>NC_080685.1:98993475-99304157 GCF_030445035.2 Dasypus novemcinctus | reverse complement strand
TTCCTAGTTATTAAGTTTGTCTTCCCTTAAGTTTTAGATCACATATCTATGGTTTTTAAGTTATATTTGTAAATTATCTGACAAGCCCAATAGATATTTGGCATATCTGGGATGTCACCAAAGTTAAGGGTACTCAATGGCAGGTATCTCAGTTAGCTCAGTATTTTTATTCCACATTTAAAGCTGGGAGACAGGGATTATAATATATTGGGAAAAGCCACAGCTTTTTGAGTCAGAAAGATCTAGGGTTTGAATCAGTTCTACCCTGAATTAGCTATGTGACTTCTGACTACTTAACCTGTTCTATATGTCACTTTTCTCAACCAAATGTAAATAACAGGGATGTGAGAAGATTAAGTGAGACATTTTATGTAAAACTATAGGGCCTGCCACACAGTAGGTGCTGAATAAATGGTAGTTATTAGGATAAATGCCACTTTTTGACCACAAGATTGTCTATTTCAGTTCATGCTGAACAATTATTGATTCACAAATTTAATTAACTCAGTAAACCAAAATGGAACCATGTTTGGTAGCTATGTTTCAGTATCTGCACATCAGTTGCATCAAATATAACATGAACATGTAAAAAGATCATTGCTGGTGAAGGGGGAAAAAGGTTTGATGTTGGATATTTGGGAGTCCCCTATATTGTATATGTGACTTTACTGTGATGTAAAATTTTTTTGAAGACAAAATTAAAA
This sequence comes from Dasypus novemcinctus, assembly GCF_030445035.2. NCBI lineage: Eukaryota > Metazoa > Chordata > Mammalia > Cingulata > Dasypodidae > Dasypus > Dasypus novemcinctus. The sequence continues at coordinate 99,303,453 of NC_080685.1, read as the reverse complement.
AAAAAAATAGGATAGACGCTGAGGAAGGAATGAAAAAAATTGCCTTGCCACTGTACATACAGGGCAACACCTATTACAATGATGAAAGTCAAAACGTCATAAAAGTTTTATGGTATTTTTCATTTTTCTAATACCACAATTTATTTTTTACTTTACTTTAGTTTTTTTTAATTAGTATGTACTCTATTTCTAATATTTAAACCTATCATTACTATTTCATTTTCCTACTAACTGAATTTGGCAATATATGAGGCTTAATTTTCGAAGAAGTTTTGGACCACAGAGGGGTTTAATTATGGTAGGGGAGGAACACTGGTGTGGGCTGTTATTGATAGGGGACTCATGGTTAGGCAGCAGTTCTCCAGAGCATGTATAGAGGGTATATAAAAATGTTCTGGTATTCGTTGGGTATTTTCATAGTAGTTACAGTTACAAACAACAACTTAGGGAGTGCTGAGCTCCTACATTCCCCAATGGAACAGCAACAATCTCCCAAGAGCAAGGGCAGAGACCAGTGAAGAAGGATGGTCCAAAGATGAGCCCTTGGTACTGATGACTATGCTTACGAGCCTGCATGCCTGAAATTTCAACTCGGCCTAGAGCTGCAGGGTGGCTAAGAGTTACCTCCTGAGAGCCTCTATGTTGCTCAAATGTGACTACTCTCTAAGCCAAATGCAGCATATAAATGCATTACATTCCCCCGGCATGATACATGACTCCTGGGGATGAGCCTCTCTGGCGCCAAGGGATTACTACCAATCACCAGCTATTGATGTAACTAGAAAAAATCCTTGAATAAAAGGGGGAAATGGTAAAGACAAATGAGTTTATATGGCTAAAAGACTTCAAAATGAGTCGGAAGGGTTGCACTTATGCATGTCTCAGTAGGATCCCAGAGACAGCCAAAGTAGATACAACTCAGGTACTGGTGCTCCTGAGGGCTACGGAGACACACAGGTTCTACTGTCATGGCAGATAGCTCTGGAGTTCAGTGCCTTGTCAGTGGGCCCTACTTTGGGCCCTGACTGTGACAGAGTTGGACTCAGATGTGACCTCTCTACACATGCCTCTTCTGTCACTTTTACTGTACCTATGGTTGGCACTGGGGTTGGTATATACTCAGGAGACTTGAATCTCTGGACTGGCCATGTGCCATCTGGGCCCTGAGCCTCAGCAGAGTTGCAACTCCTACTTTCCAGGTCATTAGCCTTACCCAGGTCAGCTAACAGGGAGGTGAAGATGGTCAGTCAACCACCATACCAGAGAAACAAGAGTGTCTACAACTGCAAGCAGAGGAATTGCATCCATCATCTATGTGGAATCTAAGCCCCCTCTCAATATAGAGGTAGAGTGGACATCACCATCCCAGGGTCCACAGGACGGAGGACTGAAATATGGATTAGAGTGGACTTACTGGTATGCTACTATAGGACTACTGTGACTCTAGCGATGGAAGAAACTATATGGCAGAAACTGTATCACTGATGTGGAGATAGTGAACTTGTAGTTGCTAAGCGTAGAGAGAGGGAGGAAGAGATGTGATATGGGGGCATTTTTGGGACTTGGGAGTTGTCCTAAATGATACTGCAGGGACAGATGCTGGACATTATATATCCTGCCATAACCCAGTGAAAGGATAGGGAAGAGTGTAAATTACAATGTAAGCTATAATCCATGCAGTACAGTAGTGCTCCAAAATGTATTCACCAAGTGCAATGAATGTGCCACAATGATGAAAGAGGCTGTTGATGTGGGAGGAGTGGGGGAGGGCGGGTATATGGGAACCTCTTACATTTTTACTGTAACATTTTTTTGATCTATGTATCTTTTTTTAAAAGACAATTAGAAAATTTAAAAATTAAAAAAATTTAATTTAACTCAAGTGCTTCTTTACCCTCCTATAACACTTTTAAAGAACCAAACCCCTTACTAAACTGAATGCCAACAAATACGTACCTTCTCCTTTAGCTCAAATATATTTTGCATGACCTTACATGAATTGCTTAGATAAAAGCTTTTTCTCTCTTCTGGTTTTGTTATTTTAAAGTACAGATGCATTTGAGTCATTTTCTGCTTTTGTTTCATATCCTTAAGATCCAAAACTTCAAAGACAGAATGTCAGCATGCAGTCAATTTGTGACTGAACTCTTGAAGAGACACTGAAGAATTACCTTGTCAATCACCCCAAGGACTCTGAAGGCCTTCAGCTCCTCGGCAGGGCTCCTTAGGTTCCAAGGGGGCCTTGAACTTAGTGATCCTTGAGGCTAATGGAAGATATCAAAGATTACACATCAATCAGGGAGGTACTTGAAGGAAGACCGCCTGCTGAAGCAAATGCCAAGCCAAAGGAAACTAAATTTATCATAAATCGGAGTAGAAAGATGAAAGGAGGAAGTTTCCATTTGCCTATAATATAAAAGTATTAAAATTTTAAAAAAGAAAAGAAAAAATAAACTCAAAAGAGCAAGGAAAAAAAGAAAAAAGTTGCAAATAAATAAACCATGATAACACTGAAAAGAAAATTTTTAAAAGGAAAATTGATGAGCTGCTATAGTTTCTAAAGCAATAATTCAATTCAGAACTGTACAGTTATAATGAAACTTTGTAACAAATGGATAACTAGGCCAATAATCAATCACACCCTTATTTTACCCTAAGCACCTAAAAAGAAATTTAGAAGGGGGAAACCTAGACAACAATGTAATAATGAATAAACACAGGTCATTCTCTCTCATTATGAAAGAACAGGACTTTAATGTTACTTTATAATATAAATATTTTAGGAGGGATTGGCAGATTCAAGTTCACCCAAATGAATTACCAATAATGGTGACAATTTTAGAAAGATCAATAGTAAGTATTAGTAATAATTGATAGGACAAAGAAAATTTTCTTCAAATATCTGAACATCTGTGATATTGAAAAGTCTATTGGGCCAAAAAAAAAAAAAAAAAAACCAAAAAACATCAATGGATACAGGAATGGATATTTCAGCACAACAGACAATAAAACAGTAATCCTAACTACCCATTTTGGTCTTAGTTTTTCTCTATCAGTAAAATAAGATGTTAGAGTAGATAAACTCTAAGGGCCCCTCATTTGGTATTTACAACCAGTAAAGCTGTATTCTTTCTTAGACTAAAATAATGATGGTGTAAAGAATGACAGGAGACACAAAATCATACTATATACTTAAAACAGACTTTTTTGTCATCAAAATCTGTTAGAATACATAGAAAACTTTTTCTCCATGGGTGGAAGATATAATACCCTGATTAATGAAACATCAAGTTTAAGAGTTACTGAGCTTCCATTTTTGGATTTTTCATGTCCTGTACAGACCAGTACTACTAGACAGCAAGCAACTTGAGACAGGATATTTACATATTCATTTCATATTCACATTGCCTAGCATGATGCTAGTGTTCAATTAGTTGGAAGAAAAAAGGGAGAGAGAAAAGGAGGCGGGAAATGAGAACGGGAGGTTGCTAGATAAATTAGGTATCATCTACAACTGGGAAAACCATGACTTACAAAACTGTCTAAAAGCATTAATTCCAATTGCTTTCAATTATTATTATTACTATTTTTGCTTTTAGAGTTAGCAAAACTATACTAACTTCAAAGTACCTGAAGAAGTGATATTTGATAAATCGTATTAAAGACAATTGAGAACGTTGGTGATAGTGGCCACTGGACTGGATAATAACATTTTTTTCAGAATTTATTTAATTTAGATGGTCAGTATATCACACAAATGCTTATTTAACATCTCATTTCATGAGGTGCTATGCTAGTTGTCATGCAAAACAGATATAGCTTTGTCTCCCTAAAAGCTTAAAATCTAGGGAAATTTTAAACAAATAGAAACATTTAGTAAGGTATTTTAATGGTATGCATGTAAACAGAAGAAACATGAACAGCACCTTCCAGCTGATTTATTTATATCATATTATTTCATCTTCATCCCTCTTCTACTCCAAGTGTGGTACTTATAGGAACTATAATTCCCATTTTACAGATAAATAAAGGGAAATTCAAAATGACTGAGCATTTATTTTTCTGTGGTCAGAAAAAGAAGGAGTAAAAGATCCTAGACAAGAGCCCAAACCCCTTATTCCAATGTTTGCAGCTGTCCTACTACACAACAATTTCTCACAACTGGAAATTTATCGCCCCCTATCCTATTTTCAGGAAAAGGTAAGATCTATTCAGGACTTTATCAAAAGTTCTAAGGGAAAAGATCCATTAAATGATAGTTTATTCATTACATTTGTCTCTGAAAATATGGCCAAAGGTTGTCAACATCCCTTCTCAGTCACTAATATCAATGGATCTTTCAGCTGCCAATGAAAACCATCTGTTAATTTCAGCAATTTCAACTATAAAATCTGTTACTGCACCTTTCAACAAATGATGATTGTGTACCCACTATGTGCATGATACTGAAAAGGATATAAATCATAAAAAGATATTCCCTACCCGCAAGAAATCTGCAATCTCTTTGAGGAGATAAGCCAAACAAATGTAAAATTAAGTAGCAATACAACATTATTTTTAAAAATACAGGAAGACACAGTTAAATTAGATGTTAGGATGATACACTGTAATCTCAGAAAGAAGTAAAACAAGAGACGATCTTAGGTACTAGGTAGAAATTTGGTTAAGATACAGATATACAAAGGATGGGAAGGGCACTGGCCTGGTAGGAGAAAATGCTAAAGATGGAGAATATAAAAGAAAATAAAAGTACATTCTTTAGCTCAGTCCATTTTCATAGGCCTCAAATGCCAAGAAGAAAAGTCTAGAACATATTCTCCAGAGTCAAAACAAGTTTTTGTATCAAAAACAACTCAGTGAAAAAACGTAAAGCCACTCCTGCAAAGAAGGTGAAATTGTAATGGAGAAAGACTGAAAAAAAGCAATGTGATCATTAAAGTTCTCCTGCTTTAACCATACTAAAAAAGTTTAAGATCAGAGAAATGAACAAAGAAAGATCATGGAATAAAATCATCAATAAAAAAAGCCTAAATTTCTTATATGCATTTAAACTGAGAAGAACCCTATAGATCTATTCCTTTTTTCAGATGGCATAAAGAAACATGAATCCACAGTTTCAAGTGCTGACAGATGTTAAGAGATCAAGTCCAACATTCTCTTTTTTTTCTTCATATGAGAAAATGAAGAAGCAGCAAGGTTAAGCAATCTGTCCAAGATGATAAAACTGGATAATAGATAAGGAGGAACTTAATCTGAATTATAAAATAATACAATATTATTAAGGAAAACTTCCACCCAATACTATAAAGGTGGGAAGGAAGGAGGACAGTTATTTCTAGGTAATATAGCTGATTTCCTTAATGAAAAAGGTAAGATTTTGTATTTATTAGCTACTGTAGTGGAGAATATCTAGAGAAGCAAGGAGCACTTGTATTCATCTGTATCAGGACTACATAGAGGCGGCAGAGGCAGGAGTAGACAATGATTCAACCATCTTCAAAGTCAGAGATTGCAAATACTTGTCACTCAACTAATCGAGCCCATAGTAGTCATCTCTTTTAATCCCATACTATCCAAACTCTTCTGAATACAGTGTCCTGGCAATCACTAGCAGTAAGTTAGATTTGGTTCACTAGTTTTAAAACTTATTTATATCCTGTTCTACATTCTCTAAAGATTGGGTGAAACTGACCTTTGTTTTTCTATTTGTTTTTTAAGCTGCTGTTCAGCCTGCCTACAATCTCTATTCTTATCAATCTGTTGGTACAGTACTTCTAAAACGTTAATGTGCATGTGTATCACCTAACAAGGACCTTGTTAAAATGGAGATTCTGATTCAGAAAATCTGAAGTGGATGTCTAAGAGTCTGCATTTCTAGTAAGCTCCCAGGTGAGACTGATGCTGCTAGTCTACCAACCACATGTGGAGTAGGTTTAACTACTCATCCTCAAACCTTTACACAGATCACCATTAACTGGGAACAAATAAGGAAGGAAGGGCAAAAAGAAGGCACTACACAAAGAACATATCAAGAACCCACAATCTGAAGCCTGATACCTAACTACACCAGAGTCTCTGAACTTGGCTTCATCCATAGATTTTTTGGCTTTGCTAAGATTTTCTCTGGCAGCCACTAACTCTTAATTCCTAATTTCCTAAGTCTCTGTTAGATCACATTTTAAAACTGACATTTAGGTGCAGTCTTGTCACTGATTTAGAATGCCACTGATTTCCTTTGTGCTTGGGTCATGTCTCATGGATGGTGACTCAATACTCATTTAAAAATACTTTCTGAAGAAAAATTGAAAACTACCAACTAATAATAACAGCAAACAAAACGAACAGGAGGAAATTTTTCAGTAGCATGATAGCAACTATACTCAATCTACAAAATATTCAGGAAAGGTATACATTTTACATATTAATTGTCATTCATACTAGTAATAGCATGACGAAAATGAACTCCAACTTTAGAAACTGCACAATCTTTTATGTCCTAAATTTAGATCATTTACTATCATTCTCTAAATTTCATTAATCTTGAATTTAAAATTCCTACAGCTAAAAATGGCCAAAAAAGCTATTCCAAGTTTTTCCCCAGAGAAATACTCTTTTAATATTAATTCTTAAATCGTCAAATCCATCTACAATTTGTTTAAAACCTGTCTTGTGACTTTTCTTCAAACATAGCTCATTTCCTTTTTATCTGAAACCTGCTCCTTAAATTTCCTTGGAGCCTGTTAGCAATGAAGAAAAGAAAGAAGTGGGAGTGTGCTGTTGTTCCTTTTTGTCCTTTTATTTGAAAAGGATATTAACATTAATAACTGAGAAATTCAGAAGTTTTAAATTTGTCACATGAGAGGCTCCAAAATTCAATAAAGCAGAGCTTAAACCATCCTAGAAAATATGGCGGAAGGGAGTCACAACTTAGGCTGCACCAAAGGGAAAACACTAGTAAACAAAAATTTTAAAAGTCAACAAGAATTTCCTTATTTTCTTAATTAAGCAGGTTAGAAAGAAATATCTGCACATGGGTAAAAGATAGAAATAATATCTTCTTTGCACAGAACTTAAAGAGATAAAGGAGCCTTAGAAATCATTTACAACAATCCTCTCACATTATATTAGTTGAAATTGAAGTCCAAAAATGACTAAAGAAATGAAATAATGAATTCACTAAGCCTATCAAGAATCTCTAGAGGACACATTTAACTTAAATTAACAATTAAAAACAATTAACAATGTGCCACATATAAAGGAGCCTCAATAAGATTAAGTGCCAATTTCTCAATTGGAAACCAAGGAAGGAAGAAAGGCAGTGGGATGACATATTTAAAATGCAGAAAGCAAAAAAATGCCAACAAAGATTTCTATATCCAGCTAAACTATCTTTCAAAACTGAGGTGTGATTAAGATATTCCCAGATAAACAGAAGCTGGGGAGTTCATCACCACTATACTGGCCTATATGAGATGCTAAAGAGTTCTAAAGGTTGAAAGGAAGAGATCATAGAAAATAGGTTGAAGCTGCATAAAGAAATAGATTCCAGCAAAGGTTAACAGCATGGGTAAATATAAATACCAGTACTACTGGATTTTTGGTTTGCAACTCCACTTTTTATTTCCTACAGAATCTAAAAGGTGTTTTTGGACACAATGTGTAAATATGTAATTAGTGATAAGAAGTATTAATACATAGAGGTGGGAGGGATAAGGGGTATAGAAATGGAGTTTATGTATGTATTGAAGTTAAGTTGATATCTAAGTAAACAAGACTGTGACAGATTTAGGATGTTAAATATAAGCCCCACAGTAATTACAAAGAAAGTATTGGAGAATACGCAGGCTCACAAAAAAATTAGAATACAGGTTTCCAGAGGAGTAAGGAAGGGAAAATAGAAGTTAATGCATAATGAGTACAAGATTTCTGACTGGGGAGATGGGAAAGTTCTAGTAATGAAAGATGGTAAGGATACTCCAATATTGTGAATGTGATTAACCCCACTGAATGGTAAGCTTGGGAGCAGTTGAAATGGGAAAGTTTATGTTCCTACGATTATGAATAAAAGGAGCAGAGAAAAACTAAAGAGACAAAACCAAAACAAACAAACAAACAAACAAAAAAACCTATTTTTTTTTTTTTTAAAGACAATGACAATTAAATGGAGCACTTGATTGATTCTGGATGGGCTCTAGCAAGGGAGGTGAAAAGGTCCAGTGGGGTTTTACTGGGACATATGAAAATAGTGTAAAATAGATGGTAAGTTTTACATCAAGGTTAAATATCTTGAACTTGATAAGTGAGCTTAAAATAGTTACATTAAGTGAATATCCTCTTTAGAAAATATACACGGCAGTATTAAGCATTCAAGGAGCATGATGCATACAATCTACACTCAAATGTTCAGAAAATGGATTGAAAGACAGACAAGTGGACAGACAGAATGACACAACAAATGAAGTAAAATGTTACAATTGATATTATATAGGGGCTGGAAGTATTACATATATATGGGAGTTCTCTGTGTGGGGTTCATATATTTTTGTAACTGTCTTGTAAGTTGGAAAGTATTTCAAAATAAAAAGTGAAAAAAAACTATATCAAGTTCAGACAGATATCTTGACAGTATAAATTACTGTCAGGCTGCAGAGGGAGATTAGGGACAGAGAAAGGAACTAAAAAAGGGCCAAGAACAAGAAGTAAAAGCAAGTTCCCTTTTATCCTATATTTGATTATTTGCTTTTTCTTTTTTATTTTTAACATTTATTTATTTATTCATTTATTTCTCCCTGCTCCCTCCATCGTCTGCTCTCTGAGTCCATTCGCTGGGGACTCTTCCGTGTCTGCTTGTCTTCTCATTAGGCACCTCTGGGAACCAATTCTGGGACCCTCTACAGTGGGAGAAAGATGACCATTCTCTTGTGCCACCTCAGCTCCCTGGGCTGCCGCATCCCTTATTATCTATCCTCTGTGTCTCTTTTTGTTGCATCATCTTGCTGTACCAGCTCTCCGCATGGGTCAGCACACCTACGTGGGGCAGCACTCCATGTGGACCAGTTTGCCACACAGGCCAGCTTACCTTCACCAGGAGGCCCCGGGTATCAAACCCTGGACCTCCCATATGGTAGAAGGAAGACAAATTGCTTGAGCTACATTCACGTCTATGCTTTTCTCTCCATCAAAAAGTTTTAAGAAAATTATTGATTAAATTCCAAAGACCAAAATGCTTCAAATATTCTAATTAAAAGTAAACCTGGGTTAGGAAATAGGAAGTTTTAAGGTTTCATATGTATGTAGTTGCTATTTGGTAATAGATGGTGGTAACAGCACAACACTGTGAATGTAATTAACAGCATTGAATTATATTCTGAATGTGATTAAAAGGGAAACTGTTAAGTTGTACATATGTTACCAGAAAAAAATTTTTTTAGTACAAGAAACTACAAAAAAAAAATAGAAAACCTAAAGCTGAGAACCAAAAGAGCAAGAGTGGCTAAAGAAAATACAAAACAAAACAAAAAACATACCTGTGATAAATCATCAAGTTGGGGTTTTCCATAAAGGCTAGAGATACTCTCTGCCCGCATAAGATACTCTGCTGTTCTTCTCTTTACTGCTTCTCGACGGGTAGGGCTTGACTCTCCTAAAAGGAGAAAATACAAACCCAGACATGTGGGAAATAAATTTCTTTTACCCAATCTGAAGACTGTCTCTTATCCTATTTAGTGCTTGCTCACATTTCTAACAGAAAAGAGATTTTCAAAATTGGAACAAACATCAAAGTCATTAATATCAGTGATGTCCAAATATTACTCAAATATTTGGGTCCATATATTTCATGTACCTAAATATTGATAATTGCCAATTTAAACATGTATTGAAAAGTTGATATATTTTACAGGAAAAATCAAATATATAAGAAATGTAGTGTAAAGATCTCTGAATAGAAGACAAAAGACTAGCTCTAGGCCAGACAGTATATAACTGTGCTTATTATTAATCTTCAAACTCAATATATAGGACTAAGTGCAATACATATTTGCTTAAAAATTGACACCGATATGATATGCCATGGACTGTGTAAAAGTACTATCACACTTCAATACAAATATAAAAAATTACATTATTTAGGGTAAATTTGAATTTGCTCTGATTTTCATAAGCATCATGGTTTTTCATTAGCAACACATTATTTTTGACTCACCTTACAACTGAAAACAAGAATGTGATTGAAATCCCTGCACCTATATAGAATGAAATGAAAGTACCCTTTCTGGATCTCGATTTCTAAGTGCCTTCCAAAGAACTTCTCAATACTTCAAAGAAGAGGTGGTTAAGCCCACGGGGTACTGGGCTCCCTCCTCTATAGAACAGGATGATTCTATGCTTTTATCTGTTTTATATACCTGCCTATCACACATCAGGTTTCATCTGAAGAAAGGGTTCCATGGCTGAAAATCAAAAAGTTTAAAAACCACTGTAATATATGATCTCTAAAGTTCCTTTCATAAATATTATTCTACACTACTGATGAGTCATTCTTATCAAAGCAATAATGCATTGTGTTATTACTTTTTAATTTGCCCTATGCATCTTCTGAATAAAGTGAACCAAAAAGGCAAGCATTATACAGTGGAAAGTGTCCTGATTACATTCCAGAAACCCTAGTTATCTGAATCCTGGCTTTGCCTCTCACGGTCATGTGACCTACTATAATTCATCTCAACTCTCTGAACCTCTTCTTCATTCTCTAAAATGGAAATATATACCTCAAATGATTGTGGAGATTAAAGGAGACAAGATACATAAAAGGTACTACACCACAAAGCCAATAACACAGGAAGCACTAAATTGTAAAGTTTTCAGCCTTAGTTTTTCTCACAAAATGAAGTCCTACAAAATAAAGTTTCCTGGCTTGCTGAACTGAAATGACTGAATTTTTAATAAAAGCAGGTATCTCCCTTAAATAAAACTACTAGGAGAAAAATCTCTTCTTATTTCTGCCTACAAGAGCATCTTCTCCCTACTTGTTCTGGGAAATGCCCGTTTCTCCTCCCCCTCATGCTCCTTCAATCCCTCTTCTACCACTGGTTAGACAAGGGTTGGCCCCGTGTCACAAGCTGGGCCAATTATACAACCGCACTCTCCTGGCCACAGTTGGAGAAGGGAGAAAGTGGCTCCTCACAAACGGCCAATCCTCTATTACCGAAGCTGGAAATACAAAGACTAGAAACTGCCAGCGGCCAGTTTCTGCCAATGAGAGAAGAGCAAATTTGATAGAAGGAACGTGATATAGAGAGAAGCACATATGAGACAAAAAAGAAGTCTAGCATTACTAAGACTCTCTGATTTCAAATGACCCTATATTCCTGCCCTTACTGCCTAAGGTACTTTAAATTTGCATTTTATCAATGCAAACCAAAGAATTCTGATTGAAACAGATTTCAAAGAAAACGTGCTACTAAGCTGGCATTGCAATTTTGCTAAAGAATTTTCCTTTCACAACTTTTACATTACTACTCTCTCTTCTCTGCTTTATGAGTAATTCACAAATATAACTGGCCTTGGAAGAAAATAAATTTCTATTGATTTTTAACCCTGAAACAATTTACATTTATTAACTCTCTAATCAACTCCAATTCCTTCAATCTCAATTAAAATGTCAGACTGCCTCCTTCTCTGTCCTTAAAATTTACTTAATTTCTAAACTAAGATTTTAAAGTTTTCTTTAAATTCAGTTGAAAAATGTACATAATCTATGAAAATCACCTAAATAACTATAGCACACTTCAAAGATAAACTGTGCCACATAAATAATAAATAATCAGTATTTCTACCAGTACTTTGTTTTGGGGTTTACTGTTTCTGGACTCTGCTAGTCCCATTATCATTAGCTCCTCTCAATTCATGATGTCTGTTAAACCCTACCCTGATTTTAAACTTTGTATTCATCTTAGGCTTAACTCATAGAAATTGTAGAGACTTCAGTTTTCTAATGCAGTATGTTTAAGCTTTAGTAAGTTTTTTAAAAATTTGCCTCTCAAAAATAATTTGAAATTTTAAAACACGAAGATTACAGAACACCTAATTAAAGCTATGGATAAAGTTAAACCACATTTTGTTATCAAATCACTGTTTTTTAAACTTTTGTTTTTTCTGCTGCTTTCTAGGCAGTCTCCATAGCAACAGAGAAATGAAAACCGGAAGGCAACAGTTAAAATGGACTCCTGCTGGTGGTGATGGTTCTGCTTCCATGGAAACAAAAATAAAGTGATGGAAATACTGGAAGATTTTTAAAATGTAACCTTAAATATACATACCATGACTCTTTCCTTATCAGTCTGTTAAAAGAGGGTCACATTGTAGCACTGATGTGGAGAAAGTGGCCATGGTAGCTGCTGAGGGTAGGGAGAGGGAAGAAGAGATATGATGTGGGGGCATTTCCAGGACTTGGAGTTGTGCTAGGTGGTACTGCAGGGACAGATGCTCGACATTGTATGTCCTGCCATGGCCCACTGGGTGGACTGGGGGAGAGTGTAAACTACAATGTAAACCATTATCCATGTGGTGCAGCAGTGCTCCAAAATGTATTCACCAAATGTAATGAATGTGCCACAACGATGAAAGAGATTGTTAATGTGGGAGGAGTGGGGTGAGGGGATGGGGGGTTATATGAGGACCTCTTATATATTTTTTTAATGTAACATTTTAAAAAACAATAAAAAGAGGAAAAAAAATACAGACACACACACAAAAAAAAGAGGGTCACAAACACTACTGATCAACGACAAAAGCCAAGAATGAAACTACATTTGCAGATGTCAGCTGCTGGATACTAAGGTTTGCAAGTACAAAATTAATCTATAGATTTCCAGAATAATTCTAACTGATCAAATTCTTGACAAATTTGACTGAAAGACCTTAATTGAAAAAAAAATTAGTAATGTATTCTAATCTCCTTGGTTTGTTATCATGCATTCATTAAAAAAAATACAGGGAAGCAGATTTGGTTCAACTGATAAAGAGTGTCCACCTACCATATGGGAGGTCCAGGGTTCAAACCCAGGGCCCCCTGACCCATGTGGTAAGCTGGCCCACCCACAGTGCTGATGTGCCATGCAGGGGTGTCCCCCACGTAGGGGAGCCCCACGTGAAAGGAGTGCATCCCGTAAGGAGCGCCGCCCCGCACGAAAAAAAGAAGTACAGTCTGCCCAGGAGTGGCGCCACACACATGGAGAGCTGACGCAGCAAGACGGTGCAACAAAAAGAGACACAGATTCCAGGAGCTGCCAAAAATGCAAGCAGACACAGAGGAACACAGCAAATGAACACAGAGAGCAGACAACCGGGGGGGGGGGTAATAAATAAATAAATCTTTTTAAAAAAAATTTATACACACACATACCATACAATAATTATTTTTCAAGGTAAATGAGCTATCTGGACTTCGACCTTCAATCCCATATTAGGTCATATGCCTATACATTATTTCTTCAGTAATATATAGGCAATACTTTCCCAAGTGAATACATAGTTTAGTGTGAAAACTTAATGTTAGAGGTTCCCCCTCACCATGTTTGCAATAATTAACAAGCTGTGACTCAGTTCCCCATAATAAGCATTGATGAAAGGCAGACCTCCTCCCCTAAAGGAGCACACCATGGCCTATCCAAAAGCCCAGAATCTTCCCCAAAGGTTGACTGAGTTTTTGTTTGTTTTTGCCTTTTTCAGAAAAGAGTTTAGGTAAGAATAGAGTGAAAAATTAACACATATACAGAATGAAATAAAAGTGGCACTGTTAATTTCTCTTTTGTCTAAGAAGAAAAGTTCCTTAGGTCAGTCAGCTGGTACTTAATTTTGATAGCCAAGGCCTTATCTAATTGCACTGGACACTCTATTTAAAGATAAAGCAGCATTTTCAACGAGCTTCTCTACACTTCTTTTAATCATTCATATAAAGCAAGAATTTCCACTGGGCTTCGGCATTCAAAAGAAAAAAGCTGCCCCCATTATTTACTAGCCTTTATGTCAAAAAGTTCCAGTGCATCTATAAAAGATGCCTTGTGTATATTAGGATTAACATGGATTTCCATATTCCACCTTATCAATTTCTGATCAGGAGGGAAGACGGATATAGGGTGATATACAGAATGAAAAACTATGGCAGAGCTGAGTAGAAATTCCAAAATTGTCACTGAAATTTTCAGAAACATTGGATTACCCCGCATTTCTCAGGGCACCAACTCTGACTTCAGCCACTAAACAGAGTTTTAGAGAAGTTACAATGTACAATAATAGAATCCTGAATTTATAACTTACTCAAAGAAGTCATCATCACTCAGTACACCTGCATTCTATCACATTCTCATTTATAAGAGATATATTGCCTCCCTTCTCTAACTAAGGGAATTAAGGCTCTGGGAAGTAAAATGCCTTTTTTTTTTAATTCATTTTTTAAAAACATTACATTGAAAAAATATGAGGTCCCCATTCACCCCCACCACCCCCACCCCACTACTCCCCCCACAGTAACACTCTCCCCCATCATCATGACACATCCATTGCATTTGGTGAGTACATCTCTGGGCATCGCTATACCTCATGGTCAGTGGTCCACACCATAGCCCACACTCTCCCATGTTCCATCCAGTGGGCCATGGGAGTATCTACAATGTCCGGTAATTGTCCCTGCAGCACTACCCAGGACACCTCCAAGTCCCGAAAATGCCTCCACATCTCATCTCCTCCTCCCATAAAATGCCTTTCTTGGAAGCATAGTTAATATAAGAACATGAACCTAAACCAGGTTTTAAGTCACATATGCAGGGTAATGACCCTTATACTAAGCTACATTTCAATATAAAACAAATTTAAAGTCACTGAATTAGAATTTAATTATTCTATTGTTTCTGAGTAGAATAAGAAAATTCCAAGCACAGCTCAAGTACAGGTGAATTTGAGAACAAAGATGAGAAGAAAATATAAGGAGTTGAGCAAGGAGCCTGACCAACAACACAAGCGAGCAGACTCAGAGAAAGAGACCCATGATTATACACAAACCCGCAGGAAAAAGGGAGCCACAAGGAGGTATGCTTCACACTATGTAAAAGACAACAGGCCTTTTGGAGAAAAACTGGTCTCAAACATCTTTGTTTCCCAACCGTTTCTTTGGAAAACAAAGGTCTTTTCTCATTTACCCATAAAAAAACAAAGAAGCATTTTTACCCATGGAATTAAAGAAAATTAGTTTCACAAACGAGAATAAAAAGCAGTTCTTCCCATTCTTTTATTTTACCTTAAGTCATTTAAGAAAAAAAAAAGACTATGACTAACTTCCTCATCATTTGTTCAACAATGAGAAAGCAATACTGGAAGAACTGATCATGTTAGATTTCAGACAATATGTCTATATATGTACTTTAGAGAAAAATTTAAAGGCTTTTTAAGAGTGTTTGACTATATACTCAATGTTTGCCACATGCACAAAACTTAATCCCCCCATAAGACTTTATTTAGGCCCACCTAATATTTTTATATTTTCCACAATACTCTACAATAGGCTGTGTGTCATTGTATTCTTGGTCAAGCATCCTGGTTTTCATTCACATTTATCACTTTAGAAAGACCATCCAAATCACCCAGAGTTTGCTAGGAGGAGTTTTTGTTTGTTGTTGCCTTTTTCAAAAAAACAACTTTAGTCATATAAAAGAACACTTTTGTTTGAGACAGCCTTGGTGGTATAGCAACGATTTATTACATTTAATGCTGTTTTTTTCTTTTCAGGTAGAGCCTACCATTTCTGCCTTGTGCTAAGTGTTCTGACAACAAAAGGCAACCTTGAGAAGTACAGTAATTTATGGTTCTACACAACTACCACAACTCTGGAGCCATTAACCTTTCCATGTATAACATGAACTGGTCAGTCAGGGAATCTGCCTCATTTGCATTTAACCAACCCGTTACTGATGTTTTTTTCAATACTAAGTATAATATGGCCCTAGAACTGCTAGGCTAGCTTTCAGTTGGCATTACTGATAGTAGAAAAATAAACAAAACTGAAAGCAAGCATAATTAAGGCAATGGCTGGCCATGAATATTATTTTAACTTTTGCTTTTACTAGTCCTTGAGTGACTTTCCACTATTATTACAGGACCTGATAATGATACTTTCATGCTTAGAGATGTCCCAATTATTTCTTTCTCTAATTTACTGCTCTTCTGTAACTTAAAAAGTAGTTACATAAAATGCATGTCAGAGAATGTGTACAATCACTGTGTTCATCATTTGTGTAGCGGAACTTTATACAAAAGGAATTTGGAGGAACAGTCTATAAGTGTCGTAACTAGTCTAAAAAAGAGTCTACATTTTTATTTAAATGTATGAAAAACTGTCATAAGAATACCAATGAGGAAAATATAGCATAGGTATTCTAAGTAATTATAACCAATAGGGAATTAGAATAAAGTCTGCAAACTTTTTATTCTTTCACAATTATAATTCTGAAAGATGGTTTCTTAACAGTTTATAAAAGTACAATATCCACAATGGTCAGGTTACTTTTCAAATGAAACGCACTTTGAAATCACTAAGGACATCAGTAAGTTTCTGGGAAAAAGTAGATTGATATTTTCAGTACTTCATAAGGAAGAAATGATATGCTCAACTTCTGTGTAATCTACACAAGGCTTAAAGTTTAATAAGATTCTGAGCTATAAACTATATAAAACTATGCAACATAAGTAATTAAAAATAATATTTAACTCTTTCTCAAAGCAGCAAATAACCCTCTGAAATAGAAGCAGTTTTCTATTTAGGGATTTTTTTGTTTTACTTGGTTTACTTTAAAATATTCATAGATCTCTACCATTTTTCTAATCAAGGATTTTTTCAGTGATCACAGGGTTTAATCCTCTCATTTTAATGTTTTTAAACTATTATGTCAAAGATACAAAAATGTGGTGATACTGATGACAAAGACCATCTAATAAAAACCCCTTCGAGATCCTCATCTATCTCTGTTTTTGTTGAAGAGCAGCTGTGCCTCACACAGATTCACATGAATGAAAATATTTAGATGAGAAACCACCCACTTAGTTTATTTTCCATATGACTTTCCTGTAATTATTTTGTAAACTGTTCACACAACAATACATAAAAACATCTGCAAAAACAGGTAATTAATGTGTCAAGCCAAACTAATGCATTTTTTATGGTGTCCATGCTTCGTCAACTGTAATTATAACTCTTTTTTAAGCAAATGATAATGTGTTTGTTGCAATGTGCAAGTGGTTATTTTAGATGCTCTGTTTACTGTTCATATAATCTGAATATAAAACTCCACAGCTACTTTACCTCCCCATCAAAGCTCTACCTAGCATTTTGCAGAAGCAGAAAAATGGTTCTCTTTTCCAAGCTATATTTCCAAGTAAACATTTTTGTCATTAAAACATGAAACTATCAACATAAAAGTTGACACCAAAATAGCCAACAATTTCAAGAAGCATATGCTAGAAAATTACTCATCCAGACTTTCTTCCTTCACTTGTAACCCTGATGGAAATAAAGCACTTTATGACACTGAGTTATATTAAGATTCCTGGGTATTAAGAGAAATTTGGAGGTTTCAGTGTTGTTTTTTTATTGCAAAATATCCATTCTGTTTTAAAGCAACTAAATGCAAATATCTTTTACATTAGACAAACAAATGAAGACCAAATCCTGCACAAAATAAATTTTTTCATATTCAATTTATCTTACCTGATTTCTGACTACATGAGATTACAATCATTATTACTATCATACTATACTATATAGTTATTACTATAATAACTATATATCAATAATCATCCCCAGATTATCTTTCCTGAAGACCCAAGGCATATGATCTCTAAAGTTCTCTTTCTAGAGCTAACAAAATCTAAGATCAAGGAAGAAGACACAGCCCTATGACATTTTTCTATTGCCTTTTTTTTTTTTTATTAGAGAAGTGGGTTTACAGAACAATCACGCATAAAAGACAGGATTCCCATACATCACCCCACCATCAACACCTTGCACTGGTGTGGAACATCTGTTACAATGATGATAGCACATTTTTATAATTGTACTATTTTAGGGTTCATTGAGTAGTATGGTTCCTTGGATTTTTTAATTGTTATTCTGTTACCATATATACAATCTAACATTTCCCCTTTTAATCATATTCATATATAGATATATAGAGATAGAGACAGAGATAGATAAAGATAGAGATGGGGATATAATTTCAGCTCTTTTAATTGCATTCACAGTATTGTACTACCATCACTAAAATGTGTTGGTTCCTTCTACCAAAAGCAATTTTTTAAAATATCTATAGTCGCTAACTATAGTGTAGAAAAATATATGGTAATAAAGAACTCTCAAGGAATGAGGTTTACTGTCTGACAACTTTTTTTTTTTAGAGATGGTAAGAACTAGGCTTTATGGGATATCAAGCTTATATAACTTTATTTTGATACAAATCTTTCTAAACTGAGCTTTTCTGTAGTTCAAGAGAACATACCAAAACCAATTTTACCATACTTCTTCTGAATATCAAAGTTCTGTAATATGCTATAGGTGTCTATCTCCATCTTGTTCCAAAAAAAGAACATTAGAAAAGTATCATAGCAAATGACAGGTTCCCAGGTGTTGAGTCTGGGTTTCAGGATGAATGCTTATTTAGGGGAAACTGGGGAAGGAAGTCTGATCAAAATAGAAGAGAGCTCTAGTTCCAAGGGTACTAAAGTAGGAAACACATGGCCAAGACAGGGAAAAGAGACATGATAGAAGTTTATTAAAGCTAGCACTCAAACTCCAGATCAGATTAGCAAAATGTCTCACTACTGAGTTCGATTACTTATGTCGCTACAAATTTATATGTAGCAATACATATATAATTAATGTCCTTTCTAATGGCTGAATTCTATACATTTGTCAAATCTTCAGGAGAAAAAATATATTGATGTCCTTGCTATATCAAACAGGAA
Organism: Dasypus novemcinctus; assembly: GCF_030445035.2. Taxonomy (NCBI): domain Eukaryota; kingdom Metazoa; phylum Chordata; class Mammalia; order Cingulata; family Dasypodidae; genus Dasypus; species Dasypus novemcinctus. The sequence goes on along the minus strand of NC_080685.1, from coordinate 99,284,442 downwards.
GCACTATAAACCTATCTGATATTTTCAGAAGCTACCTTATTAAATACTAGCTCTTTACTACACATTCTTTTAGATTCAAGTTACTCAACACCTCCCCTAGGAAGTCTTCCCTATGGACCTTCTCCTGCCCCCTGGTCAGGAGCCCATTTATATGTATCTACAGAATCATTTCCTCATTCACAAGTACTTATAGAGAATTTCCTATGTAACAGACACTGTGCTAGGAGACACAATAATGAACAAGAAAATGCTTTAACTTCAAGGACATTACAGGTAAGGGAACAAATGTCCATTAATAAAAGATTGCTAAAAAGAATCATGTAAATACAATAAGTACTTGAAGAAAAGAAAACAAAAATAAAAACAATGTGCAACGACAAAGGAAAGCTTTCCTGATCTGAGTAGAGGTGAGGAAAGGCTTCCTTGAGGAAAAGTCATTGAAATTGAGACGAGATGAACAAGGAGTTATCAATTAAAGAAACATAATCAAAACATTACAAACTGACTATAGCACATGTGAAAGTTTAACATGGGAAGGACCTTCCAGGAGGAAAAAGAAGGCCACTACTGCTAAAGAAGAATAAGTGAAGGAGAGTGATTCAGGATAAGCCTGGAGAGGGAGGCAGAAGCACAATCATGCACAGCCTTATAGGCCATAAAAACCCTGGATTTTATCCTAAAAGTAATGGGTTTTATGTAAGAAAGTGGTATGATTAGATTCCATTTTTAAATGGTCACTCACACTGTTGGTAGAGAAAGAAGATTAGAATCAAGCAAGAGCAGAAGAAAGAAGACCAATTATAAAGTTGTCTTAAAGAGACGACAAAATGTGAGACTTCCAGAATGTCAGGGTGGGCAGCTCAGGAAAATCTCCCCCCAGATAAAACTGGACAAAATTACCAAAAACAACCACTCTGGAAATTGATTGGAGATATACAAAAATTGAGAAACATTTGTAAAAACAAAGTGCTGTTATTCAATAAGAGAAGCAAAATCTGTGGCATTTTAAGACTGGGCTTCTCCCACCCATCCCCTAGGACCATGGGTGGTAGACGTGAGGACCAAACATCCTTCCTGCTGCTGCAGGGAGCTGACCTTATTTGGACTCATTGAAAAGCCTCATGCCCAGGGAGCTGAAATCACATAGGAATTATAAAGTATTTTGAGCTCAATAAAAATGAAAACAACATATCAAAATTTATGGGATGCAGCTAAAGCAGCACTTAGAAAGAAATGTATAGGTTTAAATGCCCACATTAAAAAGATGATGATCTCAAATCAATAACCTAAGCTCTTAAGATTAAATATCAAATGAGGAGTAAACTAAACAAAAAGAAAGTGTGTATGTGTGTGTGTGGGGGGGAAGGAAATAATTAAGATCAGAACAGAAACCAATGAAATAGAAAACAGAGAAAAATTTAGAGAAAATCAATGAAACCAAGATTTGGTTCCAAAAGATGAACAAAATTGACGAAGCTTGAAGCTAGACCAAGAACAACAGTGAGAGGAGGCAACAATCAAGATAACCAAAATACCCATCACTCCCAAAAGTTTCTTCTTCACTAATTTTAACCCGTCTTTCCCATTCTCCCCTCACCCTATTTACAAGCAATCTGCTTTCTGCCACTGTAGATTCAATGCATTTTCAGTAATTTAAAAGTAGAATCAGACAGTATGCAGTCTTTTTTTTTGGTCTGTCTTCTTTTACTCAACATAATTATCTTGAGATATATCCATGTTGTTGCATATATCCATAGTTCATTCCTTATGTATTACTGAGTAGTATTCCATTGCATGAATATACCACACTTTATCCATTTGACATATTGATGGTCATAGGTTGTTGCCAGTTTTTCGCTAGTATATATAAAATTACTAAGAATATTTGGGTACAAGTCTTTGTATGGATATACACTTTCATTTATCTAGGGAATGACTGGACCATATGCAGTCAGCATATAGTTCGATTTGGCTTTTTTATCTAAACTGACAATGTCTCCCTTTTCATTGGAGTGCTTACGGCATTTATTTTTAAGGTGAGCGATACAGTTAGGCTTACATCTATCATCTTGCTATGTGTTTTCTATTTAACCCATCTGTTCCTTGTTTTTTTAGTGCCTTTTGAATTAAGTACTTTAAATGATTCCATTTATCTCCCTTATTGAATTTTTAGGTACAACTCTTTGTTTTGTGATTTTAAAGGTTGCTTTGGAGTTTATTACTTTATTTCAAGTGTTATTACACTGTTTCACATATAGCATACATAATGTAAAACCTTACAATCTCCCCTCCCAGTCTTTGTGAGACTGTTGTCATATTTAGCTTTTAATATTATAAAATACTACTTTTGTTTTGTTTTGTTTTTAAGATTTATTTTATTTATTTCTCTCCCTTCCCCCCCCCCCCCCCAGTTGTTTGCTCTCTCTTGTGTCCATTTGCTGTGTGTTCTTCTGTGTCCACTTGTATTCTTGTTAGTGGCACCTGGAATCTGTGTCTCTTTTTGTTGTGTCATCTTGCTGCATCAGCTCTCTGTGTGTGCGGCGCCACTCCTGGGCAGCCACACTTTTTTCACGTGCGGCAGCTCTCCTTGTGGGGCACACTCCTTGCGCATGGGGCTCCCCTACATGGGGACACCCCTGCGTGCCAGGGCACTCCTTGCATGCATCAGCACTGCACATGGGCCAGCTCACTACATGGTTCAGGAGGCCCTGGGTTTGAACCCTGGCTGGACCTCCTATATGGTAGGCGAAAACTCTATCAGTTGAGCCAAATCCACTCCCCTATAGAATACTACTTAACATTACATTATATCATATTATATATTAAACCCCATACTACAGTGGCAATACTTTTGTTTAAACACTCAATCATATTTTAAAAAGATTTAAAATTTGAAAAAAAAAATTCTCTACTTACCCCCATAGTTACCATTCCTGATATTCTTCCTTCTTTACATAAACGCACATTTCCATCCAGTATCATTTTCCTTGTGCCTGATGTACCTCCTTGAACATTTCTTTTAATGTGGCTGGTGGTGAATTTTTCCAGTTTTTGTAATTCTAAACAAGTTTTTATTTTGCCTCCATTTTTTGAAAGATATTTTCATTCTTGGTTGAAAATTTGTTCCTTTTTGTACATTAAATATGCCGATCAATTGTTTCCTTGCTTGCATTGTTTCTGACAAATCCAATGTCTTTTTATCATTGTTCCTCTACATACTGAGTCTTTTTCCTCTGCTTGCTCTCAATTTTCAGATTTTCTCTATGACTGGTTTTGAGCAATTTAATTATGATGTGCCTTGGTGTCATTTTCTTCATGTCTCTCTCGCTTGAGTTTGTTGGGCATTTTGGGTCTGAGGACTGTTTTCATCAAATTTGAAATGCTTTCAGTCATCACTTCTTCAAATATTTTTCTGACTCTCCCCTCCCTTTTCAGAAGCCTCAGTTACAAATGTCTAAGTTGCCCTACAGCTCACTGATGCTCTATTAATTTTCATTTTATTCTTTTATTTATCTGTGTTTCATTTTACATATATTCTATTGTGATGGCTTCAAGTTCATTAATCTTTTCAACTGTAATATCTCATTTGCCACTGTCGCATTCTTTGTATTTTGCATCTCTAACATTGTACTTTTCATCTCTATAAGCTGAATTAGGGTCTTCTGTAAATCTTCCACATCTACTTTAACCTTATTGAACATAATGAATACAATTATAATAAATGTTTATAATAAAAATTATAACTTTAATAAGTGCTAAATGTTTTTAACATTGTCACTTCTGGATCTATTTTAACTGATTCATTTTTTTTCCCTCATTACAGGTCATGTCATGCTTCTTTATGACTGGTAATTTCTTATTGGACATTAACTGTGATGGGTAATTGCATGTATTATCTTGTCTAGGTTATGGTGTCCAGTTGTTTGGTCAAGTAAGCACTATGCTGATTGTTATTATGAGGGTATTTCATTGACGGATTTAAATAATTAGTCAGTTGATTCCCACTATGGTTGATTACATCTACAATCAACAAGAGACTGTTTCAGCAATGAGAGAAATCTCCACATCCAATAGGCTGGAGGCCTTAAAGAAAAAATTCAGGATTTGAGCAGTCAGAAAAAAGAATTTCTATCTCTACTTCAGTCGGCCCACTTCCATAGAATTCAACATAACCTTTATTAGAGTTTCCAACTTGCAGCTTCTCCTGGGGAATTAATTCAATGTCACATTCATCAGAGTTTCAGGATTGTAGCAGGCCCTACAGAATTCAGACTTGCCAATCTCCATGGTAACATTAGCCAATTCCTGTAATAAAATCTCTTAAATTATAAATATCTATATATATATGTATATCTTTCTCTGGTGAATCCTGACATATACCAACCATTGTGAATTCTGCCTTATAAGTGGTGGATATTTTTCTAATTCTTATCAACATTTTTTAACTTTGTTCTGGGATGCAGTTATGTTTCTGGGGAAAAGTTTACTTCTTTAACATCTTTGTTTTTAAGATTTGTTAGGGTGGACCTAGCGCTAATCATTATTCCAATCCACCAATGAGTCAAGACCCTTCTGAGTGTTCAATCCAATGCCCCACAATTGAAGTTTTCAAGACTACTTGTTGTGAACAGACACAATTCCTGGTCCTGTGTGAGCAGCAAATACTGTTCCCTCTAATACTTCTAGGTGGACCTTTCCTTGGCCTCTGGTAGTTTCCCCAAATGCATATGCTAATCAGTACTCTGCTGAATATTCTCCCCATCTCTACAGTTATCTCCTCTCTAGACAACACAATGGACATCAGATGTAGACAATGATCCTACACCTCTATTCTGCAAGTTCTACCTGCAAATGCTGGGTTTGGTCTTTCTGGACTTTTAGCTCCATTGCCTCACTCAGAGGTTCTGCCAGGTTTCACCTGGCTTCCTTCACCCTGCACCATGGCCTGGAAATTCTTTCAAGACTTTAAGACGAGGCAACCATAGAACTCACTACCATTTATTGTCTGATGCTCAGTGTTTTTTTTTGTTTGTTTGTTTGGTTTTTTTTAAAGATTTATTTATTTATTTAATTTCCCCCCCTCCCCTGGTTGTCTGTTCTTGGTGTCTATTTGCTGCGTCTTGTTTCTTTGTCCGCTTCTGTTGTCGTCAGCGACACGGGAAGTGTGGACGGCGCCATTCCTGGGCAGGCTGCTCTTTCTTTTCACGCTGGGCGGCTTTCCTCACGGGCGCACTCCTTGCGCGTGGGGCTCCCCCACGCGGGGGACACCCTTGCGTGGCACGGCACTCCTTGCGCGCATCAGCACTGCACATGGCCAGTTCCACACGGGTCAAGGAGGCCCGGGGTTTGAACCGCGGACCTCCCATATGGTAGACGGACGCCCTAACCACTGGGCCAAAGTCCGTTTCCCGATGCTCAGTGTTTTGAAGGCCACTATTACATATATTTTGTCTTGTTTTTTAGTTTCAGGAAGGAGGAGGAATACAGTCCCTATTACCCATCTTGGTTGGCAGTCGAAGTCCTATTTTTGATGTGGCTACTAGAAAATTTAAAATTACATGTGTATTACATTATATTCTATTGTACAACACTGTTATAGTCAGTCACTGAAGTCTTCCAATGCCGAAATTGCCTAAGGAGAGAAATGTAAAGAACCTAAGAAGGTTGAGGACCAAGCCTCAATGAATTTTAACCTTTAAAGGTCAAGTGAAGAAGGAGGATGAGCTGGCAAAGTAAATGGAGAAAGGCAAACCTAAGAATTAGAAAACCAAGAAAGTGTGGTGTCACTGAGTAAGAGAAGAGACTTGAGGAAAGTTCAGATTGTATTAAAAAGTTACTGCAGATAGCAGACATAAGTTAACTAAAGAATATTAACTAAATATAGCAGTATTGAAGGTGGATGTAAGATTAGTGACAATGAATTCATAATGATTATCAATCTCACAACCTCACAGTTGTGTGAGGTTTTTTCTAATAGCACTCAGCTGCTCAGATGTCTGTTTCTGTAAGCCAGAAATAGGGAAACTCGTGGATACCCAAAAACAAATGGTTAAATTAATTCAGGGTTGATTTTTTTTTGCCAGGTAAACATGATGGAAAGTCAGAGAAATAAGGGAAATTAAGGTTTCTGCAAAGACTGTTTTGAAATGATGGACCACAGAAACTAAGACAAATAGAGAAATGGAAGATAAGAAAGGATGTTAGAGGGAGAAGTCAACCTTCTAAAAAGTATTAATAAGTAACTTGAGAACTAGAGGATTCTGGTTAGAAACTGTTTTTTAAAAGAAAATGAATTTAGTACAAAGTAATGGCACTTTCAAAAAGTGAATGCCACTCTCACCAGTCCAATAAACTACAAGTTCCTCATTCATTTTAGGTACATGCAATGCATAGCACATAGTAGCCACCCATTAAAGTATTGTTGAACAGAACGAAACTGACTGACTAGCTCAGATTCTCTCATTCTATATTCTATTTCCTCTATCACTGGATCACTTCCATTGGAAGGTTTATTACCATGCCTTATCACATCTCTGCCTCATCATGTTTATTCCTTCTTATCTTCTTGTTACTTGGAAGGTATACTGGGTTAAGATGGGCCTTTTATCAGTGTAAGCCAGGGCACTGTTACCCTTCCAGGTACCCAGCCAACCATGTACAACAACAAATACAAATTGGGATTCTTTGTTTCTAATCTCTGCTTTTATTTATCCTGGGCACTCGGAGTCTTTGTTTTTCATTTCACTGTCCTACAGCACATTTTCCTATTGTAAAGAAAGGGTCTGGTTGCAGACTGAGGTATGGACTCATTCATAATAACTACCTATTTTATAGCATGATTTTATATATTTGTGGGCTTGCGCACACATGCACACACAATTTATAAAATGAATATTTTAATTAATCAAAGAATAATTTAAACACAATTCATAAAATACAAAAATCAATTCTGTTATCAAGTAATTATTGCTTAACTACCAAAAACAAGGCAGAGAGGACTAAAAAGTAAGAAAATGTCCTACAAACATGAAAGTGACAGTGATGTATAGAATATTTCATGAAACTCTCCAATTATTTTTTAAATGTATTGAGCACTCCCATTTCATGGCCCTATATTAAAATCACTAACTAAGAAGGGTGGCTTCGCCATAAATAAAGCCTCAAAAAATTTTTATAAAATGAAATTAAGACTATATTATCTAAATAACATAGAATTAAGCTAGAAATCAATAACAAAAACAGTAACTAGAAAAACCCCAACTTCGGGGACATTAAATATATTTATGATATACTTCTAAAGAATTCACAGATGTTGTAGGCAGAATAATGGCTCCCTAAAGATATCCACATCCTAATTCCTGGAACCTATGAATAAGTTACTTTACATGACAAAGGGACTTTGTAGATGTGATTAAGGTTAAGGATCTTGAGATAGGGCAATTAGGCTAGATTATCTGGGGGACCCAATTTAATCACATGGTCCTTAAAGTCTATTAACCTTTCCTGGCTGGGGGTCAGAGTAAGATGTGACTAAGGAAGAATGGTCAGAGAAATGCAACACTGCTGGCTTTGAACATGGAGGAAGAGGAGTACAAGCCAAGACCCTGGCTTCTGGGTAGCCCCTAAAGCTAGAAAAGACAAGGAGAGGGATTCTCCCTAGAGCCTCCAGAAAGGAACACAGCCATGATGACACCTTGATTTAGTTCAGTGGGGCTTATGTCAGACTTCTTACCTACAAAACTGTAAGATAATAAATACGTGTTGTAAGTCAGTAAGTTTGTGCTAATTTATTACAGCAGTAATAGTAAAATAAAGAAAAATCAAAACAAAATAGAAAATATATTGAATGCATAATAATGAAGATATGACATATAAAAACCTATGGAATGCAGCTAAAGCAGTACTTATTGGAAAATTTATAATTTTAAATGCATATAGAGGTAAAAAGGCTGAAAATCAAAGATGTAAGCTTCTGACACAAGAAGAAAAAAAATAGTCCTACCTAAGGAAAGCAGATGACAAGAAATAAGGAGCAAAAATTCATGAAATTTAGTAAATCTAACATATAAACATTTAATAACATACAATAAGAAAAAAACAAAGTCAAAAGTTGATTCTTTTTTAGATTAATAAAACTGAGTAGTCCCTAATATGACTCGTAAAAAAAAAAAAAGAGAAAAAATAACAAATTACCAGTATCTGGAAAGTTCCAACAAGAATCAAAAAGATAACAGAAAAATAATTCTACAAACAATTATTTGACAATTTGTATGAAATGAATGGACAAATTCCCCCCACTATATGACTTAACCAATACTGTATATTACAAATGGGTGAAGACCATGATGTCAGCAATCTACTTTTAAACTCATCCCCCCAAAATACATATATATATGAAAAATGAAGCCTTATAAACATAAAATATGAACAAATATTAGCAAGCAAATACAATGATATATAAAAAGGATAATACAGCACAACCAAGTGAAGTGTAGTTCACGAATGCAAAGGTCATTGACAATTCAGAAAACAATCTGTAGAGTTTCAGGTCTGGAGAACATGGGCAGTCACCCAATTTCAAACCGTCCTACAAAAACTCTCAAAAAAAAAAAAGGCAAACAAGAGAAAATAAAACCTCATAAGACCCATCCCTTCATTATTACTAGGAGATAAAGAATATCATGACCCTCAGATTATCTGTAAATAGGGACATAAAACAAATTACAACAAAACTTTCAGGGTTACCTCCAGAAAGAGAAAATCCAACTAAATGTGAAAATACTAAATACAGCTGAGACTTAATAGTTCAAAGGAGAGACTATGAGCAAGGGGCTTGAAAGTGAGCAGAATCTAAAGTGAGAGCCTTAGTAAAATATTTCTTCTGGGGAAGAATCAGATGCATAGAAAAGTGATGTCACCTCTCAAAGACCTGGCAGTGAAAAGAGAAGGGGAAAAAAGGAAATAAGAAGAGAAAGGCAAGAATCCTAAAGAAACAAAAGAGAAACAAGACAGATCAACCCCTTGCCTCGCCATCACCCATAAGAGAAACTGCACAGAAGATGGCAGAACCAACAAAAGGATACTTGTTAACCAGGAGCCCTGCCCAGGCAAGGAATGGAAATAGAAAAAAGCAGACCTCATCAGAATAGTAAATAGCAAATCAAAACCACTTCCAAGGATGGCTGTAATGTAATATATATATATATTGACTTGACAATAAACACATTCACAGTAAACCAAAACCTAAGAGAAGTCTATGCCAGCAGACCTGCTCTAAAAGAAATGCCAAAGAAAGTTCTTAAGACTAAAAGTAAAGGATAGCAGGGGGAAACATGGAATTTCAGGAGGCTTATTTAAAATATATTGTTGAAAATAAAAATTATAACTTGAATTGATGGGTTTTTTCCCCAAAGACAGAGGTTTATCAATTGTGCAAGAAATGAAACACTGTGCACTCATAGTCCAAAACTGCCTCCCTGATCTTCAGATATTCTAATATTTTATAACACCTGGGTGCTAATGAATAAATGGCATGGAGATGAATACAGGTTCCTTCATTAATAAACATTAAGGAACTGAACAGGATGGAGGGCTGGGAGGTAGCAAACCAGAGACAGTCACAAGGAATTAGGATAGGGGTATATATTTATATACAGAACAAAGGAAAGACAGTTACAAGGTCTTTCATACTGATATTAAACAGAGGTGGGTGGACTGGTTACCCTGATGGGGTTTTTAATGTAATGTATATGTAACTGGAAAAACAAAAAATAATAAAAAGGTAGACCTAAATCCAAACATATCAACAATTAGAAGTAAATAGCAGAAACACTAACAGATATCTGCACACTGATATTCAGAGCGGCATTATTCACGATTGCCAAAAGCTGGAAACAGCCCAGGTGTCCATCAACTGATGAATGGATAAACAAATTGTGGTGTATACACACGACAGAATATTATTCATCTATAAGAAGAAATGAAGTCGTGAAGCCTATGACAACATGGAAGAACGTGGAAGAAGAATGAAGCAATCCAGACACAAAAGACAAATACTATACGACTGCACTATTATGAACTAAATATACTGTATAAACGCATGGAGTTAGTAATTAGAATATAGGTCACCAGAAAACAGAAGGAAGGTAGAGAAGGAAAGCTGAGGGTTAATCTGTACAGAACTGCTAAAAAGGTTGTTTGTAAATCTTTGGAAATGAATAGGAATGGTGAAAGCATTTCACGTGTTTCTAACTAACGAGCTATTATGTAAGTATGACAGTGGTTGAAAGGGAAAGTCTAAGGTCATGTATATTACTAGGAGGAAAGTTAAAAACTCTAACATGGGTCTGTATAAGATAGTAAAACCTCGTGTAAAACACAAATATGGGTGATACTGCATATATAAGACTGTTCTTATAAAATACAAATACAAATATACTAGAGAGAAGGAAAAAGAATAGCAGCTATGTATGGCAGGGGAAGCAGAGAGAGATTGAAGTGATGAGTTTTGTTTGTTGTTTATTATTATTGAAGCAATGAAAGTGCTCTAAGAATAACTGAAGTGATGAATGTACAAATATGTGATAACACTGAATACCACTGATTTTATACTTTGGATAGACTTACGCTTTATTGATATGCATCAATAAAATTGGGGGGGGGAAAGTAAATGGCTTAAAACAGGGGTTGGCAAACTTTTTCTGTAAAGGATTAGACAGTAAATATTTCAGGCTTTGTGGGCCAATAGACAAACTCAAGGATATTATGTAGGTATTTAAATAAGAAGACTGAAAAGAAATTTCCAAAAACTGTTATTGATGATATTCAAATTATAATAATGATACCGGAGTACAATTTTTTAAAAGAGAAGCCTATTAATGAGAGGAATGGAATTCTTTTTGTAGTGATAGTATTTCACTTAATTGGAGTTCAAAGAAAAACTGATGTTTCCTATCATCAAAATTGATTGAAAATGTTCGTCTCCTAATGTTTTTAAGTAATGAGTTTTTATGTCTCTCATTTGTGAAAGTGTATTTTCACAGACAGTATTACCAAATACTGATATCAATAAGGACATGATTTTAATTGAGCATATTTATCACTTAGAGGGCATTTATAAAATTCTAATATTCATGGTATTTGCTTTCTTGGTATTTCATTACATTGCAGATTAACCACTTGCAATTGATGAGCTCCTTACCTGAATAATTAAACATGGGTATCTCCATTGTATTAACATCAGAAATTTTTAAAATACTCATCTGAACTCAGAAAATGTATCAAATGTAAATTTGTGTGGAAATGGAAACTCATTTCTTGTTTTAAGTTGTGACAAGACAGGAAACATAGGAAGCAGATTGACATTACTTGTGAATCAAAGTTTGTAAATCAAATGACCTTAACCACAATATAATCCTATAAATGTGGCTTTACCTTTTAAGTTTAGGTGGAATTCATTAAGAAGCATAATCAAGTCTGCAAGAAAGCTTATTTCCAAAGACATTCAATGTTAGATTACGGTTGTAGGCAGTTCTTCTCATTTGGAAAAATTTCAATCTCAGCCCTGAGCTCAAATTATTGCAATAAATTTTACCACTTAATCCATTAAATTGCTATCAGGTATAGCAAGTCAGGATATTCAGATTATATTTCTGATAAAAATTCATGGATGTGACAATGGTGAAGTACACAAGCATAAGAGTGTTGGCACTGGTTAAATAATACAAGATAGATTCAAATATTTTCTGCAAAGTACCTACACAGATATATCCAAAGAATAAATATAGGTTTTATAAACCTTAGACTTACAAACCTTACTTTTATAAATCTAAGACTTTTATAAACCTTAGACTGCCAAGTACTTTAAAAATGGAAAAAAGTAAGTCTTGATGAGGATACCAAGAAATAGGAACCCTCACATATTATGGGTGGGAATGTAGAATGGTGAAGCCACTGTGGAAAACAGTTCAGTAGTTCCTCAAAAAGTTAACACAGAATCACCATATGACTCAGTAATTCTACTTCTAGGTAGACACCGAAAAGAACTGGAAACAGGGACTTAAATATTTGTATACCAATGTTCATAGAAGCATTGACCACAACAGCCAAAAGGAAATGTTATATATCCACACAATGAAGTATTTTTCAGCCATAAAAAGGAACGGTGATCCTCTTGTGGCTTATAAGCATGATGAATAGGTATTCACGCATTTGTGTAAGACGTGCCTCTCTCAAACTTTGTTATGATGTTGGCACATTATCCATCTGACATGGAAAAAAAAAAGAGGAACGGATTTCAGATATGTGCAACAACCTGGATGAACCCTGAAGACATCATGTTGAGTGAAATACACCAGACACAAAAGGACAAATATTATATGATCTCACTGGTATGAAATAATTAGAATAAGCAAACTTGTTGAGTCAGAATCTAGAACATAGGTTACCAGGGAATAGGGAGTTAATGCTTAAAATGTACAGAGTTTCTATTTGGGATGATGGAGGAGTTTTGAAAATGTGTGGTACTAATGGTAGTGCAGCACTAATTAACAGCACAGTATTATATATTTGAATGTGGGAAATTTCAGAGTATATATATGTTACTAGAATGAAAAAAAAATTTTTTAATCTATGAGACTGTATAATACAGTGAACCCTAAGTTAAACCATGGATGACAAACAATAGTACAACTATTAAAACGTGCTTTCATCAATTGTAACAAATGAACCATAATCATGAAAGTATTAACAATAGGATGGTATATGGAACTTATAATTTATGCATAATTTTTCTGTATACCCACAACTTCTCAAATAAATGTTTAAAAAGAAAAATGCCTTTTGACATAAAAGGACAAATACTGTATGATTTCTCATATGAACTACCTAGAATAAGCAAATTCATAGAGACAGAAAGTAGAGTACAGGTTCTTGGAAATTGGGGCAATGTAGAGAAGGAGAGAAGGGGAGTTACTGTTTAATGGGTTAAGATTCTGTTTGAGGAGATGAAAAAGTTTTGGTAGTAGTTGGCAGCAGTAATAGCAAAATTTTGTGAATGAATTAATATCACTGAACTGTACATGGAAGTGGTTAAAACTGGAAATCTTGTGTTTTGTATATTTTACCATAATAAAAAATTAAAACTTAACACTTTCTCAAGTTTTGTAAATTTGCCCAAGGAAACTTTTTTCCATTCTACACATATTTCTGCAGCTGCAATACATCTCAGCAGATTCCTCTTCAGGTTGTACTTAATTAATGTTTCTCAACTTCTTTGAAAACAGTCTAACGAAGGGATTCTTTTTTTTTTTTTACCAAGATTTTACCTATTTATTTCTCCCCCCACCTCGTTGATCTGCACTTCCTGTCTGCTCTCTTTGTCTGTTCCTTGGGTACACATCTTCTTATTAGGAGGCACGAGGAACTGAACCCAGGACCGCCCATGTGGGAGAGATACGCCCAATCACTTGAGCCACCTCTGCTCCCACCAAGGGGTTCTTAACGTTTTTTGTTCCACAGACCCCTTTGCCAGTCCAGTGAAAACCACAGACCCCTTCTCAGAATTTTGCTGCAGACAGTTTATGGCACTCAACATTGAAATGTCTTTAAATTAAATTTTAGGATTATTCGAAGATATGTTTAACAACTTCCCCATAATTTCAACACCTGATAACCTAACATGGTTCAACATCTGTTCAAATGGTCATTTTTGGCAAATATTTAGAAATTCAAGCTTTCCAACGGCGTCATACAACCATCTCCACCATCCTTACCAACCTTTTTGCAGGCAGTTATCCACTGCAGTCAGAACATGCTACATCAAAATAGAAATCATACTAAGTCTACACTATACTGTGTGTTATTTAATAAATATATCTCACCCACACCAACACATCACCACAAGAATAATGTTTTTAAATGCATAAAATAAAATTACAAAGGAAATCAGCTATATAAATTGAAATACAGTTAAAGTATGATATAACACTATACATATGTCCTTTCTTAACACATTAAATAACATAATACATCAAAAATATAGGAGGGAAGCGGATGTGGCTCAAGCAATTGAGCTACCGCCCACCACATGGGAGGTCCTGGTTTCTGTTCCCAGTGCCTCCTAAAGAAGAGCAAGACAGCAAGCTGACGCAATGGGTTGGCGTGGCAATATGATGCAAAAGGATGATGAAACAAGAGACACAAGGAGGAAAATATAATGACAGCACAACAAAGAAGGGAGCAGAGGTGGCTCAAGTGATTACATGCCTCCCTCCCACATGGGAGGTCTCAGGTTCAGTTTTCTGTGCCTCCAAAAGGGAAGACAAGCACACAATCAACAGACAGTGAGTGCAAACAATGAGGGGATGGGTAAAAATAAATAAAATAATTCCTTAAAAAAAAACTGTTAATGAGATATTTCACACTCTAAAATATATATATATGAAAGTTAGATTTTATTTTTTAAAGATATGTCAATGTGCAGACTATTGATTATCTTGAATAAGAACATTAAACTGGTGTAGTATTTGACAAGGCAACATGCATATCATGTTGGACATCTAATGAAGTAGATTTTTTTCAATTCAAAACTCAAAGGCCCCTGAAATTTTTCTACAGATCCCTTGGGGGTTGGTGGACCCCTGGTTAAGAAGCACTGGTGGGGAAGAAGACTTGGCCCAGTGGTTAGGGCGTCTGCCTACCGCATGGGAGGTTCGCGGTTCAAACCCTGGGCCTCCTTGACCCGTGTGGAGCTGGCCCATGCGCAGTGCTGATGGGCGCAAGGAGTGCCCTGCCACACAGGGGTATCCCCCGCGTAGGGGAGCCCCACGCGCAAGGCGTGCGCCCCGTAAGGAGAGCCACCCAGTGCAAAAGAAAGTGCAGCCTGCCCAGGAATGGTGCCACACACATGGAGAGCTGACACAGCAAGATGACACAAGATGATGCAACAAAAAGAAACACAGATTTCCGTGCCGCTGACAACAACAGGAGCAGATAAAGAGCAAGCAGCAAATGGACACAGAGAGCAGACAACTGGGGCCGGGGGGGCGGGGGTTGGGAGAAGATAAATAAATCTTTAAAAAAAAAAAAAGAAGCACTGGTGTATTAGCCTGGTAGCTTTTGGAGAGAACTTTGATCTGTATTTGCACCTTAGTTTTCTGACAGAAAATGAATAACAGATGCAATTGAAATATTAAGCAATGAAAGTTACTTCATATAAAACAGACTTCATGGTAAATGAACATTAGCTACAATAATAGTTATCAAAATTTTGATCTCAGGAACAGCCTTTATACTCTTAAAAAGAAATAACAATTTGTTAGCCTGTAGCTAACAAAAGATTCACAGAAGCTAATTTTCATTCATACAAACTCAGCACTAACTTCAGAAATTTTTTTAAAAAACACAAAAATTTAGCAGTATCAAAAACATCTGTCAATCATTAAAAGCCAAGGAAAGGGAAGCAGACTAGGCCCATGGATAGGGCGTCTGCCTACCACATGGGAGGTCTGCGGTTCAAGCCCCGGGCCTTCTTGACCCGTGTGGAGCTGGCCCATGCGCAGTGCTGATGCGCGCCAGGAGTGCCATGCCACGCAGGGGTGTCCCCCGTGTAGGGGAGCCCCACGTGCAAGGAGTGTGCCCCGTAAGGAGAGCCGCCCAGCACAAACGAAAGTGCAGCCTGCTCAGGAATGCGCTGCACACATGGAGAGCTGACACAAGATAACGCAACAAAAAGAAACGCAGATTCCTGTGCCACTGATAAGGATAGAAGCGGTCACAGAAGAACACACAGCGAATGGACACAGAGCAGACAACGGGGAGGGAAGGGGAGAGAAATAAATTTAAAAATTTTTTTAATTTAAACAAATTTTTAAAAGCAAAGGAAGGGGAAGCGGACTTGGCTCAGTGGTTAGGGCATCCGCCTACCACATGGGAGATCCGCAGTTCAAACCCCAGTCCTCCTTGACCCGTGTGTAGCTGGCCCACGCGCAGTGCTGACGCACGCAAGGAGTGCCCTGCCACGCAGGGGTGTCCCCTGCGTAGGGGAGCCCCACGTGCAAGGAGTGCACCCCGTAAGGAGAACTGCCCAGCGCGAAAGTGCAGCCTGCCCAGTAAGAAAGTGAAGCCTGCCTAAGAATGGCGCCGCACACACGGAGAGCTGACACAGCAAGATAACGCAACAAAAAGAGACACAGATTCCCGTGCCGCTGACAACAACAGAAGTGGACAAAGAAGACGCAGCAAATAGACACAGAGAACAGAACCGGGGTGGGGGGAGGGGGAGAAAAATAAATAAATAAATCTTCAAAATAAAAAAAAAAGACAAGGAAAACCACTTAAAATTATCCCTGTTGTTTTTTAAACCTTTTACTTTGAAATAATTTTAGATTTGCAGCAACTTCCAAAACTAGTAGAGATGTCTCCCAGTTACAGCATCATTCACAATAGCCAAAAGGTGGAAGCAACATAGGATTCCATCAAAAGATGAAAGGATAAACAAATTGTAACAGATACATAAAATGAAATATTATTCAGCCCTAAAAAGGAATGAAGTTCTGATACATGCTACAACATGGATGAACCTTAAAGACATCACGTTGAATGAAATAAGCCAAACATAAAGGCACAAATATTTTATGATCTTAGTTGCATAAAATAACTAGAATATGCTAGTGGAACATTCTGGTCTTAAAGAAATATTCATTTTGTGTTTTGTCTCAACTCTCATTTTTGGGTTGGGAGTTTAAAATGGGGATGAGATGCCCCACGGAAGCATCTCTTCTGCTTAAAATGTCAAAAAAGACTTGCTGCTTCTTCATGTTTAAAAAGCTAATCTAATTAGGCAGAAAATATGTGAGAAGTAGCACCACATAGTGGAAAGCAGTCAAGATTTAGACTCAGAAAGACCTAGTTTTAAATACTGGCTCAAACTCTTACCAGTTTGGATGTCCTTGTGCAAACTGCTTAATTTGTAAGTCTTAGTTTTCTCCACCTATAAAAAGGGGGTTACAATATCTACCTACAAACGTGGCAAACCAGCAATTTTGGCACCTGGAACAAGTTATATAGAACCAGCCTCAAATCAACTCTAATTCATAATATAGCCCACAGATGGGTGTTACTAACAATGCTCACCATCTGGTAGCATCCTGTTTTAAATAATTATTCTTGCTTACTAGGTGCCAAGCTTTTAGAATCATTATATTAAATGTTTGCACCATTTAAATTTTGGTGCCCTTAGACAAAGCCCAGTGTGACCAGCCATAGTTCAGTTTATACAGTAGTTCTGAGGATTAAAAATAATGTAAGAAAAATACCTTGTACAATGACAGGTATGTAATAGATGATAAATTGTTGTTGTCATTTAAACATTTCATTTATACCTTTATGTCATCCATTTGTTACTGTAGATTATCACAACTATTCCAATAAGCCCAATAAGTTAATAATACAGATTAATCCTATCAGTCACTTCCAGCAGTATGTAAACAAGCTGGAAAATGGAAAGATGACATATACTACAACACTCTCTTCAAAGAATCAAGCTGAGTCCTTCTACCTTGACTTTTGAATTTTCTCTCTTAACTCCATGAAGACTTGAGAGCTTAGAAGAGTAGAGGGAAACTTAAATTTCAGGAGCCATTTCTAAAGTGAAGTTACTGAATAAGTGTCAGGTTCAAAAGAGAATTCAAAGTTACCACTAACAGAGTATATTTTTCTCTGCTTGGATGGCTAAGCAGAACTGCAACTATTAAGTTTTGCATCTAGTCCAGCTATGCAAATGTCATTTAAGGAAGAAAAACATCAGGCAATCTTTATCAGATCTACTAACAACCCAGGTAAACTCCTTCAAGCTAGCTAATAAATTTGCCAAACCATAAGAATCCCAACAAAAAACACTCCTTTTTAGCTCTGAAAGTAAAGATTTTTTCTCTGGATTATCAGGTATTCAGAAGTGATTATTTTATTATAAAACACACCAATGCAAACCAAGGTTACAGGTAACACTTATTATAACAAGAGTTAAATAAAAATGGCTCACAAGTACTATTAGTTACAGTAATGCTTTGCCACACTGAAGCCAACTTTCCCCAAGGATGCATCGCTCCTGTTCATAAATGTCAAATCAAGCTCAAATGCTACAGTCCCTATTTCCCCCAAATTAAAGGATAATGTCCATCTGTCCATTAGTTGGTGACTGCTATACTTTTAAATAGAATTCATGGACCAGATGCACTGCCCTGACCTTACATTTGACAGTCTAACGTAAAACCAATGGGATCAAAACAGAAGGCTTCTATGATTGTGGTTCCCATAAAAATTGATCACATTATTTTTAAGAAAACAATAAAGGACTTAAAGACAATTATTCAATTAATAACTGTATTTATGGCACATTTGTAACAAAAAAGCAATTTAGGGCAGGAATAGAATTTCTGTTTCAGAAAGACAGATATTTCTTAAATAGGAGAAATATGTTTAAATGGTAGCATTCTTTAAGATAGAGGCTTAGTATATTTGGTACCAAACTCTAATGGAGAAATAATTCACCACCATAATCAGCAAAGCAACTAATCAAATGATATATTCTTTGTTATTCCCTGATATGCATTCAAACTTTTCATTTTGAAGCAAAGATTTTTAATTTTCTGGTGCCATCAAGTGGTAATATTACAAAGTGTTCTGAGGTTAAATGGAAATAACTTTTAGACAGAAAATTATCAGACCACTGTATTTTATCTTATGTCAATTAATCACCAGTGGTGTTTTAGCACATAATTATTTGGAAAGAAAAGGAAAAAATATCAGAGCAGATTGTTTGTAACTCATTCCCATTTTAAACTTCCAGCCCAAAATGAGAGTTAAGCACAAAAAAAGCATGCCTTTAAATCAGAATGCTCCATAGCAAACAACAACAAAAAACAATGAACTATGAAACCATTCGAAAAAAAAAATTAGAATCAAAATGATTTACCAGTCAAACCATGATGACAAGTCACTTCAGAATTAGTTTATCATTTAGAAACATTAACTGTAACAAGACGACAAATAAAATTAAAGGGAAATTAATAGAATCAATTATTTGAAACTGCATTATAACAGATTCCAAATGGTTATATCACCAATTTTAGTAAGACAATAACAACCACCAAAAAAATAAACAAAAATATCCCCAGGCCTGTGAAAATAGGCAGCATATGTGAAACTGAATTTCCAGTCATGGTAAACTGGACACATTCATTTAGCTAAGCTCCCCTCTGAAACACCATTAATATAGCAATAAAAGAATTTTTTTTAAGGCTAAATCCTACAGGAGCAAAGAGATTAAAAGCAAAGATAGCAACAACAAATTTTAGAAGCTGCAAAGAAGATGGATGAGTGGTTAATGACTTGAGAAAGTCAAAAAAGCTGCCTGATTTACATGGCACTATAAAACAATCCAAAAGTTAAGGAAGTGGTGGCAATAGGTAGCCATGAAAGTGGGGGTGCAAGAGAATTGGTTAAAATCCTAATTAAGAAGCAGGTAGAAGGTCAGCTAACAGGGAGGTGAGGATGGTCAGCTACCACAACTAGGGAACCAAGAGAGTCTACAGCTGTAAGCAGGAGAATTCCATCCACCAGCCATGTGGGATCTAAGCCCCTTCTCAATTTACAGGTGGAGTGAACATCGCCATTCCAGGGTCCTCAGGATGGAGGAATAAAATATGGACTAGAGTGGACTTACTGGTATACTAGTATAGAATTATTGTGACTCTAGCAATGGAAGAAATTGTATCACTGATGTGGAGACAATGGCCACAGGAGTTGCTGAAAGCAGGGAGAGGGAAACAGAGGTGTGATATTGGGGTATTTTCAGGACTTAGAGTTGTCCTGAATGATACTACAGGGACAGATGCAGGACATTATATATCCTGCCATAACCCAGTGAATGAACTGGGGGAGAGCGTAAACTACAACATAAACTATAATCTATGCTGTGTAGCAATGCTCCAAAATGTACTCATCAAATGCAATGAATGTACCACATTAATGAAAGAAGTTGTCGACATGGGAGAAGTGGGGAGTGAGGGGAGTGGGGTATGTGGGACCCTCTTATATTTTTTAATGTAACATTTTGTGTAATCTATGTATCTTTAAAAAAAAGATTAAGTAAATAAATAAGTGAATAAATAAATAAGGGGAAAAAAGAAGCAGCAGCAGGTAGGAACCCTCCTCACCTACACCCTCTTCTACTCTATCCAGCCAGGTATGTGCCACCTCATTAAAGACTCTAGGAAAAGTGAAACAGAAGGCTTCTGGACTCTAAGACACCAGGCATAACGAGGGTGGGAAGTACCGCAGTTAAAAAAAAGTGTTAGGAGTACTGTACTTAAACAAGTGTTAGTAATACAGGAAACCATGTGTTTTGAATGGTACTGACAGGTCAAAGGCCACAGAACAACGATGAGAAGTATGATTTTCTGAAAGAAAAATCACTGCAAGAAGGTCACATCAAGCCTTTGATTATTGTATCTATACAGTCAACTGCTTTTACAAGAAAAACGACTAAAACAAAAGCTAATGCTGAAAAAAAAAAAAAAAGGTAAGCTTTACTTATAAACACTTAGCTACATTCAGCTCTACATGTCCCCATATCTCTGTTAATTATCTAAGGATTACTGCGACTAACAAAAGACAGAATAGTAACCAAATCCAAGGGCCTTTTACACTCAGTTTAAAAGCCCGTTTCATTTTTGTCTCTTCAGGCCATCAAGGGTAAACATGCTAGAAAACAGTGCTGAGAGAGCTGAAGGCTGTGAATGGTGAACACTGGAGCCAAGCCAGAAGAAACAGATTACATTCATGGAAGACACTTGGAGACTTGTTGATTAAAAAATAGTAATAAACACTGTTTTTACAGATTAACTGATCAAAGTAAAGAGTTAAAAAAAAACTTCTGATACTGTCTTAAACCTCATGTAACTAAACGTAAATGTCCATATAGGTCATTTAAGCATGTCATTTCTTTCACTTTTTCAATATTGTTTCTATATAGGATTATATAGAAGATACAATTACATAGATTTTTTTTCCAGATAGCAACATAAGAAAATGCCAAGACACATTAATATAGATAAAATTGTACCTTGAACACCTTCTAGGAGTAAATCAACTCCCTTCCTATAAAAATCAGAAGCAGCTTCATAATCTTCTTCCTCTTCCTTTTTTAAAGCCAGCTTTATTAATTCTCCTGCTTTCTCCAAATAATCTTTCTTGCCAAACTTGGGTTTTAAACTGCCAGGAAAGAGCGTACGACTTTCCCGTTGTTCTTCTGCTTTATTCTGGTCACTGTCAGAAGCAACAGCCCCTAGTGCTGACGAATCCGAAGAAAGATTGAGACCAAAAGTTCTAAGAGGAGAGTTTTGATTGGAAGCCATTCCATCATCTAACTCAGCAAGAGAATCCACATCAACAGTAAGAGATATCAGATCACTGTCACTGGAGAAGCCTAGAAATATGATCACAATAGTAAAGAGATATTAAATTGAGAATTAGTCAAAATAATACAAATCAGGCTGACTAATTTTTTTAATACTAACCAATTCAGTGATGAAAGTTATAATTTACTGGTGGAAGTCCATGTCTAGCAACTTGTTTCAACTTAGTTCATTAATTTTTGCCTTCTCTATAGCTCTGGAATATAATCTACTTGCCTTATTTCAAACTAAAACTGAAGACATCTTTATCTAGCCTTATGGTCAAAAAGAATCTTAACCATAAGATCTTATAAATGTTTATAAAAAGTTGTTGTTATATATTCAGTTGCTGTAAACAACAGCATTATGATAAAGGAAAACAAGTATAAGCTTTGGAGAACAACAAAAAAGCTTGAATTCAGCTCAAAATCTTTACTGTGTAGCCAACAGCAAGTTTACTTAATATTACTCTATCTCACACAGGGCTTTGAACAAAGAACAGAGTTAATGCATATAAAGCATAACAGACATCATTAAATTGTAACTACTGTGGTAAAACAACTACAGAATAATTGTACAACTATTATCACCTTCACAGGTGTACTTTTAGGGAAGCAACCTTATCTGGAAGATGTATGATATTTAGTTTTCTAAAGGGCTGAATTTTTAGAAATTTTCATTGCTGCAGTCTCCTCCACAAGCTTCTGGAGAGAACTTTGATCTGTATTTGCATCTTAGTTTTCTGACAGAAAATGAATAACAGATGCATTTGAAATATTAAGCAATGAAAATTACTTCATATAAAACTGACTTCATGGTAAATGAACATGAGCTACAATAATAGTTATCAAAATTTTGATCTCAGGAACCCCCTTTATACTCTTAAAAAGAAATATTAATTCATCTTAAAATAAAAATTATATATAAACATAATTCTATGAAAAATTATATTTTCCAAAACAAAATTATTTAGTGAGAAGTGCCACTGCTTTGTTTTTGCAAATCCCGTAATATAACTGCAAATATAAATTATAAAATTTACAATCTGTGGCTTAATAAAAGATGGATAGAATCTCATCTCACCTTCTGTACTCAATCTGTTACCGTGTGTGGTACTGGCTGAAGGATATGAAGAAAAGGTCAACTAGATAAATAATTGAAAAGGGGATGAGTATTTTAGTAACCCTTTCAGATAACTGTGGATATTTTTCTTTCATACTACACCAAACTCAACGAGTGGCAGTTTTTTAAAACTTAGTTGCAATATGGAATACAAATTCCTATCAAAGAAAATTTCATACTCTGCCATGTTAAAATCATTTATCTTTCTTGCACTTTGAAAGGATCTTTACCCATTTATAAATTTTTATCACACAGTGATCATTTTGAAAATACTGGTTCCCTCAGATATGCAGACCTTGCAAATACTGACACATTTCATTATACAATATGACCATCAATCTCATAAGAAAATTGTTTAAGTAACATGAAACTGCCAAGCCAAAAGGAGAAGACAGAAGTTTACCAAAATGCTAATTTACCAAAAGCTTCAATTTTACCACTGGGAACAACTATTGCAGCTGTTTTCACTGAAAGTTTCATTTACTATTTAGAAAATATATGCCAAGCACCCAAATCTGAATAACAGTAGTTTGTCAGTCAGCTCATCTGTCAGTCATTCTTTGTGTGTGTGCGTGTGTGATAACACATACAAAACATAACATTAACCATTTTAACCACCTTCAGCATACAATTCACATCAGTCTCTCTAGTCAAAATACTGCTCCATGAAAAAAGCAGGTAGTTCAGCTCATGGCTCAAATAACTATGCCTGCACTTGTCCTCAAAACAACCCTGGCAATTCAGAAACGCTTTATGCATTCTTCACATTTCATCACGCAGAAAATAAAAAGACATATACTAGAGTTTCTGTTTGGAGTGATGGAAAAGTTTTGGAAATGGATAGTGGTGATGGTAGCACAACATTCTACATGTAATTAACTCTACTGAATTATACATTTGAATATGATTAAAAGGGGAAATTTTAAGGTCTATATATGTTACTAGAATAAAAATTTTAAAAAACAAACCATAAGTACAAGATAAACAGTGAACACTAGAGCAAATAATGGACTATAGTTAACAGTATAATTATAATACTGCTTCTACAACTGTCACAAAGGTAGCACCCTAATATAAAGTGTTAATGGTAAGAGAAAAACAGTGTTAATGACAAGGAAAACTGTGTGAAAGGAATATATGGGAACTATACTCTCTGAATGATATTTTTGTAAACATACAACATCTTTAATTTAAAAAAAAAAAAGATATGTACTGAAAGGTTAAGATTTAATAGAAGAAATAATTCTTAAGTGAAGTTAGCACTGGTTTTATTAAAAGTATGTGCAATGATTACTGGTACAATTTGTCATGATTCATGCTGAGGCACACTGTTTTACACAATCAGTGGAAAGGTCAACACAGGGAAAGAGCCAAATAATGTCCTAGAATTATTTTCAAAATAGTTTCCACCTTGGATCTGCAAAGGGGTCAGGGGTGCCCAGGGAGGTATGAAGATCACACTTTGAGAGCCACTGATTGATATCATTAAATAAAATGATGATAGGGGTATGCAGAAAATAGGTTTGGGGACAAAACTGAGATCATTACATTAAATAATGATTGCCAAGCTTCTCAGGAAAGAAAATACATTGAGAGAATGATTTCTTCAAAACACATACCAAGTCAAAATTAAAGGGAGATTGGACAATACAATTCTAGATCAGAAGTCAGCACATTTTTTTTCTATTAAGGTCCACAGAGCAAATATTTCAGCAATTGCAGGCCACATAGTCTGCACAACTACTAAGCTCTGCTGGTGTAGCATAAAATCAGTCATAATAAATATATAAAAGCATGAGTACAGCTGCGTTCCAATAAAACTTGTGACACTGAAGTATAAATTTCTTATAATTTTAGCATGTCACAAAATATTACTTTTCTTTTGATTTTTTCAGCCACTTAAAACATAAGCCCTCTGGTGAAGTTGTTAGTGTAGGGAACTCCAAGACAGTCCTTCCACCAAAAAAACTATTAAACAGGCTAAAACTATTAAACTGTCTGAAACAGCAAATTTGAAACTCCAGAGGCTAGAAGAACATTGTACAGCATCCAGGAAAGGGGGGGAGGAAGAGGATGGTAAATTACAGTAAAGAACTCCAGACAGGCTCCCTCCACACAGCAGCTACTGGCACCCATCCTCCACTCTTGCAGCAGGCTGCTGCGAGGTCCAGTCCTGGCTAGCAATTGGTAACAGTAAGGGACATAAAAATCCTCTTCCCCAAGAACAGTGATGTGCATGGCAAATCACCAATCACAACTTTTGATCAGCGAATTTGAATCATGAGTTCCAACACTGAGGACAACCATTGTATCAACCCTCCCAAGACAGAAGCAGAGACAGTGGAGATTTAAAGACACAGGGCTTCTTCAGGGATGCAAGGCAAAGTGAGCTAAAGGGCTGTACTTACAGGGCAGGCCAGGAAAGCTCAATGTAAGGGAGCCACTGGAGAAGTGTCTGGCCCCTTTCTAACCCACTCCACAGGGAACTTTGGAACTGGTCTGCATCCCCTTCATGGGACTCTGGTCTTGTTTTGGCTGGGAAAGACTGCCATGGAAAAGTCCTGCTAGGGGTTCCCCACTTCCTAGAATTTGCCCTCCAGGCAAAAGTAGCATGAGACAACAAAAGGAACATAAAAAAACTATAGAAGCAGAAAGTCTGGGACAAAGGTCTGCCAACTTCAGATACCAGGAAAAGGGAGGTTTGTCCTTGGAAAACAGAGAAGACAACCAAATTCTGTAAACTGGGGAACTCCAAAACAACTAGCAATAGCCCAGGACAAGACAGAGGCTCAGTAAGACAGAAAAAACTTCATAAACTGCATTTGCCTTCGGCAGACCTTCCTGGTAGAAGGACTGAAGCTAAAGAAAACCTCTATCTTATCAGAGATTGACACTTGGTTATGAAATCAGTAGACAGACATACGAAGGAGTATATACCAGAGTTAACATTTTAGAATACTAAAATGTACAGTATGCAACAAAAGAGACCCAGACAAAGAAACAGAAGATGATGGCCAATCTAAAGGAAGGATAAAAATATAGAAAACACCAGGGAAAAAGACAAGATTATGGACATACAAAACAAAGCCTTTTTAAAAAATGATCTTAAAAATGTTTAATGAGATGAAAGAGGTATAGGGAAAGAATTACAAGATATCAGGAAAACAAGGAATGACTAATATGAGACTCTAAGCAAAAAGATAAAAAATTTTAAAAAGGACCAAACAGAACTACTAAAGCTGAAAACCACAGCCACTGAAATGAAAAATTCCAAGGAGGGTTTCAAGAGCAGTATGGAGCTGGTAGAAGAAAGAATCAGTGAACTTAGAAATGTCAAACTTGAAATGAGCCACTCTGAAGAGCAGAAAGAAAAATGAAACATTAAAAGCCAAAACAGCCTAAGACAGCCATGGGACACTATCAAGCATACCAGCATATTCATTAGAGAAGTCCTAGAAGGAGAAGAAAGAAAGAAAGAAAGAAAAAAAGAAAGAAAGAGGCAAAAGGAATAGTCAAAGATATAATAAAAGAGAATTTTGTAAACTAAGCAAAAGATGCAAATATGCACATCCAAGAAGTTCAGAGAACACCAAATAGGATAAGCAAGAAGAAAAATACACCCTGTCATGTATTGATTACACTATCTCATCTAAAATACAAGAATTCTGAAACCTGCAAGAGAAAAGCAAAGTGTTACATACAGGGGTATCCCAATAAACTGAGTGCCAAATTCTCATCAGAAATCATAGAAGTGAGAAGGCAGTGAGTTGAAATAAAGTGCTAAAAGAAAACAACTGCCAGCCAAGAACTGTATAACCAGCAAAGATTCTCTTTCAAAAATAATGCAGAGATTAAGATATTCTCAGAAAAACAAAAGCTGAGGGAGTACATCACCACTGGGCTTGCCCAATCAATGCTAAAGGGAGTTCTTGAGACTGAAATGAAAGGGCACTAGACAGTGGTTCACAATAACATAAAGAAATAAAGACCTGCAGTAAAAGTAATAATTTGGATAATTATAAATGCCAGTATTGTACTTTTGGTATGTAACTCCACATCTTATTTCCTACAGGTGCTAAAAATGCAAAGGCATAAAAAGTAATGATAAATCTATATTTTTCAATATACAATGTACCAAGATATAAGTGGTAAAAAGTACCCAAAAAATGATGAGAAAACAGAAGGGTATATGAGAAGTATATGTGCATGCTACTTAAGTTAAGGTGGTAACAAACCAAACTGTTATATACTGAGGATATTAAATTTAACGCTCTGGGGAAACGGACTTTGGCCCAGTGGTTAGGGCATCCGTCTACCACATGGGAGGTCCGCGGTTCAAGCCCTGGGCCTCCTTGACCCGTGTGGAGCTGACCCATGCGCAGTGCTGATGCGCGCAAGGAGTGCCCTGCCACACAGGGGTATCCCCCGCGTAGGGGAGCCCCACGCGCAAGGAGTGCACCCATAAGGAGAGCCGCCCAGCGCGAAGGAGGGAGCAGCCTGCCGAGGAATGGCGCCGCCCACACTTCCCGTGCCGCTGACGACAACAGAAGCGGACAGAGAAACAAGACGCAGCAAAAAGACACAGAAAACAGACAACCGGGGGAGGGGAGGGGAATTAAATAAATAAAAATAAATCTTTAAAAAAAAAAAAAATTTAACCCTCTGATACCCAAATGGAAAACAGACAAAAAATATATCCATATAGAAATGAGAAAGCACTCAATATGGGACAACACAAGAAAGCAAATAAATATTAAAAAAAGGCTTTAATGAAAGATAGGGACAAAAAATACAAGATTTACAAGGACTATTGGCAAAAGATAGACCTATATTATCATTATCATTAGTGACTTTAAATGTAAATGGATTAAACTCTCCAGTCAAAAGGCAGAGATTGGCAGACTGGATTAAAAAGCATGACCCCTACGATAGGCTGTCTTCAAGAGACTCACCTTAAAGTCAAAGATAACAGTAGTTTGATGGTGAAAGGATGGAAAATATATACCATGCAAGCAGTAACCAAAAGAAGCTAGGCTGGCTATAGAATTAATAATATCAGACACAATATTAAGTCAAAAGCAGTTAAGAGGGACAAAGATGGTCATTACATACTAATAAAGGGGACAATTCAACAGGAAAATGTTACAATTATAAATTTATTTCCACCTAACAGCAGAGCCCCAAAATATATTGCTGAGACCAGCTCAGCAATAGGTTTGCACGAAGGGAAGGCAATGCAGAACTGAAGAAATAAAAGGACAGAAAGAAAGACAGGAGAGGAAAAAAAGATGGGACCAGGGAACTCACAGCTTCTGAAATTGAGTCTCAACCCTAGTTTCCACATCTTATTTATTTAGGAACTAACAAGCAGCTGTTTGTTATTTACTATAATAAGGGACAGGTGCAACATTTACAATAATAAGGTACAGGTCATACAAAGTTCAAATGCCTCCTCAGGCAAACATTTTTTCATGCTGAAGGTCCAGAGTTCCTAAGCTGGCACTCTTCGTCTGCGTTAGGGAAATGTTTCAACTTCAAACCAAGTTCCTTACTATTTTCCCACAACAATTTCCCCTTTTTGTTTTTGCAAAGCAATGATGACACATCTGGCCATTTCTTGCTGCTTCATACCCCAAAGGATTTGTTTGCGTGCATCTGAGAAGGTTGCTGTTACTATGGTGAGCATAGGTACCAGCAAATTAGGAGAAGTAACTGGCAATTTCTCCTTTTCCAACTATTGTTCAGCTTCTTGACTCAGACATTTAATTTGCCCCCATGTGGGGGAGGGGGGTGTGAAGCTGCTCTGGTCTTCAGAGTGGGACCCAGCCGTGTAGTTTCCAGCATCAATCTCTCCATCTGCATGACCGGAGGTTCTGGGTTCCACAGGAACTTTCATTGTCTTTTGGTGTTCATGATATGGTTTTATTCAATGAGCTGGTCCCACATAGGACGTTCATCTCCTGGCGAAACACAAGCATACCCTCGTCCCCAAGTTAACAGCTTCCCTGTTGATCATTCATGAGTTAGTGGATCACTCGACCAAATAAAAGGTTTTTCAAACAGAGTTTGGGTTTGAGTTTTCTATTTATTTTGGAAATGCTTTTCAGCTGCTGTCCCTTCCAGGGTGGTTCCACAGATAAGAAAATTAAGAGTGAATAGCGCTTTATGTAACTGCACCTGCAGTGTTTCCTTGTCTCCCCCTTTTTGTTTTTGTAACATGAGTTTAAGGGTTTGATTTGCTTGTTCCACAATAGCTTGCCCTTGGGGGTTATACAGAAGTCCCGTAATATGTGAAATAGTCCAAGTATCTAGAAGTCTTTTAAGGGAGACACTGGTATAAGCAGGAGTATTATTTGCTTTTAGAGACTAGGGAAGTTCCATTACAGCAAAGCAAGCTAACAAATGCTGCCTTACGTGTCAAGCAGTTTCTCCCATCTGAGCTGTAGCCCAAATGAATCCTGAATAAGTACCTACAGAGACATTAACATAATATAATTTTCCAAAGGAGGAGATATGAGTTACATCTATTTGCCACAGTGAGTTAGCAGTTAAACCATGGGGATTTACTCCAGGTTCCAACAGTTTTGGGTTATTATGAATTTGACATATTATGGACAAGTTTGAACGATGTCCCTAGCTTGTATCCATGTTAAAGGAAAACAAGCTTTGAGGCTGAACGCATTTATATGGGTAGACTGTGAAAATGAATAGCTTCTTGTGAAACAGGAGTGACTAATTTATCGGCGGCATCACTGCCTTGTACTAATGGTCCAGGTAAATTTGAATGAGATCGAATGTGAGTGATTAAAAAAATGGACTTTTTCTATTTCTGATTATCTGGTGAAGTTTGTGAAAAAGCTTATAAAGAAGCTGATTTACATTAGGTTAGATAAGAGTTGTTTCAATCAATTGAGTAACCTGGACGACATACACCAAGTCTGAAAGGATGTTTATGGACTCTGGTATGTCTTGCAAAGCAGTAAGTACTGCTATTAATTCAGTTTGCTGAGCCGAAAATCCAGGGGTAGGAATTTTCTTAGTTTTTCATAAGCCATTAGCTGCAAAATAGTATCAGCAGCTTCTAAATTATTGACCTGTTTTTCGGTAGCCTCTTGTAACCGAGCGATAAAGTCAGGATAAGCTTTTTTAGGTCCTTGTAATGTTTTTTGAAATGATACCAGAGGCTGGCCTTTAGCCTCAATTTTTTCCTAGACCCTTAAGCAACAGTGACAGACCTGTGCAATGGCTTGATCATTCATTGTTAATTGCTTATCCACTCCCGCCCAATTCCCCACCCTCACTAAGTGAAATGGGGATGTTATGGGCTCTATTATGAGCAGCCTGAGTCTCTGCATGATCTGTACACCAAGTTTTGAATTGTAAAAACTCTCCAGACCCTAGGGTGATGCATGCTAATACACACCAGTCAGCTGGGATCAGCCTAGAGCCTTCAGCCAGCCCCTGCACCATACCATAGGTAAAAGGAGAACTTGGACCATATTGTTGCACTCCTACTTTTAACTCTTTCAAAATTTTACATGGGAAGGATTCATGAATGAACTCATAAACTCCATTCAGATTTTGAGGATCCACTCCAAGAACTACTCTTTCTCGTACAGTGACCAGAAAGGCCGTTTGAAGTGCCTCCAAGTCACCCTCCCTTCTAGCCTGTAAAATGCCCTGTTGTAAAACTGACAACTTTGGCTGAGTGTCTCCAGGCATAGGAGAGGGAAGAGGTGTTGGCAGGGGGAAAAGTGTCTTTCTAAAGTCAGTTAATGGAGGAACTAAAGGCAAAATAACTTTAGTATCATCAAAAAATCCAGTGGGGGATGGAACGAGGGAAAGTGTGGGCTATGGTGTGGAACACAGGACATGGGGTGCAGCGATGCCTGGAGATGTACTCACCAGACGCAATGGATGTGACATGATGATGGAGGAGAGTGTTATTGGGGGTGGAGTGGTGGGGTGGGGGCGGTGGGGGCGAATGGGGATCTCATATTTTTTTAATGTAATATCTTTTTAAAAAATGAATAAATTGAGTAGAATTTGGGAAAAAAAAAATCCAGTGGGAGGAACTTCCTCACTTTCTCATTTTTCTCTTCCTCATCTTCTGTTTGCAAAGGTTCCAAAACAGATTTAATAATCGTCCAAGTGGACCAAATAGTAACAGGGAGTGGAACACGTTATACATGTAACTTTTTAAACTCTTTTCCTACTCTTTCCCAGTCTTCTAATTCTAAACTTCCCACTGCTGGGAACCATGAGCAACATTTTTCTATAATCTGTAAAAGTACTAAAATACAAGACTCGCTGGTCTGGCTCCTCCTGTCTTGAGGTGTTGTTTGAGGACATAGACATATAGGCTATATTTTGTTGAACTCTCTCCGTTTCCCATCATAACTCTGCTAGAATACCCGAGAGTGTCCTTAGTCACCAAGGACTTGGAAAGCCTTCTAAACCACTCAGGGCTCCATGCCGTTACAACACCTTTAATTTTGCTTGAAATGATTCTTCTTCCCTTCGTGCCCCACAATGGGCACCAGTTGCTAAGACCAATTCAGCAACAGGTTTGCACAAAGGGAAGGCAACACAGAACTGAAGAAATAAAAGGACAGAAAGAAAGACAAGAGAGGAAAAAAAGATGGGACCAGGGGACTCACAGCTTCTGAAACTGAGAATCTCAACCCTAGTTTCCACGTCATATTTATTTAGGAACTAACAGGCAGCTGTTTGTTATTTACTATAATAAAGGACAGGGACAACATTTACAATAATAAGATACAGGTCATACAAAGTTCAAATGCCTCCTCACGCAAACATTTTTTCATGCTGACCAGATGGTGTTCCATCTAATCAAAGCCCGGTGTTCCTAAGCTGGCGCTCTTTGTCTGCATTACAGAAATGTTTCAACTTCAAACGATGTTCCTTACTGTTTTCCCACAACAATATATCAGGCAAATACTGGCAGATTTGAAGGCAAAAATTGACGGCTCTACATTGACAGCAGGAGACTTTAACAAACCTCTCAGTAATGGATAGAACACTTAGTCAGAAGATCAATAAGGAAGTACAGGACTTGAATGATACCCTAAACCAACCAGAACTACCAGACATATACAAACAATGCACCCAACAAAAACCAAATACACATTCTTCTTGAGGACAATGGACATTCTCCAGGATAGACCATCTGCTGGGTCACAAAACAAGTCTCAATTAATTCAAAAGTACTGAAGTTAACCCTCACATCTATGGCCAAATGATATTTTACAATGGGGCAAAGACCACAAATTGGGAAGAATACTCTTTTCAACAAACAATGCTGGTAAAACTGGATCTCCATTTGTAAAACAAACAAACAAAAAAGGAGGACCCCTGTCTCACACCATATTCAAAAATCAACTCAAAATGGATCAAAGACCTAAATATAAGAACCAGAACTATCAAATTCCTATTAGAAATGTAGGGCAGCATCTTCAGGACTTTGTGTTAGGTAATGGTTTCTTAGACTTTACACCCAAAGCCCAAACAACAAAAGAAAAAACACATAAATGGGACTCATCGTAAGCAAAACCTTTTGTTCCTTCAACGACTTTATCATGAAAGTAAAAAGACATCCTATACAATGGGAGAAAATACTTGGCAACCATATATCCAATAAAGGATTAATAAGGATTAATATATAATGTATATAAAGAAATCCTTCAACTTAACAACAAAAAGACAAACAATTCAATTTTAAAATGGGGGAAAGAACTGAACAGACATCTCTCCAGGGAACATATACAAAAAAAATATTCAAAATGTAAAGATGTTCAACATCATTAGTCATCAGGGAAGCACAAATCAAAACCACATGAGATACCATTCCATATCCATTAGAATGGCTGCTATTAAAAACAAAAACATACAAAAAAAAAACAAAAACAGAATAACTAGTATTGGTTGAAGAGGATGAGAAATAGGAACATTCATTCATTGCTGGTAGCAATGTAAAATAGTGCAGCTGCTGTGGAAGACAGTTTGGCAGTTCATCAGAAAGCTAATTATAGAAATACAATATGACCCAGTATCCCACTACTAGGTATATACCCAAAAAGAATTGAAAGCAGAGGCTCAAACAGATATTGAAACACTGATACTCATAGTGGCATTATTCTCAACTGCGAAAGAATAGAAGCAACCCACATGCCCATCGATCGACGAATGGATAAATAAAATGTGGTATATATGTTCAATGGAATATTAGTCATAAAAAAGGACTGAAGTCCTGATACATGCAACAACATGAATGAACCTTGAAGACATCATCTTTAGTGAAATAAGCCAGACACAAAAGGACAAATATAACATGACTCACCAATTTGAAACAAATAGAATAAGCAAACTCATAGAGTAAGAGTCTAGAATATAGGATACTAGGGGACAGGGTATGGAGAGAAAATGGGAAGTTAAGGCTTAAATAAAATGTACAGGGTTCCTAATTGGAATGAAGGAAAGGTTTTGGAAATGGATGGTTGTAATGGTAGCACAATACTGTGAATATAATTAACAGCACTGAAAAATACATCTGAATATGATTTAAGGGGGAGAAATGGTAAATTCCATATATATTAAAAAAAAATTTTTTTTAACTACAATACACAGTGAACCCTAAATTAAACCATGAGCTTTAATAGTACAATTTATAAAAATGTGTTATCATAAATTGTAACAAATGTTCCACACCAAAGCAAGGTGTTTGTGGTGAGGTGGTATATGGGAATCCCATATTTTATGCACAACTGATCTGTAAACCCACAACTTCTCTAATAAAGGGGGGGGAATCAATTTAAAAATAGAAAAATCATTCTTATTTTGTAGGCCATACAAAAACAGGTGGTGGGCCAGATTTGGTCCATGGCCTATAGTTCGCTGACCTCTGTTATAGACTCAAATTGCTCACTTCATATCAAATAAAGTTAGTGAAAAAACATGTTATTGGCAGTGAAGCTCAAATTTCCAATCAGCTGTAGACACTACTGTGTCACCCTGTCAATATATTGTTTTCAATTTTATTTCAAATATGTAGAATACCCATAAAGAACTAATTTTGTTTCCTAAAAACAACAAGATTTCATTACACTTACAATCTCACATGAGATTCACTGGACCTAGCAGAAATCTTTTCACCTATACAGTCAATACTTTATATCAAAATCTTTTACAGCAGTCTACAAAATTACTTATCCAAGGTTGTGAAAAACATATAAACTTCATAAGCGATTTTTTTAAACACTCACTAAAATATCTGTATATAATTCAACACAAATTTATTTCCTCATATAATACTATTATGTAACCTGGTCCAATGAAATTAATACACAAATAGACAAAATAAAATTCTGGTTTATATAGTAATCAAAGAAGAAACGAAATGCTCTGTTCTAGGTCTTTTGTCTCCTCTCCAATGTCCTGTCACTCTAACCCTCACACCATCTATCACACTGTACTATTTTATGCTTTACCTGACTTTCCTTTCAAACAAAAACAATAATGCCAAAGTGCAAGAGCAGAAAGTCATATATAATACTCTTGGCTTTTGACCAAAAACAATCTAGTGGCACAGTCACACGTTCTCTTACCTTTCCAACCTTACTTTAATAAACAAAGGAAATTATGATTACATGAAATTAGATCAGAAAAGACCATCAAAAGACTTAGGAAGAAAGTCAGTAAAATAAAGTAAGTAAAAACTACCCCGATACCTCTTCCTTACCTACTATCAGCTTCCTTTAATTCTCCTCTTAAGTTACATCCTATCCTACCTGAAAAGCTTAACCCTATCATATATCCTCCACCATACAATACAACTAATCATCTTCCAGTACTCTCTGGTATCTTTGTCTTCTATATTTAAATTTCAGCAATTCCCAAATTCTCTTCACCAACCAGGTGGAAAAGTATACTACAGCATTTCAAAACTCCCCTTCACCACCACAGCACTGAAATCTTGTGTTAGTTTACATATTTAAATACTCAGTGCCTAGTTCATTAATCACATATCTTTAATACATCTGCTTAATATAGTACTTGCTCAACTCCTAAAAATCAGTCTTACCATTCAACTTGTTTTAAACAAATCTACATGCAAATATCATAAGAAGTAAAGACTAGCA
Organism: Dasypus novemcinctus; assembly: GCF_030445035.2. NCBI lineage: Eukaryota > Metazoa > Chordata > Mammalia > Cingulata > Dasypodidae > Dasypus > Dasypus novemcinctus. The sequence goes on along the minus strand of NC_080685.1, from coordinate 99,249,707 downwards.
CCCTTAAACCTAGAAAGTTAACAAGGTATAAGGAGAGGCAAGCAAGTAAGAGGTTCTCAGTTAAGGTAGAAGAATAGGAAGAATACAGTAGATAAGGATACAATGGATACAACATAAAGACTATCTGTCGCAAGTAAAACCAACCTGAAGTCAATCCATGCTTTGAGGGGTCCTCTGAGCCATCATCACAGTAGAAGGTGTATCTCTCACCAACACCAACAAGTCAAAACCCAAACCTTTTTTGGAAGTGATTCAGGCAGGGTGGGGAGAGAGGAGTCAAAGCTTCTATGAAAGTGTTCTGCCTCCAGGTTCCTATCACAGGGATTCAAGTCTTAGGGCTATGAGAGAGCCCCCGGTGACTTCTCAAAAAGCAGCCAGCTAAAGACCTAATGGGTTTGTTTCATATCACAGTTCACCTACCTACCCTCACCTTCTGTGCTTTATACCTCTCAGAGTAGGGCAGGATAGTGAAATCTAAGACAGCATCTCTGAAACACAAGATGGGGCAAGGGTTGAGTTATAGAATAAATCTTTATAGTATAAGCCGTCAGAAATCGGCATTTGAAGACCACTTATAAAAAATACTTTCTTTTAGAACAACAGATAATATCTCCTGGCTGAATATCTCCTGGTAATATATACCTCATTATTATTAGCTGACAGCTTTCACTGAACCCCCAGTTTCAAATATTGCCATAGCCAATGAAAGGGAATTTCCACTTGCACAAGGCGAGATAACTAGCCAACAAAACAAGCTACCCTGGGGCGGAAGAAAGCTATTAGTCTTCATTAAGAAACAAGCTCTCATAAATATGACTTTTAAGTGAATATCTTAATCTAAAACTTGATGCTAGTTAACCTTTCTACACTTGATTACCAACACATTGTTTAGTAACATCTATTATTACTAAAAAGAACCATTCCTCTGACGTTTCACATTTTTACAATGTCCCCAAGCATCAGAATACTGTATATTTGGTCAAAAAGAGAGTAAGTTAAAAAAATAACATATTAATCACAATTATAAACCCTAATATAATTGTTTCATCATGAGCAATAAATATCTATCAATTGACTTCCTTTTCTATCAAATGCACTTTTTTTCTGCTACTCTGCAGAACATCCTCTGGGCTCCAGGAAATCAAACCAGCACCCAAGTAGCTCACACTGAACATCTTCTACCAAATAGTACTCCTACTGCTTCCTCTCCATAAAATTAAATCTCTTCATTTGAAAGCACAGTCCTATGATTGCAGTTGAATATCTGGAGTATCTTAAGCACATGACATTACTTCTCCAAAATTCCAATTTTTAATTGTAAAATAAGGGACTTAACTATATCATTGCTAATGTTCCTTCCACTCTAAAACTCTGATTCCTACAATTTATCACAAATTTTTTACTTGCCCCACCAGGCTCAAACAGCCCTAGGGGTTTTAAGGGTCAATATTTACTATCTGAATCACTTGTTTTATATGCATACATTCTTAAACACACTAACACATTCTCATTTATGCTTATCTTGGAGTAACTACCTGTAGCAGTTTGATATTATTGATGAATTCCAAAAAGAAATATTGGCTTATGTTTGTAAACTGATCTTTTCCTTTGGGCATATTAGATTATATTGGATTCAGAGGTTTACTTGGTTATTAAGTAAACCTCTTGTGTCAGTAGGGCATTGACTCCCCCACTTCTTGGTAGGTAGGGACTCGCAGATAAAAAGCATGGCAAAGGACATAGTTGGAGGGTTTTTGATGTTGGAGTTTGATGCTGAAGCCTTAAGCTGGAGCCCCAGGAAGTCAGCACACAGGGGAAAGAGAAGCAAGCCCCAGGAAGGGAGGAACCCAGGAAGCCTGCACCCTCAGAGACATCAGCAGCCATCTTGCTCCAACATGTGGAAATAGACTTTGGTGAGGGAAGTAATTTATTCTTTATGGCCTGGTAACTGTATACTCCTACCCTAAATAAACACCCTTTTTAAAAACCAACCAGTTTCTGGTATTTTGCATCAGCACCCCTTTGGCTAACTAATACACTACCTGTTCTTTTTTCCTATTTATTTTAAGCCACCTCACCAGAGCAAATTCAATTAATAAGGAAGAGTGGGGAAAAAAACTAAATCAAAATAAATAAGGAGCAGTGAATAAAATTAAGTTGAGGAGCTAAACACTTAAGAGAAAAAAGAACTTCTTCAAGCTGAGTAAGTAATACATTCACTAAAAAATAGGCAGACCTAGAACTATCCCAGCAACAAGATTTAAAGTTCTCATGATGCCACCTAGTGGAAATTTACACTAAATACAACTTTAAATTAAAATTACTTTTAATTAGACATTGTATATTTTGTCTCCTTATACTACACAATGTAATAAACAGACTTCAAATTTGTCTTAAATAAATATTTATGGTATTAATTAGCAATCAACTGAAGAATATTCTTTGTAAAAATGATCCTGACTCAAAGCATCAACTTAAATCAAGTAACTAAATGAAAATAACACAAATAAAAAGAAAAGTCATTTGGATCCACAAGAATTTTTTAACTTAAATAGATACATGGCTTTCCAATTAGTCCTCCCAATGCTTTACATATAATCAACAACATTCAATCTAACAGTTTAACTGCAATCTTTGTGTTTGTCTTACACTAAAAAAATGATTTTTATCAAATTTTGGACAAAGTGATTTTTAAGACATTCTTTACAAAACTAGCAATAAAATACCACCCCCAAAAAAGTACAACTTCATTTACAGTAAAACAGCTAATTCAAGACACCTAAATGACCTTTCTTATCTCTATAATTGTCACAATGAGAACTTGGGGAGTTCTTAAACCAAAATTTACAGACCAAAAAAAAAAAAAACAAAAAGAGCATGCTACATACAAAGAAGCTGAGCTTTCAGTTTGTATTTGCGATTTGGATTACCTAATGATTTTCTCTTATTTACTTTATGTACCTGGAAAATGTCCCTCCCAAACTGCAAAGAAAGTCCAGTAATGTTTTAGGAAGAGGAAATGACACAGGTTACCAGATGAGACTATACCAACATCAAAGGCTCTACTATGGAGGCAGGGCGTAAAAGCAACCTACAACCTTCAAACAGGTCAATAGATGAGGAGAAACACATCAAGAAGCTCAATTTCCAAACCCCATTTTGGCCACATTTCCACAAATGTCACTGTAACTTCAAAGCTAAGATTAATTCAACAAAGAGAAAGGGGTTTAAAATGGAAATAAGATATTAACAACTAATTGAATCTTCGTTCATCATTGAGGAAAATATTTAGTATAATTTCTTTGAACAAAGGAAATTAAGAATATCCAGTATTTCATCTTTAAATTATAAACCAATATTAACTTTTTGTCTAAAAGCCTACTGAATAACTTGTTAATTTTCAGTGTCATTTTAAATAAAACATTTATTTACCAGTTAATCACTGGATAATTGGTTTTATGAAAGCTTACAGGGGTTTCCTCAACCCTACTACACTATAAAATAAGCCATTTTTTCTTTTTCTTTCCCCTCTCCCTCTCCCGCCCTGCTGTTTTTGCTGTGTCCATTCACTGTGTGATCCTCTGTATCTATTTCTCTTTTTGTCTTCTCATCTTTCTCCTCTAGGATTCACCAGGATTCGATCCTGGGGACCTCTGATGTGGAGAGAGGTTCCCTGTCAATTGCACCACCGCAGCTTCTGGCCTCTGCTGTGCTTCACCTTGACTCTCTCCTTCATTTCTCTTTTGTTGCGTCATCTTCTCGTTGCGTGACTCACTTGCACAGGCACTGGCTCACTGCACAGGCACTCGGCTCATCACGCAGGCACTCTCGTGGGCACTCAGCTCACCGCATGGGCACTCGGTTCGCCATGCGGCTACTCGGCTCACCACACAGGCACTCGGCTCACTGCCCAGGCGTGCTTTCTCTTCTTCTTTTTCACCAGGAGGCCCCAGGAATCGTACCCGGCTCCTCCCATGTGGTAGGGAGAGGCCCTATCACTTGAGCCATACCTGCTTCCATGTTAATTTTTAAAAAACCAAAAATCCAGGTCTTTATGTTTTCCTCAGAAAACTAAATTCAAGATAAACCATGACCTGCTGACTACATTTTTTAATCAACAAAATATGGGGACTAATTGGAAAGACATACAGTTATTAAAGTTAAAAAAATTCTTGTGGATCAAAACTAGCATTTATTTTATTTTTATTGTGTTATTTTCATTTAGTTGATTTAAGTTGATGATTTTGAGTCAGGATCATTCTGACAAAGAATATTCTTCAGTTGACTGGCTAATTAGTAGCATAAATGTATTTTTAAGACAAATTTAAAGTCTATGCATTACACCATATAGTGTAAGATGACAAAATATACAAAGCCTAATTAAAAATAACATAAATTTGGGAAGCAGATATAGCTCAAATGGTTGAGTGTCTGCTTCCCTTATATGAGGTCCTAGGTTCCAACCCCAGTACCTCCTACAAAACAAACAAAAAAAACAAATGAAAAAACTGACTCCCATTGGGAAGCAGGTATAGCTCAATGGTTGAGCACCTGCTTCCCGTGTACAAGATCATGGGTTCAATCCCTAGTACCTTCCCCCCCAAAAAAATAGATAATTCAAATTTAATACAATTTGTTTACAGTATTAAAAAAGTAATGATTACTTAGCCTCTACACCTGTTCTCTGAGAAGTGGTATACTTGCCATGTTATTCGACCTAACTTAAGGACCCTGAAACAGCAGACTATATATTAAGATTTGACTCTATGGCTCCTTCAATTGGCAAACTAAATCAAAGGTATGAAAAATGACAATCCACCTTCAAAACATCATTTAAAATACTACACTCAGAGGAGTTGTTACACAATGAATCACCTCCTCACATTTTTTTTAAAGATTTTATTTTATTTTTTTATTTCTCTCCCCTTACACCCCCTCCCCCTCTGCCTGTTGTCTGCTCTCCGTGTCCATTCACTGTGTGTTCTTCTGTGTCCGTTTGCATTCCTGTCACCAGAAATCTGTTTCTTTTTGTTGTGTCATCTTGCTGTGTCAGCTCTCCGTGTGTGAGGCACCATTCCTGGGCAGGCTGCATTTTTTCATGTGGGGCAGCTCTCCTTGCAGGGCGCACTCCCTGCACGTGGGGCTCCCCTACGTGGGGGACACCCCTGGGTGGCAGGGCACTCCTTGCGTGCATCCACTGCATGTGGACCAGCTCACCACACGGGTCAGGAGGCCCTGGATTTGAACCCTGGACCTCCATATGGCAGGCGGACACTCTTATAGTTTGAGCCAAATCAGCTTCCCACCTCCTCACATTTTAACTCTAAATCTAAACCACAAACATTTACCATCAAAATCCCTCAACAAGCTGCACACCTGTGGGGCTTGGCTGGCAGCAGGCTTTCCTGATCTTTTCCTACCTCTCCACTGGTTGTCTCTGGGGTTTGTATACCTTTCAGTATGAAAGTAAATTTTCCACTTGCCCATCATGCCAGACAGTGTCATGATATTTAAAAGCCATTTTCCCCTCTCAAACGAAAATGAATTTGTAAGCTATCTGACACTCATCTATATAAATTTGTCAACTAGGTGTCTTTCAACAGGACTAATTAGCCAGGCATAAAGGCTTTGAAAGTGAGGGGGAAACATAAATATTAATAGCATTTCTAGTGCCATGCTTGTTCACTCTTCATGAATCAGTTTTAGAGATGGCAATGTTGAAAAACGTAACTGTGCACTGACAAGATAAAATGCCAGCATAACTTTTAGGTGTCATAGCCTTTTCCTGTGTTCTCTCATCCTTATAAAAAGCACATTCCTAAATGATAAATCCTTCCAAGGAAAGCCCATCTTTTCAAAATTTCAAAGATAAACTCTGAAATAACTCTTTAGATAGGCCCATACAGTTCAGTTTGCCCAAGGCAGTTCTGGTTTACACTTGTTGTCTTGGTATAATTATTAATAACATCCTCTAAATCTTACATGACCCAATCTAAACAAAAATTACATGCTTGTCCTAGCTTGAGGTTATCTACTTTAACATTAACCCAGCTACCTTTTTACCCTGAAGAGCCTTGCATAATCTGGAACACCATCCCAAGAAAAGCCATTCCTAATGATAAAGTTCCTCCCTTATTTCTCCTAGACTACAGCAAAGGACATGCATAAGTACCTTATACTGAAGAGGCTCATGAGACACCCTTCTCTCACCCTAGTTGACTGCCACCTTAATAAGCTTAATGAAGGCTTATCATGGATATCACAAGAATATAATCATTCCCAAATCATACAATTTTCAATTTCAGTATCAAAAACCAAAGAGAAAGAAAATAAATATTCTGCCTTTCTGAGACCTGTATTCCTCATTTAATACTCTCTTACAAAACTTTCTAACTTTCCTACTTCTCCTTCTATTGGATGTCCCAGAATCAGTGCATTTTGCAGGGAGAAAAAATCTTACCCTCTTTCTAAAGAGTAAGGACCCTGAGGCAACAGCCAGATCAGGTTATCTCAAAAGTGTCACCTTAGAAAGAAATTAGTTCTAGAAATAAAACTACACTAGTCCCCAAGGAGTCACTAGATTTTCCAAAGCCTAGCAAGGATTTCAGATCAAAACACGTCAAGGAAAATACATTATTTTTCCCAAAAAACATGCTAGATAATAGAGTAAAATTACTGGCAACAATATTTTTCTATGTGTCTGGAAGAATCAGGGTGAAGTCAAAGGTATTGAGGAACAATGAAGAACCCTAGGCATGTAGGCCCATGCACAGAATGCTAGTTTAAGTTAATGTTACATTGCTGTTAAATCAATAGAAGTGACCGTGAGCGAGAAACAGTAAAAGGCTAGCTAATCACTTCTCAACATGGTAGCACCAAAATAAATTAATAAATGTGTCAGCCCACATAATAGATGGGAACTGTTGCTCCTACTAAATCAATAAGGGAATTTACTTGAACATCGATGTCAATTTGGCATTGGTATATACAACATTAATACATGACATCAGATATGTGACGTTATTACATACCCTCACAAAAACATCACTGCAATAAGATTATGGCTAACTCCCATGTTAGAGTTCTCCTCTACCATAAATTCTTACTCATGAATATATCAAGAAATACATAGTCTATTACTTTATCTTCATGTAAATCAAACCTAAGCCATTTGAACAAATATGACCCATTTTCTCTTATAGAAAATACACACACACCTGTGTCCCCTAATCTCTCTCTTTTATTTTTTTAAAAGATTTATTTATTTATTTTTATCCCCACTCCCCCCTCCCCCATTGTCTGCTCTCTGTGTCCATTTGCTGGGCATTCTTCTGTGCCTGCTTGTCTTCTCTTTAGGCAGCTCCAGGAACCAATCCTGGGACCTTCTGGAGTGGGAGAGAGGCACTCAATCTCTTGCACCACCTCAGCTCCCTGGTCTGCTGCATCTCTTATTGTCTCTCCTCTGTCTCTCTCTTTGTTGCATCACCAGCTCTCTACTTGGGTCAGCATGCCACATGGGCCAGCTTGCCTTCACCAGGAATCCCTGGGAATTGAACTCTGGACCTCCCATATAGTAGATGGGAGCCCAATCACTTGTGCCACATTCGCTTCCCTAGTCTCTCTTTTTAATTCCATAATTGTTTCAGTTCTCTTGAATGTTCAAACAAATATCATGCAATGAGTTAGCTTAAACAATGAGAATTTACTACTCATGTTTTTGAGGTTAGGAAAAAGTCCAAATCAAGGCATCAACAAGATGACACTTTCTTTTTTTTCCTGGGACTGTCAGCTGGTGATCCTGGTCCTGGGCTCCTCTGTCACATGGCAATGCACATGGCAGCCTCTCCTAGCCTCCCCCTTTTCTTCTGGATTCTAATAACCTTCAGCTTCTTGATCTCTGTGTGTCTGAATTTCATTCTGCTTATAAAGGGCTCCACAAATAGGACCAAGCCCACCCTGACTGAGTTAGATCACACCCAAACTGAAGAAACCTCATCCAAAGGTCTTACCTATATGGGTTCACACCCACAAAAAGAGATTTTGTTTAAGAACATGTTTTTCTGGGGTACATACAACTCCAAAACACTATAATAACCTTCCCTTGTAATTAACCATCTTACCTGGAAAAAAAACAACAAAGGAACCCCAAAGGCCAAAAAGATATAGATTTTATTTCTTCATAGAAAACTCAAATAAAACTTTTTTTTAAAAAGATTTATTTTTTTAATTCTCCTCCCCCCCGCACCCCCCGCCCCGTGTCTGCTCTCTGTGTCCATTCGCTGTGTGTTCTTCTGTGACTGCTTGTATTCTTTTTGGGCAGCTCCAGGAACTGATCCTGGGAGCTTCCAGAGTGGTAGAGAGGTGATTACTCTCTTGCGCTACCTCAGCTCCCTGTTCTGCTACGTCTTCTTATTGTCTCTCCTCTGTGTGTCTTGTTGCATCATCTTGCTGTGCCACCTCTCTGTGTCAGCCGGCACTACTGTGCAGGGAGGCTTTCTTGCGTGGGACAGCATTCCCACACAGGGGGCACTCCCATGAAGGGCAGCATTCCCACGTGGGCCAGCACTCCACATGGGCCAGCCTGCCATGTGAGCCAGCTTGCCCTCAGCAGGAAGCCCTAGGCATCAAACCCTGGACCTCCTACATGGTAGATGGGAGTCCAATTGGTTGATCCACATTCTTTTCCCTCAAATAAAACTTAATAGATAAATAATTCAAGAAAGTAAGCATGGTTGAATTAAACTGATTAAAAGTACAAAAATCAGGAAACAGACGAGACTCAAGCAGTTGGGCTTCCATTTACCATATGGGAGGTCCAGGGTTCGATGGCCAGGGCCTCCTCGTGAAAGCAAAATGGCCTGCACAATGAGCTGGCCCACATGGAATACCAGCCCATACAGGAATGCCACCCCACACAGAAGTGCCCCCCGGCGTGGGAATGCCACCGAGTGCAGGAAAGCCACCCCACATAGGAGTCCTGGCCAATGCAGAGAGCTGGCACAGCAAGATGACGCAACAAGAGACACAGAGGAGAGAAAATAAGAAGACATAGCAGAACAGGGAGTTGAGGTGGTGCAAGAGAATAATCGCCTCTCTCCCACTCCAGAAGTTCCCAGGATCAGTTCCTGGAGCCACCTAATGAGAATACAAGCAGACACAGAAGAACACACAATGAATGGACAGAGAGAGCAGACAATGGGGGGGTGGAGGGGACAGAGAAATAATTTTTTTCTTAAAAAAGTACAGAAATTGTTTTAAATTGATGTTAGTAGAAAATATATCAAAACACTAAAACTGTCAAAGAAGTATTATTTTGGGGTAATGGACTAAATTTTTAAAGTCAGTCCTGAAATTATGTAGAAGCCAGAAGTAATGCTGCAAAATACATTTTAGCAAGGCATTCTTAAGTTAGGTGTGGCAGTTTGAAGTTTTTATGGACCTCAGAATATCCATTCTTAAAGCTAATTCATTCTTGTGCATGTGAACCTATTGCAGGTGGGACATTTTGATTAAATTACTCCAGTTAATGGCCTTTGATTAGATTGTGTGACCCAGGGTGGATCTTAATTGGCTTACTGGAGTCCTTTATAAATGGAGGAATAAAAAGCCGTGTATATTAAAAAAAAGTCATAGAGACTGAGAGAAGCTTCCAGAGACCAAAATCAACCAACCCAAGAGACAGAAAAGCCAGACAGAGCAGCCCGAAGCTGAAAGCAACAAGGCCCAGGAACAGGGGGGTGGGGTGAGGTGGTGGGAAGATTGGACAACAAGTAGACACTGCCATGTGCCTGAATGCCCATAGTTGCAAGCTGGGTGAGAAAGGATACCTTTATTTGGATATCTTCACAACCCCAGAACTGTAAGTTTTTAACCTAATAAGCCCCCATTTTAAAAGCCGACCCATTTCTGGTATATTGCATTGGCAGCCCTTAGCAAACTAAAACACTAGAGGTAATAAAATCTCTAAACTACTCATTATATCACATTTTATCTAAGATGCCATTAATTGTGGATGACTCATTCATTATTTTATATACAACTGAGAAAAAAAAATAACTATCAATTAAATGTAAGACATCAACTGTAAGATGTACCCCAATCAGTAAGTAGTGTTAAAATGTGAAGAAAAGGATTTTCTCAGAATCAATGAAATGCTCTCCAATTCCTATATCAATGTTCCTTTTTGTAATACATATGATTTATAGTCTTCTGAAATCAAAACCATTGAAACAAACAAACAAAAAAATTAAAATCTCTTACCTTCCGTACTACACTCAGGAAAGCTATCAATGAGGGAATCCGAATAAGCTTCAGCAGGACCAATCAATTCAGAACCATCATTAATTACTCCACCCTAAAAAGATTGGAGTAATTGTGTTTCATTGTCATTAAGAATCTAAGGATTAAAAAAATCAATAATAAATGAATACTCACCTCAATGGTTATGTGTTGGACTACAGAAAGATAAATTAAATTCAAACTGCTTTTTAAAAATCAATAGGAAATTATAATAATATGCATCTTATTATAAAAGCATATTATTTACATCTATCAAAAGTACTCATAAAGAAAATGCAAAGGAAAAAAGGAGTATAAAAAGGAGGAAAAATATACCAGCTAAAGAATAAATATAGTTCAGCATCTTTAAGTGACTAGATATTTTAACTAACAATAAATGATGAATCCATCAGAAAGTCATCTAGTTTTAATAAATTATAAACTACAACATATCAGCACAGCATCTCCTGTGAGACCAGAAGCCACTTAAGTTTGAGAACCAATTGTATATAATGTAGGTAGAACTAAATAAATTTAAAATATTTCTAAATTAATATTAAATTAAATGTGCCATCATTTAAATTCTGTATTTAGGTTTGCAAATTTAGGCATCAAAAGACTATTTTCTCTCTATTCTATATGCAGCTAGAGAATGCCATCATGAGGCAAGCAGTGGTACTGCTGATTTTGTACTGTGGCTTTGTGCATTAAGTGCTCCAATCACAAATGTAAGAGCTTACAATTCTTAAATAATTATAACTAATTAAAATAATAGCTCTTCTGCTCTGTCACAGCCATCCTGCTATCTTCCACCAACAGCTCTATGCCCCCAAATACCACTACGAGACCCCTATTTCCTCTCTACCTCAACACAAAGAACTCGATGACTATCTTTACCTAATCAGAAATCTCCAAGTTAATCTTTGAGAAAGAAAATTTGAAATGGCCCCTCTCAAAGTACCAAAGTTTACGTTCCTGAGTGTTACATGAACTGAAAATTTAAAAACAAATACCTTCTTTAGAAGAAAGAATTTGTATTACTTTATTCTATTTATTGATTAAAATACTCAAATTACAGATTTTTTCCAAAAAAGAGAGTAGTCTAGTCTAGATCAGGTCATCCTTTAAACAAGATCCAAAACAAATCTTAGGAAAATGTTTAAGTATTCCAGAGAATTAAAAGACAAAGTTGATTTTATTTACAATTTCATTTAACAGAAAGTGCCTTTCTACTGTTAACTACTTCTTCTACTACCAGGTGTGTAACTTCAAGTTACATACCTCTAAAATGGAAATAATGCTTAAAACTAGCTCAAGGCATTGTTTGAATTAAAAGCTATCATACATGTAAAGTGTATATAAGGTAAGCACTCAATAAATTTTTGTTATATTATTAGCTAATGTAATATAAGATCTGCTTACAACATAAAATGAAAACAAAACACTAAGAATGTAACAAAATGTTTTAGCTCATGATGCTAGAAGTATTTTATTTACCTATTTTCATAAACAATATTATACAAAATAATGAACAAAACTTTAATGAAAAAACATAATACAAAAAACTCTTCTATAGGAAGCAGATGGATGTAGTAGAGAAATAAGATGCTTAATTATATAGTCCTTTGAATTTATTCCAATTTTAGTTGAATTTATTCCATATTTTCATTTTAAATCTCTACTTCAAATACACTAACCTTTTGGTATCCTGAGGATCAGTTTTAAGAAGTTCATATTATACAGCATCTTAAAGTTTTTATTAATTAAAAGTCAACTGAGAAAGAAAAAAACGAAAACAAAAACAAAAAGTCAATCGAAGGGAGAAGGACTTGTAGTATGGTAAAGTATATACTTCAGTAAATCCTTTCCCCAAAAAGCAATAGTAAAACTGGAGAAAATTTTGAAAAGCAAACATTTGAAGGATCTGCAAATACATCAGAAGCATAAAGAAGATGAAGTACTTGCTAATGAAAAACCACTGAATTTGAGATAAGAACTGTGAGAGTCTGTGGCATTCTTGCCTCTGGTTCTTCCCTTCCACCATCCCAGCTAGGTTGGAGTGGTAATTACATAAGGACATGGTAAGCCCTGAAAATCTTTAAAACCAGGAGGTTCAATTCCAGAGGGGGATGACTTGATTTGGACTGAAGTACAGGAAAAAATCCCATACCAAACAGTTTTATCAGTAATAGCTGTAATGCCAGTGCCAAATGAACAGTGAGTACCAGTGGTTCAGCTTGCCTGAAGCTATACTCAACAGAAGATTGGCACATTAGCCAAAAATTTAACAAGGAGATCCAGAAAACACAGAGCCACAGGATGTCTTTAAAAGTTCTCTACCTATCAACACAGAAAAGAACAAAAAGGGACTAAGCTATCCATAAACACATGGCAGGCCAATACACAAAGAACCATCCCATCTGGGGAAGCACTCAATAGCAAAGGTATTTTAGCACAAGCTATGACCAATCAGTGGCTGAAGACTAAGCTATAGTCATACAGGGCTAATGCCTACATGCCAGGCTTAAAAATAAAATTTAAATTTAAAAACTGAGCAGATATAGGCAGTTGCACATAGCAGGTGCAACTTAGTCCATAGATTTGATCCAGACACGTTACTAAACAAACTTACAAAAAACCACAACAAAAACTTACAAGGGAAAAAAAAAAACTAAACATTGCTACAATATACTGTGGTTAACAGGACAACTGTGAGAATGTTCTCTCATGAACAACAGGAAATAATATATACTAATTTAGGGTGTTAATAATCAAGTGGATTGGCAGAAAAACACACCAAATGTAAGATATGGGCTGTAATTAGTAGTATTACTTTGACAATGCTCTTCCACAGTTTTTAACAAATATTTCACAACAATGCAAGGTACTGGTGGTAGGAAGGTATATGGGAGTCTTGTATGAGGATATGCATGTTTGTTTTATAAATGTACAACTTTTACTATACACTTATAGTTTATGTAGGTCCATGTATTTATGATACAGTTCAGTAAAATTTTATTAAACAAAAAAACAAAAAAAGAATTGCTACAATATAATATGTGAAATTCCAGATTTTTAACAGGAAAAAAAAATTGACACATGCAGAGAAACAAAACAGTGTGGTCCATACGAAGGAAAAAAGCAGTCAACAGAGACTATCTCTGGGGGGAACATTAGATGGCAAAGTCTTCAAAGCACTTTTACAGGTACAAAGAACTGAAAAAAATCATGATTAAAAAGTTAAAGGAAGGTATTATGACTATGACTCATGAAATGGAGAATATAAATAAATAGAAATTATAAAAAAGAACCAAATGCAGTATTATTCATAATAGCCTAAGGCAGAAACAACCCAAATGTCCATCAACTTATGAATGGACAACAAAAATCCAGTAAACCCACAGCCACACAATGCAATATTATTCTGCCATAAAAAGTAATTAAGTACTAATACATGCTACAACATGGATGAACCTTGAAAACATGCTATGTGAAGGTACCCAGACAAGAAAGGCCACATATTTTATTATTCCATTTATAGGAAATGTCCAGAACAGACAAATCTTTAGAAACAAAAATTAGATTAGAGATTGCCTGTGGCTGGCGAAAGGAGGAATAGGAAATGACTGTTCATGGGTACAGGAATTCTTCTTGGGTGATGAATATGTTCTGGAATTACATAGTAGTGATAGTTGCATAAACTACAAATATACTAAAAACAACTGAACTGTATATTTTAAAGGGGTAAATTTTATGTTATGTGAATTATATCTCAATTTCTACAAAAAGAACCAAACAGAAATTCTGAAGTTGAAAAGTACAGTAACAGAATTAAAAATATAATAAAGGCACTCAACAACATATTGGAAAAAGAAGAAATAATGAACTTGAAGATCAATAGAAACTATCTAGTCTAGTCTGAAAATTAGAGTTATTTTAAAGACTGAAGAAAGATAAACAGAATCAGATAGAACTATGGGACAATATCAAGCATGCCAACTTCTGGTAATAGGAGTCCTAAAAGGAAACAGAAAGAGAAAGGGAAAGAAAAGACATTAAGAGATAAGGATGGAAAATTTCTAAAACTTGATGAAAAATGTTAATCTACATAAACAAGAAGGTAAATAAATTCCAAGTAGGATAAATAAAAAGAGCTCACAAAAAAAAAACACACACAAAAAAAACTTTTTAATGATGAAGCCATAATCTGAAAACCAAGATAGAAAAAGACTCACCAAGCACAGTGGGCTACAGTACAATTAACAGCTGACATCTCACCAAAATTATTGAAGGATGGAAGCAATATTCAAAATGCTAAAAGACATTAACTGCCAACCAAGAATTCTATATCCAGTAAAACTATCCTTCAAAAATGAAGGGGACCAAAACCATATTGAAAAAGAACAAAGTTGGAGCACTCACACTTTCCAAGTTCAAACATATTATAAAGTTACAGGAATCCAAACAGCATGTAAAGTTACAGGAGTATAGAGTTACAGGAATCCAAACAGGCATAAGGACAGACATACAGACCAATGGAATCTACTGGCCCATTGACTGGCACATTGAATCAAATGGCCCATTGAATGGCCCACTGATTTTTGACAAGGGTGTCATATCCATTGTTTCTTCAACAAATGGTGCTGGGGTAACTGGATATCCATATGCAAAAGAATGAAGGAGGCACCTTAGCTCACACCATATACAAAAATTAACTCAAAGTGGATCAAAGATCTATGTATAAGAATAAAAACTATGAAACTCCTATAGCAAAATACAGAGAAGCATTTTCAGGACCTTGTGTTAGGCAATGGTTTTCTTAGAATTTACACAAGGCACAAGAGAGAAATAAAAAAAAAAGGAGACTATCAAAACATAAAACTTTCATTCTTCAAGGAGCTTTATCAAGAAAATAAAAAGACCACCTACTTACGGGGAGAAGAGATAAATATTTGGAAACCACATATCTGATAAAGGTTTAAGAGCCAGAATATGTAAAGAAATCCTACAACTAACAACAAAAAGAAAATCCAATTAAAAAATGGGCAAAAGACTTGAACAGACATTACTGCAAAGCAGATTTACAAATGGCCAATAAGCACACAAAAAGATGTTCAACATCATTAGCCACTGCAGAAATGCAAAATCAAAACCACAATGAGATATCATTTCACACTCACTAGAATGGCTGCTATTAAAAGAGAATTATAGGAAATGGCTGTGGCTCAATCAGTTGGGCTCCCATCTACCATATGGGAGGCCCTGGGTTCATGTCCCAGGTCCTCCTTATGAAGGCAAGCTGGCCCGCGCCCATGGCGTGGAGAGCTGATGGCCTGCACCCACAGAGAGCTGGCACAGAAAGATAACGCAACAAAGGGAGATTAGCAGACACACAAGAATGTGCCATGAATGGACACAGAGAGCAGACAGCAAGCAAACAGCAAGGTGGGGGAGGGGGATAAATAAATAAAACATAAATTCTTTAAAAAAGAGAGAGAGAGAGAATTACACGTATTGGAGAGGATTTGGAGAAATAGGAACACCTATACGTTGTTTATTTACAGGAATGTAAAATGGTACAGACACTATGGAAAACAGTTTGGCATCTCCTTAGAAAGCTAAGTATAAAATTTCTGTATGACCCTGCAATGCCCCTTCTAGGTTGATACCCAAAAGAAAGAACAGGGACTCATACAGACATTTGCACACTGATGTTCAAAGCAGCATTATTCCATGACAAAGGATGGAAGCAACCCAATTGTCCATCAACCAATGAATGGATAAACAAAATGTGGTAGATGCATAAAATAGAGTATTAGTCATCCATAACAATTCAATTGTAACAAAAGTACCACACTAAACAAAATGTTAACAGGGAAAACTGTGGTACTATGCGGGGTGGGGTGTTTAAGATGGTAATTCTGTACTTTCTGTGTGATATTTCTATAAACCCACAATTTCTCTCTAAAAAAAAAGATGGAAATATAAGGGCAGATTTTAATATTCACCAAAGATACATGAATGACTAATAAGCACAAGAAAAGATCTCAACATCATTAGCCATTAGGAAAATGAAATTAATACCACACTGAGATATCACTAAACACTAACTAGAATGGCTATAACAAAAAAAAAAAAATTAGACAATGTCAGGTATTGGAAAGGTTGTGGAGGAACTGGAAAACTCATCATTGCTGGTGGGAATGTAAAATGGTAAAGTCATTTTGGAAAACAGTTTTGCAGTTTCTTAAAAAGTTAAACCTAAATTTACCATAGGGCTCAGCAATTACACTCTTCAGGATCTATCCAAGAGAAATGAAAAACTATATCCATGCAAAAGATTTGTACACAAATATTCACAGCAGCATTTTTCATGAGAGACAAAATCAAGAAACAATCCAAATGCCCATTTGTCAATAAATAAACAAAATGAGCTATAATCTATATAATGGAATATTATTCAACAAGATAAAGGAATTGAATACTAATACATTCTATAAAATGGATGAGGCTAAAAAATATTACTCTGGGGAGTGGATGTTGCTTAAGTGGTTAAGTGCCTGCTTCCCATGTGTGGGATCCTGGGTTCGATCCCCAGTATCTTCTAAAAAGAAACAAACAAACAAAGGGCCAACTCTCACTGGGGAGCGAATGTGACTCAGTGGTTGAGTACCTGCTCAACTGAACCCTGTACAAGGTCCTGGGTTCAATCCCCAGTACCTCCTAACAAATTTTTTTTTATTAAAAATTACACTAAGTGAAAGAAGCCAGAACAAAAGACATATATCATATGATTCCATGTCCAGAAAAGACAAATCTATAAACACTTACAAGGGAAGCGGACTTGCCCAGTGGATAGGGCGTCCGTCTACCACATGGGAGGTCCACGGTTCAAACCCCGGGCCTCCTTGACCCGTGTGGAGCTGGCCCATGCGCAGTGCTGATGCGCGCCAGGAGTGCCGTGCCACTCAGGGGTGTTCCCACATAGCGGAACCCCATGTGCAAGGAGCGCACCCCATAAGGAGAGCCGTCCAGCGTGAAAGAAAGCGCAGCCTGCCCAGGAATGGCGCCGCACACACAGAGAGCTGACACAGCAAGATGACAACAAAAAGAAACACAGATTCCCATGCCGCTGATAACAACAGAAGCAGACGAAAAGAACATGCAGCAAATGGACACAGAGAACAGCAATTGGGGGAGCGGGGCAAGGGGAGAGAAATAAATAAAAATAAATCTTTAAAAAAATAAAATAAAATAAAAATAAACAGTTAATAAAGCAGTGGTTGTCCAGGGCCAGAGATAAGAAATAAGACTGCCTGCAAATAGACATGGAGAAACTTGTTATGGTTATGGAAATGTTCTAAAATTGGATAGTGGTGAACTTGCACAACTCTATATAAATCTGCTCAAAGTCACTAAATTGCACATTTACAACTAGTGAATTTTAAGACATATAAATTATACTTCAATAAAATTGTAATAAATAAATAAATAACCAGTAAAGAGTACAAGGTGGAAGGTATAGGTGAAAAAAGATTGGCAATGCACTGGTAAATTTTGAAGCTGGGCTATGGGTAATGGAGAGTCATTATTCTATTCCTTCTATTCTTGTGTGTATTTAAAAAAAAAAAAAAGACAACCTAATCAAATAGCTATATGGTCATTTGCCTGTGGTATCATCATTTCCTCTACAGAGAAAAAAAGTGTTACTGTGGCACACTCTGTAAATCATGTACCCAAAAATCTCCCCACCCCTCCCTTTTCCTCTTTTTCCTTGATCAGGACTAGAAAGCTAAACAAATTACCTTCTCAAACTCCTTTGAAGTTAGGGGTAGTAAGATGACCCACTTGTGGCCAGTAACATACAAGAAGGACTACCTCTAGGTAGAATTTCTGGGAAAGCTTTTAAAAACTGGCATGTTTCTTTTGGCCCTTTGACTTTCATACTCTCACACAGGAACCTAGGTCCTTGTTGTTTATTATACGTATGCATGTAGTGTTTATTTATTTGCCTGAAGCTAAGTAACCTCTAAAGACCATATTTTCTTTATCTAAAGAGACTGAATACCACTGTTGTTACAATTTTAGATCAGTGTCCCTTCCCCTGGCCTGCACTCTGATTAGAATAGTTTAAGAGAAGCATGGCATAATTTTTCTCTTCTTTTGTTTTTTATTTCACAAAGCCTAAATAAACAACAAATATCTTCCAGGAGCAGTTACAATTAGGAATTCTCAGATGTAAAAAAAACAGAGTAAACAGATAATTTCTACTTAAATTATTTAAAGTCTACACACATTCATAATCCCTACAGTGAATTTTTTAGTCATGTAGCATTTGTTAATCTGCATGACTGCCTTTCATGATTTCTAAGAACCCACAGTCTTGCTTTATAATAAGACCGTTTTCTGTAAGCTTAGATTCACTGACACATCAAAAGAACAATAACAGAGAATATCAAAGAGTTAAATATTGTATCAATTTGACTTGGACTTTCATCCTTAAGATAGGCATTCAGTCACAAGAAGCCAAACTGATGATCTCAGCCTAGTTTGCAGAGTAATGAAAACTCAGGCAGCAAAGTCTATCAGCAGGAATCATTGTTACTACAAGCTTTTCTATTACTATTTGCAATGTCTTTTAAAAACTCAAATTCTCCTCAGTAAACTAAAACAGCTCATAAAAAATTATTTTTCTAGATCCACAAGCATCAGGAAAATTAAAACTCACACTACTCATATACCTTCCTGGTTATGTGCTCTATGAAACTAAGTTTAAACAAATGAGTGGAGTTTTACATAAAGAAGGAAAAAATAATTACAGTACAATTACCTAGCTTTCTCTAGAAGGCCAGTAAATACAATAAGAAAAAAGTGATAAAGACTTAACTGACAACTTCCACAGATTCAGTTAAAAATAAACAGAGAAGTATTATAAAAAATGATAAAGGATGTATAATTAAAACATTACATGACAAGAAACTTAAAACACTATTGTTTGATGATCTCAGGTAATACTTGCACTGGCCTACCTCTATAAAACTGTACAACGACCATTTTTGTTATGACTTTACACAAATTAGTAAAATTAGAACAACTTTAATGTGAACTTGCAGAGGTTTATATCTCCAAGAAAAGTCTGCCACTGAACAATACCTCAAAAAAGTGAAGGTAACTATGGGGTTTTATAATATACAAATTTTTCTAAGTGCTTCAATTAGGATAGCATGAATTAGATAATCTGTAGATTATCTATAGGCATAGGCCTATTGCATCAATTTTTTAAAAACCTACTAATCAAAAATCTAATACATTTCTATACTAAAGATAGAAGACATGCCATAGACATTGTTATTTAGCTGGTAGCTTCTACTTATGTTAGTAAATAATAAAATTCAGAAGAAAACAATGTCTCCCATTTTTAAAAAAAAAACTTGAATCTTGCTTTTTACAAATGAGAAAAGTGTTTAATAAAATATAAAATATTTCAGAAAGACTATCAAACCTTGAAAAAATCTTCAAGCTGTTTACTATTATAAAGAGCAGGAATATTTGCAGAGAACTGCAGCAGATCTTCAGCACACTGTCTTCTCTCTTCAATAACAGTTTCATCAAATCGTCCTAAAATTAAATAAGAATCGGCACTTAAGGAAAAATGATCAAATACTGTTTTGTGATAGTTTATGTCCAAAGATTACAAAGCAGCAGTAACAGGCTTATCCTCGTCCATTCGCTGTGCTTTATGCAATCTTCTGAAGTCAAATCTAGTCTCTACAATTGGATTCAGTACTCTCATCACTGAAAGAAAATAATGTTTTTGATAAAACAAGAGAAGAGGTGACAACTGATAAATAAATGATGCATTCATAATCTAAGGGCTGTCAATGTAAGAAACTTACCATTTAAAAGAAGCTTGTGATTTGAAACCAAAGTTGAAAAGAGAATTTTAAAGAATTCAAATGGTTTTCTACAGTAATTTAATACTGTAATTACTCATATAATTTTCTCTTTCCTACTTTTTTTAATTTGTAAAGGAGCTGAAGAGAGGAAATTATGAGAACATCTGTGTATTAGTGGGGTCAAAAACCTCAGCTGGAAGCAAATGGCGTTTATGCTAAATTCCATGTATGATGTTAGCGGTGTATAAGACAGCATGTTTATGATAAAAAGAGAACATACAACACCAGTAGCTGATTCACAAGTTGATCAAAAGGGTTTTTACAGAATTTCAAAAAATAATATCTACAGTTTGAGTGGTGATAAGACATTTTGAAATATGATCATTTTATTTTGTTCTTTGGTCGGACTACTGTTGGTACTTGTCACAATCTATGTATCAGAATGATCACAATATAAATTTAAAAATACATAATCAAAACAGTCATAGCATCACATACTTAAACACTTTAAATGGCTCTTCAAACTGTTAACAGAAAACTGGGGCACTAATATATTCCTAGTTATATAAAACCCAAGGCAAGAATGTGAAACTGAACCACTGACACACCTTCAGCTCAAAATGGCTCATGCTCTTGGTGAAGTGTCTATTTCATTATTATAAAAAGAAAGCATTTTGGAATTAAACCTGAGTTCAGCTACCAACTCTATCATTCACTGAGGCAGATATTTCCTCATTTGCAAAATGGAGTAAATAAACAACACACTTTAAGCTGCCAGTGCCATGCCAAGCACATAATAAGCACTTAATAAATTATCATGTTTCTTTGACTCTTCAAGCACCATCATAGTGTTCACCACAGAAAACATGATAATAAACTTTTGTTGATTCTATGAGTGAATTAATGAAAACTAAGAAAAATTATCTAACAAAAAGAATGTTCTATCCTAGAAAGTAGTCGGTCACCTTTCACTAAGAGTAAATTTTAACTGTGGGTCCATAAACGCCCTAGGGTTTCAATGGGTTTCTAAAACCACAATCCTGCAAATAGTCATGCATATGTACACATGTACATTTTTTCATCCCCCCCTCCCTTGTGGCTTTTTGCATGCTGTCTGCTTTCTGTGTCCATTTGCTGTGCATTCTTCTGTGTATTTATTTATTTAATTTCTCCTCCCCTCTTGTGGCTTGCTTGCTGTCTTCTCTGTGTCCATTCACTGCGCACTCTCCTGTGTTTTTGCTTGTCTCTCTTTTTTGTTGCATCACCTTGCTGAGTCAGCTCTCCATGGAGCCTGCAGGGTGGGTAGCACTCCGCAGCGTGCGGGCAAGCCTGACTTCACAAGGAGGCCCCGGGATGTGAACCCAGGGCCTCCCATATGGTAGACGGGCGCCCAGCTGACTAAGCCACAGCCACTTTCCCACATGTACATTTTTTTAGGGAAAGGTCTGCAAGTTTTATCAACATCCCAAAAGAGCTCAGGACCCAGTAAAGGTTAGCAAGCAAATGGCAGTCAATTAGGAGATTCCTAACATTCAGAAAAATTATTTATTTGCCTTATTTATTAAGGCAAAGACTGCCCATTGCTATCCGAGTACCTATTCTTGCTTTCTTCCTTAGTAAAATAATCCCTGATTTTTAACTGGGTCCAAGGCAGCCCAGAATAAAGATTATAATTTCCAGTTTACCTCGCAATTAGGCGTGGTCATGGACTAAATTCTGGTCAATGACATATAAGCAAAAGTTACAAAGTAGCTTCCCAGAAATCTCTTTAAAAGACCTCTCCTCCCTTTTCGTCTTTATCCTTTCCTTCTTCTAGGAAAAACTATGGGCTAGAAGGTTAAAAATGGGAGAGCAACAAGGTAGGAGCTTAGATCCCCAATCACTTTGGAGCTCCCATTCCTGAAGTTAACTCCAGGCCTTTCGCCATGAGAAAGAAATTGACTTCTATTTTTTTTTAAGTTTTGTAGCAATTAACCAAGTAGAATATAACCTATTATGCTAAATCTGTTTACTATTAGTTCTCAGTTCATATGAAACAAATTAAACCCAATCTTCCAACAATAGCACATTCAAAGTGAAAGATACTATTACCATACCTATCAATAATATTATCTGCATACAGCCTTCAAGAGGCCCAAAAGCTGGAGCAAATTCTATGACCTGAAAACAGTCTAAATTTTTCAATCTTGGAAAAAATCTAGCTTCCAAGCAAGTTAAAATGCACCTAAACTTTCACTATTCCTTCTTTCGACTAAAGAAATTAAATATGAACCTGTGCTTAGGATTATACACCAATTCTTTATCCTTAATGGAAAAAAGTGAATTCCAGTGCCTGTGAATACTAGTAATTTTGTAAATGTCTATAATTTTAGAACAGAAACCTAGAAAATGCACACATTATTTTATGCTTCAACCCATAAGAACACCTGGTAATTATCTTTAAATGCATTAACTATTTACTGAGAAATGTTAATGTAAGACTCAATATTTAATGATACTCATCTAAAAGTTCTTATTTACTATCTGAAACAAATAAATAAAAGTGTCTGGGTTTTACTCCTAGTGTAATCATGATTCACCCCATCTCCCCACTAAGCTGCACTAAAATGCTTAAGCAATGAGTTTATCAACTTCTAAACAGAATAACTATGTCAAAAGCACACCTTTATTGTTGTTCTACTCATCTATGTATTTCTATTCCACAAAATTTGTACAAGAAAAGATGAACTAAACATTTTTCAGAGTGAAATAAAACCAAAATGAAAGACTTATGCTGAAAGGTTCAATTACATTGAATATTATCATCTAGACAAATGCAGTGAAAAAACATGCTCACTTCTTTCCTATTGTATTTCAAGATAACAACAAAAAAAAGTATTGCTAGCAAAAAGAAAGAGAAGCAGGCAGATTTTTAGTGCAATAACTGCTGGATCTAATACATAACAAAGCCACCTAATTTTTAAATTTCTTAAAAGCAGCAAGACTCATTCCTCATCCTAATGGTAGATAACACTCGTGTGACTATTCTCTAGTTGCTAATCCTTTAATACAATCAAAACTTCACTTAAGAAATCAGAAACTTAACAGGTCCTTCTCTTATTGCTGCTTTAAATTTCTATTCACAGTGTCAATGTTTACTTCCCTGTGAACAGAAGAGAAAAACTATAGATAAAGATAGAAAATGCAAAATAAACTTTTTCCTAAGAAGGCTTAAGTTGCAATGTTATACATTATTTATGTGTGTGTGTGTTTATATATATAATAAGCTATTCTCTCCCATCCCTTAACCAGCAATAGTTTATTTATTAACAGCTGGGGGAAGGAGGGTTAAACTCAAACATTCTAATTAAGCTGGTTTATCACTTGAAATAAGCTTCTCTCTTTGATTTACACGTTCTCTTTTGGGATCTTCTCTATGTTTTTTTTATCATATAGAACAACTCCTCAATACCAGAGTGTACAACTTTTTAAAAATGCAAATATCAATTATAAAAAGTTAGTTATTTGAAATTAAAGCTTATCCTTGACCATTAAGAAATTAGCTAGAAAAGCTTAAAGATGGTGATTCTTAACTATACCTAAATTTTCTCACTTAATAAACAAGAGTATAAATGAGAGAGACTAATGTTCTCAGGTATGAATTCCCTCTATTCAAAGAACATTAGAAACATATTTCTACTTTAACAAGTTGGGTTTACTGTACCTTGAAACTTAGAAAAACACACACCATGGAAACTCTGGGGCATGTCACTAAGAGGGTGTTAGAAAGGATTTACAGAATTTGGATTGCACTAACTTTTGGAAAAGTTTCAAGGAAGAGGGGCTTTAATCTGGATTGGATGCTGTCAGGGAGTGGGAGTAATTCTATGATTCTATGAATTCTATCTAATTCCCTGAGTCTGTGATTTTAGTAAATCTCACTATGAAAAAGGAAGAAGGCAGCAAGGCTAAAGCTGTGATTGAAAAAATAGCAGAAGTCACTCGTGTTAGCTAGGGTGAAGACATGTTCAATCATTTTTGTAGCTTAAACAATGTTCAGGTTTTTGTCTGTGTTCACATATGATTATGGGGTAGTCTTCTTCTCACCTTCATCCATTATGGACACAGAATGGGTGTGCCTAATGTTTGCGTTGTGTGAAACTGTTTATGTTCAACAGGAGAACACCAGAGCCTAACTGAGAGTGCCAAGTCAGTTCCAAGAAACAATAAGGCAGACATGACAGTGCCAGGCTAGTTCCTAGCTGTCAGGTGCTGTTTTCCATTCTCTCAAGGAAATTATAATGCGCTGGGAGATAAAACAAAGAAACAAAAAATAAGTATCTAATCATGAGAAAACAATCATGCAAATCCAGATTGTGAGACCTTCTACAAAATAAATATTTTACATTTTTGCAAAATGTCAAAGTCATGAAATGAAAAACAAAAATAATACATAAGTACTATTCTAAATCAAAGAAACAAACTCAGAGAGGCATGATTCATTCTAGAACCAAATAATAAAAAGGGCTAAAAAGGAAAGTCTGAGGACAATGGTGAAAATTTTTAAATGGACTACATATTTGATGATATTATTTTACCAATGTTAAGTAGAATGGATAGGATATGGTACTGTGATCATATGGGAACTGCACGCTTGAGTACTTAAGGTTGAAATGTTATGATATCTGCAATTTAATTTTGAATGGTTCAGAAAAATAATTAGCAAGAGACAGAGAAAATGAAAATATGGAAAAAATGTTGACAGCTTGGGTAAATGGTATACTGGGTTCACTGTATTATTCCTTTGAGTTTTTCCCTGTAAATCTGAAAATTATGCAAATTTTTAAGCCAGAGAAAAATAAAATGAGTTAAGTGCTATAGTGGTAAGATGTAGAAATGGAAGGGAAGAGGGAAGCAGATGTGGTTCAAGCAATTGAGTTCTCACCTACCACATGGGAGGCCCCAGATTTGGTTCCCAATGCCTCCTGAAGAAGACAAGCAAAATAACAGACTGGTGCGATGGGCAGGCATGGCAAGCTGTCACAGCAAGAAGACGCAACAAAGAGACACAAAGAGAAAAGACAATGAAAGACACAAGAAAGCAGGGAGCTGAGGTGGTTCGAGCAATTGAGCATCTCTATCCCACATGGGAAGTCCCAGGTCAGTTCCAGGTGCCTCCTAAAGAGAGGACAAGTAGACACAGAGAGCACACAGCAAATAGACTCAGAGAGCAGACAGGGAGCACAAACAAGGGACGATGGGGGCAGGGGGTGAGGCGGAATAAATAAAATAAATCTTAAAAAAAAGAAAGAAAGAAATGGAAGGGGAGAACAACTAACTCAGACTAAGGGAAACATGGAGGAAGGTCCTTTTAGAAGAGGAGACATCTAAAATTCTCAAAGGTTAACAAGAAATTTCCACAGCAGAGCAAGGTAAAAGTACAGAAGGAGCTAGAAAAGAGTATGGTATATGGTAGTAATGATAAAATAACACAGCTATAGATAACAGCTCATATATGTTGACCACCAATCTAGACACACTATAGACATAAAATTCAGACACCTATGGTATTGTCCCTACCTTACCCACGAGGAAAACTAGAATTTAATGGTAAGTTATTTGTACAAGATCACACCACTTAAATAGTGGATAGATGATTTGGACCTAAAACTATCTGATTCCAAAAGGAATGTTCTTTTCAATATAGTACTAGAATAGTAGCTACATGTCTGGTGGTTCTGTGAACTCCAATAGGACCCTTTTGTTGCTAAGGTTTACATATTAAAACTGTGAGAGCAGCTAAAAAGATAGATGATTAACCAATTTCCTCATAACCACAGCTGCCGCCTGCAGGATTCACAGTTAACAAGTATTATAAATAAACTATACAATTTATAGAGATAAACTGCTTACTTATCAGGATTAATTTAAGAACTTTCATTTTATAATTTGTAAACATGTGGACAAAAGTCAAAGATAATATATTAGCAACAACGTTACCTAAGAACCTATATAAAAGCTCCCATTCACCCAGTGACAAGCTTATCACATTTAATAAACCAAACTATGTACCTTCCAATATTAAAGGTAAAGATACATGAATACACTTAAATTCCACAGTATAGAAGGTGTAAAGCAAAAAATAAAGCTGTCCTTCCCCTGACCCCTTAGATACTACAAATGTCATACAAATGTGTATACACATGTTCACAAAACACTTACGTCCATTTCCATGCTAAAAGGATCTGACTGACTATATTGTTGTGAAACATTTTTTTCCTTTAACTTAAAACTATATCTTGAGGGGAGCAGGCATAACTCAGTGGTTGAGCAACTGCTTCCCATGTATAGGTCCAGGGTTCATTTCCCGGTACCACCTAAAAACAATACCACACATAAACACATATATCTTTACTCATGATTAGATCAATGGAGTAGAATTGAGAATCTGGAAATAAACACATACATCTATGGTCAACTGATTTTCAACAAGCTTCCAAGAGCATTCAATGGTGAACTATGAGTCTCTTCAACAAATACTGCTGGGAAAACTAAATATCGAAAGAATTGAAGTTGGACACTGGTGGGGATTGAATCAGATACCCCAAAAAAGACATGTTCAAGTCATAATCTGCATTCCTGTATGTGTGAACCCATTTATAAATATAGGCACATCTCAGATATACCACAGGTTAGGTTCCAGACCCCAACAATAAAGTGAATATCACAATAAAGCAAATCACATGATTTTTGTTTCCTACTGCATATAAAAGTTTACACTATACTGTAGTCTGTTAAATGTGCAACAGCAACAAGTTAAAAAAAAGTACATGCCTTATTAAAAATACTTTAAAAATACTTTATTTCTAGAAAATGCTAACCATCATCTAACCCTCCAGCGAGTTATAAACTTTTCACTGGTGGAGGGTCTTGTCCTGTTGTTTATGGCTACTGACGGATCAGGGTGATGGTTGCTGAAGGTTAGGATGTCTGTGGCAATTTCTTGGAATAAGACAATGAAGATTGCCACATTAATCAACTCTTTCTTTCAAAAAGATCTCTCTGTAGCATGTGATGCTATTTGATACCATTTTACCCACAGCAGAGCATCTTTCAAAATTAATGTCAATCCTCTCAAACCTGGCTGCTGTTTTATCAACTAAATTGATGATATTCCAAATCCTTTGTTGCCATTTCAGCAACATTCACAGCATATTCACCAGGAGTAGATTCCATCTTAAGAAACCACTTTCTTTGCTCATCCATAAAAAGCAATTCTTAATCTGTTCACATTTTATCATGAGACTGCAGCAATCCAGTCATATCTTCAGGTTTCACTTCTAATTCTAGTTCTCTTGCTATTTCTACCACATCTGCAGTTATATCCATGATGACTAGAATCAACTTCTTCCAAACTTCTGCAAATATTGATATTTTGACCCCTCCCATGAATCACAAACATTCTTTTTTTTTTTTTTTTAAAGATTTATTTATTTATTTAATTCCCCCCCTCCCCTGGTTGTCTGTTCGTGTCTATTTGCTGCGTCTTGTTTCTTTGTCCGCTTCTGTTGTTGTCAGCGGCACGGGAAGTGTGGGCGGCGCCATTCCTGGGCAGGCTGCTCTTTCTTTTCACGCTGGGCGGCTCTTCTACGGGTGCACTCCTTGCGCGTGGGGCTCCCCCACGCGGGGGACACCCTTGTGTGGCACAGCACTCCTTGCGCGCATCAGCACTGCGCATGGCCAGCTCCACACGGGTCAAGGAGGCCCGGGGTTTGAACCGCGGACCTCCCATATGGTAGACGGACGCCCTAACCACTGGGCCAAAGTCCGATGGCATCTAGAATGGTGAATCCTTTCCAGAAGCTGTCCAAATTGACTTGGCCCAAATCCACCAGAGGAATCACTATCTAAAGCAGGAGACTTGAAAGTTGAAATGATTCCTTGATCCATGGGCTGCAGAAAGGATGTTGTGTCAGCAAGCATGAAAACCACACCAATCTTGTTGTACATCTCCATTAGAGCTCTTAGGCGATCAGGTGCATTGTCAATGAGCAGCACTATTTTGAAAAGAATCTTTTATTCTGAGCAGCAGGTCTCAACAGTGGGCTTCAAATAAGCCACACTGTAAACAGATGTGCTATCATCCAGGCTTTGTTGTTCCATTCATAGAGCAGGCAGAGTAGATTTAGCATAATTCTTAAGGGTCCTAGGATTTTCAGAATGGTAAATGAGCACTGGCTTTTATTTTAAGTCACCAGTTACATTAGCTCCTAATAAGAATTGGCCTGTCCTTTGAAGCTTTGAAGTCAAGCACTGACTTCTCCTATCTAGCTATGAAAGTCCGAGTTGGCATCTTCTTCCAATAGAAGTCTGTTTTGTCTATATTTAAAATCGGCCGTTTAGTGTCACCACTGCCTTCATCAATTATCTAAGCTAAATCTTTTCAATAATTTGCTGCAGCTTTTATATCAGTACTTGCTGCTTCACCTTGCACTTTTAAGTTATGGAGATGACTTCTCTCCTTAAACCCCATGAACCAACCTCTGCTAGCTTCAAACTTCTCTTCTGCAGCTTTCTCACCTCTTAGCCTTCACAGAATTGAAGAGAGTTAAGACCTTGCTCTGGTCCAGGCTTTGGCCAAGGGAATGTTGTGGCTAGTTTAATCTTCTATCCAGATGACAACCAACCTTCTCCATATCAGCAATCACGTCAGTTCACTTTCTTATCGTTCGTTTGTTCACTGGCGCAGCACTTTTAATTTCCTTCAAGAACTTTTTCTTTGCATTCACTTGTTTGGGACATAAGGCCTAGCTTTCAGCCTATCTCGGCTTTCAATATGCCTTCCTCAATAAGCTTAATCATGTCCAGCTTTTGATTTAAAGTGAGAGATGTGCGACTCTTCCCTTCACTTGAACACTTAAAGGCCATTGTAGGGTTATTAATTGGCCTAATTTCAATATCGTTGTGTCTTAGGGAATAGGGACGCCCAAGGAGAAGGAAAAAGATGGAGAAACAGCCAGTCAGTAGAGCAGTTAGAACACATACATTTATCCATTAAGTTTGCCAACTTACATGCACTCAGTTCATGGTGTCCCAAAACAATTATAATAGAAACATAAATGATCACCGATCACGGATCATAACAGATATAATAATAAAAAGTTGAATTACCAAAATGTGACGTAGAAACATGAAATGAGTACATACTGTTGGAAAATGGTGCTGATAGACCTGCTTGATGTAGAACAGCCACAAACCTTAAATTTCTAAAAAATGCAACATCTGCAAAGGGTAATAAAGCAACGCACAAAGAAACAAAATATGCCTGTACTATATATAATCAAAATTTTTCATTTCTGCCTTGTGAAACATACAATGATATCATCACCTATAATCAGTCACTCCAAAACTCTTAAATCTTAACTTGTTATTTCATTTGTTCATCCAGAACTAAGACTGAGGCAGTCTGTTAATCACAGCTTAGGACAGTGTCAAGAAATAAAAGTCAGGGGGAGGAAAAAACAGTTAAGTACAGAATACACAGAAAACTTTTTGACATGATTCTTAAAACTCAGATTCATGACTTTTCCAGATTGTTTCTTCATAATAAAAGTAGTGTTACAAGACTTTAAAACGTGACTGTGAAGAAATATCACATCCTAAAGCAGTTCCCTTTTGCAACTCACAGATCATGATGTTCATTTCTTCAACTGTGAGAGCAGTAAGTTTAACAGAGACAGAGACTGTTGAATCGTTTTATGCCAGCAGCTAGTTTTAAAGTGTTTCTTTAATTACATGTGTCCAGAAAATTTCTAGCTAATTAAGAGTTGAAGTGAAATTAATCAAAGAAGACTCCACTAAAATAACAGATTTTTGACATGCAACCATGCTTGCCAGCCCAACAGCAGCAGCAAATTAGTGGCCAAAAGAGGCAATAGTTACAACGGCAAAGAGCAGCCTCAACTTTAATCGGGAAAGGTGTCAAGAAAAGAATTAAGGAATCGTCAATACTGGATAATCACTATAATATAGAAGGGAACAGCAATGTGGAGCTGCATGGAATGCCTGGGCTCAAAAGCCAAAAACAAGCAGTCTGATTTTTTAATAGGTGAATAGCCTCCTGTATTAATAGTCCATGAGCCACTAATGCGTAGTTTGGGAACAGAATGTGTTGCCAGCCCAGACAGAACTAATGGTGCTTTTGCTACTAACTAAACTGCTGCCCATAGTCTCAATTGTTTTTTGTCCATGAAAACAGAAATCCTTTCTTCTTTCATTATGTACCCAAGATATCTCTCACTTATTACTATTTCAATAAAAAATTTAATAAGTTAATATTAAGTATTTGTTAAAATTAAAGAATTAGAACATCAAGTTCTTGGTGGTCATATCATTCTGGTACAAATACCACTGACATTGCTATACTATATGAGACTCTCAGCATCTTGTCCCAGATATCAAAGAGTAGTGGTACATGCAAGGAATTTTGAGGAAGCAAGTGTGAACGTCAGAGAGTGCTAGAGTCCTGGATAATTTAGGATCATTTGGATTTCTTCCTATATCAAAGAGAACATCAGTAGGATCTGTATATGTCAGGGTTCGATCAAGAAACCAAAATCACATAGCAATCTGAACAAAAGTTTAACACAAGGAATTACTAACCATTATAGGGGAATAATGAGAATGGTAGAAGGAGGACTCTAAAGAATACGGTAGGGTTGAGGAAGAGAACCCAAGGAAGGAACTCTTGGAAGGGGGAACAACTCCCCAAGGCTAGGATTCAGACCTTCTTGAAGAAAGCACGGTTTGCAGCATACTGGATGGGGGTGAAGTTTGCTGGGTTCCCAGGGCAAGAGCCACCCCACAGTTGCCAGGAAAGAAGGAAAGACCTCTCCAAAGTTCAGGTGGGTCAAGGCTGGCAAGTGGGCACAGAGTCAGTGTGTCACAAGACAACTCACAAGCAAGGTGATGAAAGGCCACTGGACATACACAGTTCTACATCAAGAAGGCCACCACAAACAACCTTCTGGGATAAAAGCAGGCCAGGGCTGACAGGTGGCCATCCAGAAAGAGTGGGGGCTTCAGAAGCCCACTCATTAGCAGTACAACAAGGTCTGAGATGCACAACAGTGTACCTGTCAAGAAAGGCACAGAAAACAACCTTCCAGGATGCTGGACAGCTAAAGCTGAGGAGCAGATACACATAGGGAGTCGGGGAGTAAGAAGCCTGCTCTGCAGTAAGCCTGGGGTGCTTTGGTATCTTCAGCAAGGTGTCACCAACCTATTTGGACTGTAAGCTTATCAAGAGACTGTGTTCTGAGTACATGGCTGGGACAGAATACCTTTCACAACAGTGCAGCAAAGGCAAGTAGAAACAAAATCAGTAGCCCATTGAAAAAAGGAAGTTCTAGAAGCCTCTACCCTCCTGCAATGCTTCTCCAGCACTCTACTGTCAAGATTAACAGCATGCTTACTGTAAAGGAAAAATACTTAAAGGCTCCAACTCATTATCACAGAACAGAAAATGAAAGAAGAAACTTGAAACTAAAGGGCAACAAATGGATAACTGGCACAACTTCTTAAAACCCAGAATTCCCTATCTAAGAGCCCCAGGAATTTCAGACCAATCTTTTTTTTTAGGAGGTACCAGGGATTGAACCCGGGTCTTCACATGCAGGAAGCAGGCACTCAACAAATGAGCTACAACCGTTCCCCAAGGCCAATCTTAAAAGGCAGCAGTTTCCCCAAGGTTGATGAAAATACAACTGGTACCAGTTAAGTGGTATAATATAAAATACACGTTGATATAAGAATAGACACATGTCACAAAAGAGAAAATCCTTAATGGCAATGCATATGAAAAATTAATACATAATAAAGATGGTAGGTTCAATATCATTGGGAAAAGGTTAGATTATTTAAGAAATGATCTTAGAAGCGATATCTATTCAAATGAAAGAAAAGTAAAATAGAGCACCATCTGATATCCTTTTCAAAAAAATATTCCACAAATTATTAAAAAGAATTTTTAACTACAATAATAATCAATAATAATCTTTAAATATATAATCAAGGGAAGTGGACTTGGCCCAATGGTTGGGGCATCCGCCTACCACATGGGAGGTCCACAGTTCAAACCCCGGGCCTCCTTGACCCATGTGGAGCTGTCCCATGCGCAGTGTTGATGCGCGCAAGGAGTGCCCTGCCACGCAGGGGTGTCCCCCATGTTAGGGGAGCCCCACACGCAAGGAGTGCGCCCTATAAGGAGAGCTGCCCAAGCGCGAAAGAAAGTTCAGCCTGCCCAAGAATGGCGCCGCACACACCGAAGAGCTGACACAACAAGATGACGCAACAAAAAAGAAACAGAGATTCCCGGTGCTGCTGATAAGGATAGAAATGGTCACAGAAGAACACATAGCAAATGGAAATAGAGAGAAGGCAACTGGGGAAGGGGAGAGAAATAAATAAATAAATAATCAATCAATCAAGACTGGAAACCTAAAATCTAGGTTAACTATACTTGAAAATATTTAAAAATGTTTGGTAAAAGATATAAAATATCTCTTAGCAATTCTAAAATATCTATATATATGTATAAAATATATGTGTTTACATATGTAGGTTTGTCTATGAATAGAAGTATTATCAATGTATGGATTGTATATATGCATTGTATTTCCTAATTCTAGCTGCTCAAAGAACCTAGAAGAAAGTAACAATAAGTATACTTACTGTCCAGATAGTGATCAATATATCAAACAGGGTTCAGGCAGAAAATGAACTCTACACAGTAAGAACTGGGAAGGTCTTGTAAAGAATTAACTATTGACACAGTATTAACCATTAAAATGGAATAAAAGAGAATTCAAAGGAATACCCTAGGGTTGAATGAGAGCATTTAAGGAAGGAACAAACTTGGAAGGAAAGCCTCCTCACCAACACTAAAACTTAGATCTCACTGGAGAAGTAAGGCTGCA
Organism: Dasypus novemcinctus; assembly: GCF_030445035.2. Taxonomy (NCBI): domain Eukaryota; kingdom Metazoa; phylum Chordata; class Mammalia; order Cingulata; family Dasypodidae; genus Dasypus; species Dasypus novemcinctus. Next base: position 99,216,577 of record NC_080685.1, on the reverse strand, counting down.
CTTAGCTGAGTTGCACTGGGGTCACAGCTGATCCACGGTTGGAGGGCCAAAGTTGGTGGGCAAGGCAGCAACTGGCAAGCAGAAAACTCCCTGCTGTGATACCAATAGGTAAAGGCTGAAGGCCCAGAGCCCTGGCAGATACTGGTAACAAAATTTTCTAGTGGGTGAGTTCCACTATGTGTCCCACGCCCACTCCACTAGCAATGCAGAGCAAACAGAAATGGGCAGAACCACCTGAAATTATCTCCTGCAGTGTCCCTCCAACACTCTCTCTATTGATTAAGCTTATGCATGCCAGCTGGAAAAGGAGATCCAACAAGGCAACCAAGGGTGGATTTGGAGATAAGGGGCAGATAATTGATAACTGGCACAATCTCTAATACCCTTCCACACTAAAAGCAACCAGGTATCTCTTTAAAGAAATGGCCAATAATGGGGCTACAGCAGAATAAATTCAAGGTGAGCACTGAACATCTTGTTATGCCTGAAAATAATGAGTGCCCTGAAAAATATGATGGGATCAAATTACAAGGACACAGAAGCCATCATAAAGAAGCTCCTATGGGTCACAGTTGGGAGAATTTAAACATTAAAATAATTAAGTATATCAATGAATTCTAAATTACTATGAAAAAAATAGGTACCAGTTATAAATATGAGTTCTTATGAATGAAAGAGAAAAAGGCAGAGATAAAGGAAGAGAGGAGGGTAATGGTAAATATGGTGCTAGAATTTAATAATCACTATTTTATAACCATCATGTAAAATTTGGTTTGTGCAAAAATCATCAACAGCCGTTAAATCTAAGGTGCAATTTTGATGAAGAGCACAATATTTTGATGACCTTAAAAAGTTTCTCCCAAAGCCCTGCCTATTCTTTTTTCTTCTTTTTTTTTTAATTGTATTTTTTTGAAGATACACAGAGCACAAAAAAATGTTAGATTAAAAAAATATAAGGGGTTCCCATACCCACCCACCCCCACCCCTCCCACATCAACAACCTCTTCCATCACTGTGCCACATTCATTGCACTTGGTGAACACTTGGAGCACTGCTGCAGCACATGGATAATAGTATACATTGTAGTTTACACTCTCCCCAAGTTCATTCACTGGGTTATGGCAGGATATACAATGTCCAGCATCTGTCCCTACAATATCATTCAGGACAATTCCAAGTCCCAAAAATGCCACCACATCACAGCTCTTCTTCCCTCTCCCTGCCCTCAGCAACTACCATGGCCACTTTCTCCACATCAATGCTACAATTTCTTCTATTACTAGTCACAATAGTTCTATAGTAGAATCCAGTAAGTCCACTTTAATCCATATTTTATTCCTCCATCCTGTGGACCCTAGGATGATGATGTCCACTCCACCTCTATATCAAAAGGGGGCAGCCCTGCCTATTAACTGTAACAAAGAAAAAAAAATGATTAAATAGTTGGTGGTAGTCTCAAAAATAGCCCCCAAATATATCAGATCCTAATACTTGGAACCTGTAAATATCACATTATTTGGAAAAAGGGTCTTTGCAGATGTGATTAAGTATCCTGAGATGGGGAATTTAGGAAGAGAAGTCATTTGTGACTATTTCCTTGTAAGAATAAAGGAGTTTGTGAGTTTTGTTTTGTTTTTTAATTAGCCATGTGGGCAATAAATGCCATCACAAGCAACTTTATAAAAGAAAGTCAGGTTTCACAGAAAGATTTGACTATATTAGCCTTAGAGAGAAGGGCAATACAGCCACAAGCCAAGGAAGGCAGAGCACCAGAAGCAAGAAGAGACAAGGAACTGATTCTCCCCTAAAGCCTCTGAAAGGAGCTAACTGGAAGGAGCTAATACTTATTTCAGCCTAGTGGGGCCAATTTCGTGCTACTGACCTCCAGAACTGTGAGAAAATAAATTTTGGTTGTTTTAAGCTACGAGTTTTGTGTTAACTTGTTACAGCAGTCACAGGAAACTAATATACAGTAGAAAAACTGGACGATATCTTGACCAGGTGATACAAATTATCTGAGGGCAAATGGATATCATGTGCCTTCACACGTGATACTTTGAGAAGGACACATCACCTTTGTGGTATCCAGCAATAATATATAATCTGACATTAAATAAGAGGAAACACCAGAGAAAACCAAAATGAATAAATCTCTCTGAAAAAAAGTCAGGAGGGCTATAGTCATTTCTGTTGAATGGACCACCTAAATGTAAAACAGTTTTCTGTACTGCCCCACCTTTCTGTATTGACCCCATCTGGCTCCCTGGGGTGAGATACCCTAGCAGGGAAGAAATAAAATTTTAAAAAACAGAAGAGGGCAGATGATTAAACTGACCTGCTATAGAACAGGAGGGATCCAGAAGAGAAAAGGAAAATGGGCACTGAGTGAGAGAAGGGATTTAAATAAATCATAGGTGCTGGGGAGAAAATTCTGCACAAACAGAGCAGATTAGGGTTTCTGGAGAAGATGAAACCATTATTTTTTTAAAGGAGGGCGAGAATCAGATGAGAGCTGGGAAAATCTGATCAGTTAAACACAGACTATTCTAAAGGTCTAAAATAAGTTGGATCAAACAACAAAAAAGTATGTAAACACAAAGACAATCAACAATAAAACCCAGAAACTGACCTTCAGAGTTAACACATCAGATAATCAGAAGCCTAGAAAACAGCAAAAAATTAAGCCATGCTTAAGAAACAAGAAGATATGGCTCAATCAAGAGAACAAATTAAAATTTCAGAGGAGATACACAACTTGGAAAAACTAATAAAAGAAGTTCAAACAAATCGCTGAAATCAATACAAGGAGATGAAGGAAAATATGAATAAAGAGATAAAAGATATTAATAAAACAATTTATGAGCATAAAGAAGAATCTGAAATTATTAAAAGAAATATAATGGAAATTATGGAAATGAAAGACACAACAGTAGAATTAAAAATACACTAGAAAAAAATACACTAGAGGCAAACAACAGCAGATTTGAAGAGGCAGAAGAAAAAATCAGTGAACTAGTAAGACAAGACAATCAAAATCATATAGTCAGAAGAACAGATAGAGACAAGAACAGAAAAAAATTCAGTGGTGTCTCAGGGATTTTAGTGACAGTAAGAAGCACAAAAACATACACGTCATGGGTGTCCCAAAAGGAGAAGAGAAGGGAAAAGGGGCAAAAAGAGTATCTGAGGAAACAATGGGCAAAAATTTCCCAACTCTTATGAAAGATATAAATATTCATGCCCAAGAAGCACAACATATATTAGGTTATGAGAGACCTATTCCAAGACCCATACTAATCAGAATGTCAAATGACAAAGATAAAGAGAGAGTTCTAGAAGTAGCAAGAAAAAAGCAGTTCATTACATACAAGGGAACAAGGTTTCTTCACAGCATCAGAAACCATGGAAGAAAGAAGACAGAGGGATGATATATTTAAGATACTGAAAGAAAAAATCCTGTCAGTTAAAACTTCTTTATAAAGAAAAACTGTCCTTCAAAACTGATGGAGAGTCTTAAATATTCAATAAACAAACTCAGAGTTCATCAACAAGAGACTGTCCTACAAGAGTTACTAGAGAGAGTTCTGCAGATTGCAAGGAAATGACAGGAGAGAGTGGCTTGGAGTACTGTGAAGAAATGAAGATTATCAGTAAGGGTAATTAAAATGTTAAACACAAAACCAAGAAATGCTGTATCCTCAATATATAATTCTACCCTTTAGTTCCTATATGATTCAGGATGCAATCGAACAAGAAAAATGTATATTTCCTGAAAAGGGACATGAAAAATATAAAGTGGTAGAATGGGGGGAAAAACACATAAAGAGGAAAAATAGATGGACATGGAAGCAGAGAGCATATTGGCTACTGAAGTTAAGTTGGTATCTTTTCCAGAGAGGGCATCACAATCCCAAAGTAATCAAAACTGAGGAATGAACAAACATAAGGGGGCAATGCAACCAAAGTAGACTTATTATTGTAGTAACAGAAGAACTTGTAAAATTGATATAAAAATAGTGGTTACCAGAAGTTCTGAGGGGAGGGAGAGGGAAGAAAAGGCAGAACATGGAGCATTTTGGGGGTATTGGAATTGTTCTACATGATTTTGCAAGGGCAGATAAAGGCCTTTATAAATTTTTTCAAAACCTATAAAATTGCACAGTGGAAAGTGTACACCACAATACTGAACTATAGACCAGGACTAGTAACAATGCTTGAATATTTGTTCATCAATTGTAAAAAATGTACCACACTAATATAAGATGTTATTAATAGGGGAAAATGTAAGAGGTGAAGGGGTGGGGTATATGGAAGTCTCCTACATTTTCAATGTAACTTTCTGTAATATAAAACTTCTCTAAAAAATGAAGTTTAAAAAAAACCAACTTGGTATCTTTCAAACTAGTGGTGTCAAATGTAGGTTGTGTAATATAAACCACAGGGTGACCACAAAGAAGGAATTTTTAAAATATAAAGAAATACAGTTAGGAAAGGATTAGCAAGATAAATGACAAAGATGAACTATACAGAAAAGGAAATTGCAAGAAAAAAGAGAAAAACAAGATATGACAAACAAGGACCAAAGAAGACAATGGCTGAAATAAGTAATAACACTGAATGTTAACGGGATTAAACTCCCCAAACTAAAGATACAGATTGGCAGAATGGATTTTTTTAAAAGCATGATCCAACTATATGTTCTTTACAAGAACATATAACCTTAAACCCAAGACACAATCTGAAAGTGAAAGGTTGGAAAAAGATATGCTCTGCAAATAGTAACCAAAAAAAGACCAAAATAGACTTTAAGTCAAAAAGTATTATAAAAAAGACTTCTGGGAAGATGGAGAATTAGAGAAGCAGACAGATCACTTCTCTCAGAGAAAATAGAGCTAGAGGACAGACAGAGACTGTCTGAAGGGCTGCTCTGGGGCTCAGGATACCAGGGGAAGGCAAGATACCACCCAGAAGAGAGAGGGGCAAAGGAAAGGAGTTTCAGCTGGCTGCAAAAATCTCATGAATAAAGCTACAGCACCAGTAGCTTAGGGCCTATCCCCCAGCAAACAGCAGTCTGCAGACTGTGGACTGCAGTGGCTGTGGACTGAGGGGGTCCCCAGTAAAGGGGAGATTGAGGGAATCAGCCTACAACAAGCTTGGTCTGCTGCACTGGAGAGGTCCCACACTTCCAGGCCAGGTGGGGCCGTGACATTGTTTACACTGAGAGCCTGCAGGGAGGTAAAGATAATCTGCCTTCTCAAATACAGAGCTGGTTGGTGAGGACACAGAGGGAGGAAGAGAGCAGCTGGCCAAGGGAAGAGATCAGCTTCTGATGAAGTTTGTGATACTTGGCCAGCCCCGAGGACACCACTTCTGCACCACCTAGTATATAGAGTTACACTGAATCCATTTCCACCTAGCACCCAGGGTCTGAGCTGAGAGGTCTGCCAAAGGGCACCATCTGCTGGCAGACCAGAAAAGTGCATGAAAAGAAAAAAATAATAAATATATTAAGAGGCAATCACGTGTCTTTACGACCCACCCTTTCCAATGCCCTAGGAAAGTGGCCTGCACCCCATTACTGGGTCCTTAGTCCTGGCTTGAGCAATCCTAAATGTATAGAATAAGTTAAATCAAGAGTCAAAGAACAGCAGTACTGCATAGCTACTTAACCATAAATCCCTAGGTGAGAGAGAAACTGAACATCAGAGGAAACTCAGCATAATAACCAGATGCCTAAACATCAGAAAAATATCAAGCCATACTGAGAAAAATGGAAGCTAAGACTCAAGGAAAGGAACAAATAAAAGCTCTGGACAAGAAATAGGATACGTTTTAAAATACAAGAGAGGCACACAAGAGCATATTCAAATCATGGAAGAAAAATCAGCAACACAGAAGACAGAACAGCTGAAATAGAAAAGAGAGAAAAGAATGGAAAAAATTGAGCTCAGGAGTTGAATGATAGCACAAAGCACATCAACATACATGTCATGGGAGTTCCAGAAGGAGAAAAGAAAGGAAAATGGGAGGGAAGAGTATTTGAGAAAATAATGGCTGAAAATTTCTCAACTCTCATAAAAGGCATGAATATATGTCTCCAGGAAGCAGTGCGTAATAAAGCCAAACAGGCGGCGGACTTGGTCCAGTGGTTGGGGTGTCCATCTACCACATGGGAGGCCCACAGTTCAAACCCCGGGCCCCTTTGACCCATGTGGAGCTGGCCCATGTGCAGTGCTGATGCACGCAAGGAGTGCCCTGCCACGCAGGGGTGTCCCCCGCGTAGGGGAGCCCCACGCACAAGGAGTGCACCCGTAAGGAGAGCCGCCCAGCGTGAAAGAAAGTGCAGCCTACCCAGGAATGGCACCCCACACACAGAGAGCTGACACAACAAGATGACACAACAAAGAGAAACACAGATTCCCATGCCACTGACAACAACAGAAGCGGACAAAGAAGACGCTGCAAATAGACACAGAGAACAGACAACTGGGATGGGGGGGAAGGGGAGAGAAAATAAATAAATGAATGAATAAATGAATAAACAAATAAATAATAAAGCCAAATAGACTTACCCCGGACACATAACATATAGAATGCCAAAACCCAGAGATAAAGAGAAAATTCTGAAATCAGCAAGGGAGGAGCAAAATATCACAGAAAAGGGAACTCTAATACAACTTTGTGCAGATTTCTCTTCAGAAACCATGGAGGCAAGAAGGCAATGCTATTGTTTAATTATGGTACGGAAAGAGAAAAATGGCCAGCCAAGAATTCTTTCTCTAGCAAAACTGTCCTTCAAATGTAACAGTGATTTTAAAATAGTCACAGATAAACAGAAACTGAGTTCTAACACAAAAATTCAGCTCTGCAGGAAACACTAAAGGGAGTTCTACAGCCAGAAAAGAGGAGAGACAGGCTTGGAAGAGAGTACAGAAGTCAAGACTATCATAAAGGGTAACCAAAAGGGTATAAAAAAGTACAAAAATAAGATATAGCATATGAAAGCCAAAGGATAAAATGGCTGCAGTAACTAATGCCTTTACAGTAATAACACTGAATATTAATGGATTAAAATCCTCAATCAAAAGGCTGATAAAATGGATAACAGAACATAAGCCATTCATATGCTGTCTACAGAAGACTCACCTTAGACCCAAGGATACATGCAGACTGAAAGTAAAACATTGGAAAAAGATATATCATGTAAGTAGTAACCAAAAGAGAACACGGTAACTAAATTGGAGTCAGACAAAACAGACTCTAAATGCAAAAAAGAAATAAGAGATATAGAAGGCCACTGTATATTAATAAAAGGGAAAATCCACCAGGAAGGAGTAACAATCATAAATATCTATGCATCTAACCAGGATGCCACAAAATATATGAGGCAAACTCACAAACTGCAAGGAGAAACAGATGTCTCTACAATATTAGTTGGAGACGTCAACACACAACTCACATCAATACACAGAACAACTGGACAGAAGAACAATAAGTAAATAGAGAATTTGAACAATATAATGAACAAACTGGACCTGAAAGATGTATACAGAACATTGCACCTCAAATCAGCAGTTTATATATTCTTCTCACAACTGCTCCTGGATGTTTCTCCAGGACAGACCATATTCTAGATCACAACACAGCTCACAGCTGCCAATCAACTGAAGAAGACTGAAGTTATACAAAGCACCTTCTATGATCATAATGGAATAAAGCTGGAAATCAAAAACAGGCAAGAAAGGAGAAATTTTACAATTATATACACTAAACATTGTATATACAATTATATACACTAAACAACACAATCCTAAACAATCAGTGGATCAAAGAAGAAATTGAAAGAAAAATTAGTAGATATCTTGAGACAAATGAAAACAAGAACACAAGTTAATAAAACTTATGGGATACAGCAAAGGCAGTGCTGAGAGGGAAATTTATAGCCTTAAACACTTATGTTAAAAAAGAAAAACACTAAAATCAAAGAACTAAATGAATAACTGGAGAAACTAGGAAAAGAAAAGCAAACCATGGGAAGCAGACTTGGCCCAATGGATAGGGCATCCGCCTACCACGTGGGAGGTCTGCGGTTCAAGCCCCAGGCCTCCTTGACCGGTGTAGAGCTGGCCCATGCAGCTGATGCGCTGTGGAATTCCTACTCAGTGGGGAAAGGTTGAAATCTTTCCCTCTATGATCAGGAACAAGACAAGGATGCCCACTATCACCGTTGTTAGTAAACATTATGCTAGAAGACCTAGCTAGAGAATTAGGCAAGAAAAAGCTATTAGCTATTAGAGCTAATAAATGAGTTCAGCAAAGTGGCAGGATACAAGATCAACAAAAAAAAATTAAGAGTGTTTCTATATACTAGTAATACACAAGCTGAGGAGGAAATCAAGAAAAAAATTCCATTTAAATTAGCAACAAAAAAACTCAAATATCTAGGAATTAATTTAAGCAGGAATGTAAAGGTTCTGTATTCAGAAAACTATAAAACACTGCTTAAAAGTAATAATAATTAAAAAAAGACCTAAACAAATGCAAGGATATTCCACCTTTATAGATTTTAAGACTAAATAACACAAAGATATCAATTCTACACAAATTGATTAATAGAATCAATGCAATACCAATCAAAATTCCAATAGCCTACTTAACAAAAATAAAAACTCTGGGGAAGTGGATTTGGCCCAACGGATAGGGCGTCAGCCTACCATATGGGAGGTCCAAGTTTCAAACCCAGGGCCTCCTGACCATGTGATGAGCTGGCCCATGTGCAGTGTTGATGTGCGTAAGGAGTGCCGTGCCACGCAGAAGTGTCTGCCACATAGGGGAGCCCCACACACAAGAAGTGTGCCCCATAAGGAGAACTGCCCAGCACAAAAAAAGTGCAGCCTACCCAGGAATGGAGCCGCACACATGGAGAGCTGACACAGAAAGATGACGCAACAAAACAAGACACAGATTCCAGGTGCCATTGACAAGAATATAAGCAGACACAGAAGAACACACAGCGAATGGACACAGAGAGCAGACACCTGGGGGCGGGAAAGGTGAAAGAAAAATAAATAATAAAAAAGAAAACTCAGGTAACAAATTTGTTTGGAAGGAAAGGGGTCCTGAAAAGCCAAAAGCATCCTAAAGAAAAACGAAGTCGGAGGAGTCACACTTTCTGAACTTGAAATGTATTCTAAAGCTACAGTGGTTAAAACAGCATGGTACTGGAATAAAGATAGACAATGTTGATCGACAGAATCAAATTGAGAGTTAAGAAACAAACGCTTATCTCTATGGTTATTTGACTGTTGTTAAGCCTACCAAGTCCACTTTTCTGGGACAGAACAGTCTCTTCAACAAGTGGTGATGGGAGCAATGGATATACACAGCCAAAACAATGAAACAAGGACCCCAATCTTTCTCCCTATACAAGAATCAACTCTAAATGGATCAGAGACTTAAACATAAAATCCAGGACTATAAAACTCCTAAAGATAGGACCTTACATTAGGCAGGGGTCTCTTAAACATTACACCCAATGCCCAAGTAACACAAGAAAAAACAGATAAATGGACCGCCTCAAAATTAAACACTTCTGCACCTCAAAGGATTTTGTGAAGAGGGTAAAAATGCATCCTACCAATGGGAGAAAATATTTGGAAATCATACATCCAACAAGAGTCTAACATCCAAGATACATAAAGAAATGTCACAACTCAACAATAAAAAGACAAATGACCAATTAAAAAATGGGCAGAAGACCTGAATAGACATTCTTCTAAAGAAGAAATACAAATGGTGAAAAAAAAAAATGAAAAATTGTTTAATGTCACTATTATTAGAGAAATGCTAATCAAAGTTAAAATGCGATATCATTTCATACCTACTAGACTGGCCACTTTTTAAATAATCAGAAAACTACAAGTGTTAGAAAGGATATAGAGAGATAGGAATGCTTATTCACTGTTGGTAGGAATGTAGACTCATACAGCCATGTGGAAGTCTGTTTGGCGATTCTTACGGAAGTTAGATATAGATCTACCTTGTGACCCAGCAATACTGCTACTAGGTATATACGCAGAAGAAGTGAGAGCAGTGACATGAACATATATCTCCACACCAATGTTCACAGTGACATTATTCACAATTGCCAAAGATGGAAACAACCCAGGTGTCCATCACCTGACAAATGGATAAACAAACTATGGTATATACACACAATGGAATATTATTCAGCTATAAAAAGAAAGGAAGTCATGAAGCATATGACAACATGATGAACTGGAGGACTTTATGTTGAGTAAAGCAAGCCTGGCACAAAAGGACAAATATTGAATGAACTAAGTATAAGAAGTAAACTATGGAGTTAATAGCTAGAATATAAATCACCAGAGAATAGAATGTGGTTAGAGAATGCAAAGCTGAGATTTAATCTGTGCAGAATTGGTAAAAAGCTATTTGTAAATATTTGGAAATGAATACAAATGGTGAAAGAATATCATAGGATTTGTAGTTTGTAGAGCTAACATATGTGTATGATAGTATTTTGTTTTGTTGCTTTTTTTTTAGAGTAATCAAAATGCTCAATTTTAACTGGAGTGATGAATGTACAAATTTGTGATTATACTAAATGCAACTGTACACGTTAGATAAATATTATGATTTATGAACAAAAAAATAATAGTGTGGGTTAGGGAAAATTACTGTAAATATAAGATACGGACATAGCTAGTAGTAATGCTTTCAAGATGGTCATTCATAATTTGTAACAAATGTTTCAAAACAACATTTGTGGTGATGATGTGATGTATAGGAGCCCTGTATGATGATATGCATGCTTGTTTTGTAAGTTCACAAATTTTACTATACTCTTACTGTTTAAGTATGTTCATGTATGAATGATACACTTCAATACATGTTTTTAAATGAAAAAAGGGTATTATAAGAGACAAAGAAAGGCACAATCTATAGTAACAAAAGGGGAAATCTACCAAAAAGACATAACAACCATAAATATTTATGCACCTAGTCACAGTACCCCAAAATACATGAGGCAAAAACTGGTAAAACTGAAGGGAAAAATAGACACCTCTACAATATTGGTTACATATTTCATTACCATTATCATCAATAGGCAAAACACTTAGACGGAAGATCAATAAGGACAATTAGGAACAGAAGGAAACTTCTTCAACATGATAAAGGGCATATAAGAAAAGGACATAGCTAACATCATACTCAATGATTAAAAAAAAACTGAAAGCTTTCCCTCTAACATCTGGAACAAGACAAAGATGCCCACTGTCACCGTTGTTATTTAACATTATACTGGATGTTCTAGCCATAACAGTTAGGCAAGAAAAACAAATAAAAGATATCCAATTTCCAAACTGGAAAGGAAGGTGTAAAACTTTCATTATTTATAGATGACATGATCCTACATATAGGAATTCCCAAAAACCTACAACAAAGCTACTAGAGCTAATGAGTGAGTATAGCAAAATGGCAAAGTACAAGATCAACATGCAAAAATCAGTAGTATCTCTACACACTAGAAATGAGCAATCTGAGGAGGAAATCAAGGAAAAAATCCTAGGAATAAATTTAACCAAGGATGTAAAGGACAAGTACACAGAAAGTTACAAAACATTGCTAAAAGAATTGAAAGAAAACCTAAATAAATTCCATGTTCACAGATTGGAAGACGAAAATGCCATTTGGAAGACGAAATGCCATTAAGATATCAATTCTACCCAAAGCAATTCACAGATTCAATGCAATCCCAATAAAAATTCCAACACCCTTCTTTACAGAAATGGAAAAGTCAATCATCAAATTTATTTGGAAGGGTAAGTGTCACTGAATTAGTCAGCCAAAAGGAAGAAAGTGTTACAGCTGTGTAAATGCTATAGATAGACCAAGAATTGAGAAGTGATCAGTGGATTTAGAAAAATGATTGTCATTGGTGAATTTGATTAAGAACAGTGTGGAGGGCAGCGGACTTGGCCCAGTGGTTAGGACATCCGTCTACCACATGGGAGGTCCGCGGTTCAAACCCCGGGCCTCCTTGACCCATGTGGAGCTGGCCCATGCGCACTGCTTATGCGCGCAAGGAGTGCCCTGCCACGCAGGGTGTCCCCCGCGTAGGGGAACCCCACGCACAAGGAGTGCACCCCGTAAGGAGAGCCACCCGGTGAGAAAGAAAGTGCAGCCTGCCCAGGAATGGCACCACACACATGGAGAGCTGACACAACAAGATGACACAACTAAAAGAAACACAGATTCGCGTGCCGCTGACAACAACAGAAGCAGACAAAGAAGACGATGCAGCAAATAGACACAGAGAACAGACAAGCGGGGTGGGGGGGAAAGGGAAGAGAAATAAATAAAATAAATAAATCTTTAAAAGAAAAAAAAGAACAGTCTGGAGGGAGTGTTGGGGCAAAAATCTCACCGGAATGGGCTCAAGACAAAATGTACAAACAAACTGGGACTGGAGAGTAGAAAACAATTTTTGCAGGAGCTTTGCTTTAAAAATAAGCAGTTAAAAAATAGTATTTAGAGGAATGTGGTTAAAGTATTTTGTTTACTGAAATAAATTCTGGTATGCCTGTATGCTGGTAGAAAGACCCATTTAAGAGGCAAAAAATGATGATGCAAGCAAGAAATGAGAGCTTAGCCAGGGACCATAGTGATGACCTTGAGTAGAGAAGAGGGTATAGGATCCAGTGCCCAAAGTAGTCTTAAATTAAAGCACTGACACTTCATCCATATAACGGGTGAGGTGATATGTGCTGTTGGGAGCTTACAGTAATTCTTCTCTATTACTATTTTCCAATCAAACAAGCAGCTCATATAAGTCACAAATCTGCTTCTCTATGTGTTTACTGCCCCAGCTCCAGGATCAAAGTTCCAAACTCCCTTTCTCTGTTCTACTGACGAGGCCCAATCAAAGCCTCAACCATTATTTAATTGTAAAAATTAAACCTCTGAATCCAATATAATCTAATATGCCCAGAGGAAAAGACCAGTTCACAAACGTAATCCGGTACCTATTTCTGGAATTCATAAACAATATCAAACTGCTACTGGCACCACATATAAAGCCATCTTGAAAAGTAAGAATGACATTAGAGGACTCACACTTCCCAATCTTATACTATATTCCAAAGCCGCAGTAATAAAAACAGCACAGTACTAGCATAACAATAAAAACAGATACCAATGGAATCAAACTGAGAGTTTAGAAATAAAATGTCACATCTATGGCCACGTGATTTTTGACAATAGTGGCCAGTCCACTCAACTGGGGAAAGAATAGTTTCTACAACAAATGGTGCCTGGAAGACTGATGTCCATATGCAAAACAATGAAGGTGGACTGCTATCTCAAACCACATACAAAAACCAACTCAAAATGGATCAAAGACCTAAATATAAGAACAAAAACTATAAAACTCCTAGAAGAAAACATAAGGAAGCACCTTCAGGACCTTGTTTTCAGCAATTTCTTGGACTTCATGCCAAAAGCATAAGCAACAAAAGGAAAAATACATAAATGGTACCTCATCAAAAATTAAAAACTTTTGTGAATCAAAGGACTTCATCATTGTGATAGTTTGAGATTATTTTTTTGTGAATCCCAAAAAGAGAAGATTATGTTTGTAAACTAATCTAGTCTTCTGGGTGTGGTGCTCATAACTGTATTAAATTCAGTGAGGGCCTCTAATAAAGTTTACTTGATAAAATCAATTTAGGGCTTCCAATTGGGCCATGTCAGTAAGGCATGACTCAGGTTGAATCCCCGCCCCTTTGGTGGGCTGTTACAAATGGACACTCACTCAAGAAGATGCACAGGAAGCTCTATCATTTTTAATCCTGGGGCCCTAGGGAGAAATGAGTCATTCGACTGATAGTTTGCAGCTGAGAGAGAGAAAGCCCTGAGAGACAAGTCCTGTGCCAGCCTGCAGTTGAGAGAGAGAGGGGAAGGCTGAATCCTCAGAGAACAGCAACCATCTTGGCAACTGACTTGGTGAAAAAGCAAACTTGATTGAGACTCTACAGCCTTGTAACTCTAAGCTTTCACCCCAGATAGATACCCTTTTTAAAAGCCAGCCTATTTCTGGCATTTTGCATCAGCACCCCTTTGGCAGACTAATAGAATCATTAAAAGTAAAAAGACCATGAGGTGCAGCGATGCTCAGAGATGTATTCACCAAATGCAATGAATGTCTCATGACGACTGAGGAGAATGTTGCTATGGGGGGAGTAGTGGGATGAGGGGGGTGGGGGGTATATGGGGACCTCATATTTTTTTAAAGTAGTATTTTAAAAAATGAATAAAGACAAAAAAAAAACTTTTTTTAAAAAGTAAAAAAAAAGTAAAAAGACAACCTACATAATAGAAAAAATATATGGAAACCATATATCTGATAAGGGTTTGATATACAGAATTAATTTTTTTAAAAAAACCTCCAACTCAACAATAAAAAGACAATCTCTTAACTAGCAGAGGCATTACATGGGTATAAAAGTGATTAAAAGGGAAGATCTAAGGACATGTACAGTACTACAAGGAAAGCTACAAAATGTAACATGAGAGAGTATAACATGGTAAAACCACATATGAAATATGAATATAGGTAATATTGCACATATAAGACTTTTTTACAAAATATAAATAGGAATAAACTACAGAGTCAGAAATAGAATAGCAGCTATGTACAGCATGGGAAGCATAGAGAGATCAAGAGACTATAAAGTTTTTTGTTTGCTTTTTTATTATTATTGGAATAATGAAGACACTCTAAAAATCATTGATGAAATGTACAACTATGTGATTATAATTAATACTACTAATTGTACACTTTGGGTGGATTTATGCATTACTAATATGTATCAGTAAAATTTTCTAAAAAGTAGACAACGGGGAGCAGATATGGCTCAAGTGGTTGAGCTCCTGCTTTCCAAATGAGAGGTCCCAGGTTTGGGTCCCAGTGCCTCCTTTAAAAAAAAACAAAACAAAAAAACTACAAGCAAAAACAAATGAATAAACCAACTCAACTCAGTGGTTGAGGGCCGGCTTCCCATATACGAGGTCCCAAGTTCAATTCCCAGCCCCAATACCTAAAAAAAACAAAACAAAACAAAAGTGGACAGCTATAATGCTTAAAAATAAAGTGAGTGACATTGGGATGAGACTGTGGAATAATATTCTTTTTCTCTTATATGAGTGGATGAATGCAGGTGTTCATATATGTATTTTTTAATTCTCTATTAAAATTTTCAGAGTAGGCTAACGTACAGGGGACAGTGTGCTCTGTGCATCTCTAAAGGAACAAACCAGCTCTGCTTCCCAGCAAACCTCCAGCAGGGTCCAGAGTAAGAGCAGGGTCTGCTCTTAATTCTGTGCCCTTCCTTCTCAGGGTAGCCCTTACTCCACAATGCAGACTGCCCCTACCCTTTGGGAGAGGACTTCAGTTTTGACCATGATTTTCAACATGGCCTTTTAGTTATCAGTCAAAAATAAATTTTCTGTGTTATTCTCATTTACATTTATTTAATGCTGAAGGTCATTTGTGACCATTTGAGCGTATTTCAGAATATGGAATCAGGGAATAATGTATTTCAACTTCACGCTGTGAAGAGAGATTGTGTTTTTACAAGACATTATATTGTTTACTGGTTGTTAATAATCACTAATAAACATACCAGACTTCTAAAGTATTGTATTCAAAGAATAAAAATGTTGTGTTAAAAAAAAAAAGACAAACATCCCAAAGAAGATATACAAATGCCCAAAAAGCATGCAAAATGCAAGGGAGAAAACAAAACCTCCAGCTATACAATAAAGTCATGCTCCATATATAAAGAATCCAGTTCCAATTAGAGTAAGTCAGAGGGATTTTAAAAACAAAGGAAAATGATCCCAGGCAGCAGGAACTATTGTTGGGATTCCATCTTGGAAGCTAGCTACCCCAGTCCACTCTCTGGAGCCCAATGACATATTCCACTCACACACAAAATAAATTCAGCCTCTTCCCAAAGCCCCCAACAGTCTTATCCCATTACAGTAGGAGTTGAATGTTCAGAATCTCACCATCTGAATCACATCCATGTATGAATGAGAGTCCTCAGATATAGTTCTGTAACTACAGCTCCCTCAGTACAATTCCTCCTTCATTAGTGTACTAAGACACCATTAACAAATGAGTAGTCATGAGATGAGCTTGAAAAATGGCTTTCTCCTAAGAACTTTGCAAAGTAGGCAAAAGAAAGGTCCCTAGCCAGTCCCTTTCCTAGCGGGAAAACCTGGTTTTGGAGCTAAGGTCTGAGAACTGGACCCAGGTGGCTCCCAAGACCTCTAAGGATCTGGGGATGTGCAGAGACATAAGGCTGTGGAACCCTGGAATATGGGCAGAGTAAGCAGTGCTCCCAAACTCCAGGACACTGGGTCAGCCAGCAATCCATTCAACCAGGTCTAGCAGGGGAATGCCACCCAGACTAAGGAATGTGTTTATCCTCCCCTGGGATAATGGGTGGCTACTAATTGGGAAAACCTATCAATAGTCTAAAAGAGGCTAATCTCTTCCTGCCATACCATGTGGCCACAGAATAGCTGAAAGTGGGCTCTGTATGGGACCTTGAAATCCAGTTAAAAGCCAGGTATAAAAATACCCTCTTGGTAGCCTCTAACTCCAGAGAAGGACAGATCCTCTTAGGAACTCCAGTCTGCCTCAGCTGGCTGCAGAAACTTTCCCTGGGCCCCCAAACTTCCATTTACTCCCTTTTAGAAACAGCCTTCTCAGTTTTCCAAAATTGAGATGCTGCCACCAAGCTGGAGAAGGTAAGGAGGGGTGGGCGCACTGTCTGGGACAGGCTCACCTTTTAATGGCCACCATTACAGGCACCATCACCTCAGGGTACCCAAATTCAGGCTACACATCAGCAGGAACCCAGCCACAAGCAGCCTGGGGACTTTGCCCCAGGGGAGGATGGAAGGGGTCTGAAGCCACACATGAACCATCAACCAGGAGGCCTCAGGTGACCCTTGACATGGGAGGTAAAATTGTTAATTTCTTAATTAACATGGGAACCAATTACTCAGTTCTGGCCTGCACTCCAGACACCTCTAACCTTGATTGTGCCTAATGAGGGGAGAGAATGGGGGATCAAGATCTAGGCCATTTATAAGCCTTTCCCCTGCCTTAAGTGCCAGCAATTAAGATTAAATGGTTCCTGACTATTCCTAGCTCCCTTCCTATTCCCCTGTAACACTCCAATCCTTGCAAGAAAAAAAGCCTTCTCAGGGCTTTACCCCTTGCTGGGAGGTAACAAATGGGATGCAGCCCCCAAGCAGTCCCAATTCATGTCTCCTGAGGGCCAGGGCTTCTCCGGGCCCCTTACCTGCATACTTAGAAGCTACCCAGGGATTTTCCTGGAGGACGGAAGCTGGAGGGTCCTGCACAAGGTTTCTGCCATGGGCGGACACTGGGAGCTTTGCATATAGGTTATTCTAAAGGCAGGTCTTTCCCTAAGCTAAGCTAAGTATGTAAAATTCTCTCTTCTATTCTAATCTGTGCTTAAATTTGTGTTTTAACTTCTAAATCTCTGTTTAACATTGTCAGTGTGCTCATGCCTATTAATTCATAAATCAGATTTGGGGTTCACCTGTTACAAATTGGTAACGGTGAAAGGTAACCTAAAATGGGTCTTTAAATTGCAGTACCATCTTGCAATTGAATGTGATGGATGAAAGAAATCACTAATGGAATTGGTTCAACAGCTGTAAAAGCAGAAAAACTTGAATGTTACTAATAAAATTGTTTTAGTTACTTAGTTAATAAACAAAAGTGCCCAATTTGTTCTAAAGTAAAAACTTATTAGAAACTGTAACTAAGAATTAAGATCTTACATAGATGTCTTTTATTATAAAACAGCAAAAGCTGAAATTGCTATAACTGGGTGGATTTAGCCTAGAACCTATTACTGTGATGGTAATCTTAGATTACTTTACCTTTGTCTATGGTTACTTCAGGTCTAGCCTTGCTTATACTTGCTATAGTAATGGTAATTATAAACTTAAACCTGTGCTTATGGTTATTTCATGACAACTTCTGATCCCCATGGCTCAGGGGAAGGCAAATTTAAGACACCCTTGTCTCCTATCCTTCTGCTGGTATTAATTACCCTGCACGGCTCACAACTCAGGTCTCCAGGTGTGGACTAGATTGCTGCCTGGTGGAATTCTTAACCCTCGGGATTGGACATCCACTCTTTCAATCCAGCGGCCACCAGAATCCTGAACTTCGAGTGACCAATGTTCCCAAAAGTAGCAAGTCATGAGAGAAACCAGTTTCCCTGAGACTTCAGTGACCTCAGTCAGTATTAACTGGAATTAGTACTGCTCATCCAAGGTCTGTCAAAGTCAAAACGGGAAATAAGCAAAGCTCCAAAGGAAGGAAAGTGTTGTAAATTTTATTTTAAAGCACTGGGAACAATTTGCTTATAAGCCAATAATTAAAAGGACTAAATTCCTGTACAAAACTGCATGATCACAATGCAAATTAGAGTAATTAGAAATAGCCTTCAAAAAGATCTTTTGACTAAAATGTTAATTTACAGTTAAACTTATAAAAGAATGAAAATTACAAGTAATATCGGTGAGTTATGTGTTTGTGTCTAACTCTCTCTTTGTGTCTGCCTAAGTGTGTATCTTCATATAGCAGGATGGTAATATCAAATTAACAAATGAAAATTCTTAAAAGAGCTCTATTCAAATTGTAAAATTAAATATGAATGTTTATATGTGAATAAGTATTCCTGGAGCCCAAATTAGGCTAAGCAGGATGGAAAGGTGATACAGAAATGACTGGGAAAGGGAAAAAGATTTTCCTGAGCTCTTTGACCTACCCAGTCCCCAGGGCCTTCGCTTTGCAAGAGCTATGAGAGACAGGCTAGGTGTACCAGATTAAAACTCTTATCTTCTTAGGCTGGGGAATTAAGAATCAGTTTGTCCTATAATTCCCCAATTTAAACCTTTTAACAGCCCTAAAATAAGGGTGGTTAATAATCCTATTACCAAACTATAGTAAGTAAAGGAAAAGTCCTTGAAAGCTATGGAAAGATCTTTTCTAAATTATAATTAACACAAATTAAACAATTATAACACATTCCAGAACCTAGCAGTCAGTATGCTTTTAAGATTATTCAGTTATAGAATAGTATTAAAGAGGTTTTAGCCTCCTATAAAGGATAAAGAACATTCCTTGCATAAACTATAATTGTTACAATTTTATTTACCTTCAGAGTTATCTCCCTAGGTTTACTGAGTACCAATTAAATAAATGAGCATTATGTATTAAATCTTTAAAGTGATGAAAATTTTAAGTTCATGTTTAATGAAATTCAAGATAAACGCATATTTCATTGGTTGCCAGCTGTAATTTAATAAGCTTATTTAAAGGTTAAGTAGTCTCTGTAGTTAGGATTAATGATAAGGAGTCTATAAAAGCATCTTCTAAACTGAAACATTTAAATGGGTAATTCCAGAAAGTCATTACTTATTACAACCTAAAGTGATAATAATTGTATTAGTCAGCCAAAGGGGGGGTGATGCAAAGTACCAGAAATCTGTTGGTTTTTATAAAGGGCATTTATCTGGGGTAGCAGCTTAAAGTTACAAGGCCCTAAAAAGTACAACTTAAGGTTATTTCCTCACCAATGTCTGCTGCCACATGTTGTAGCAAGATGGAGGGTGATATCTGTCCTCTTAAGACTCCAGGCTCTGTGGGACCAGCTTCTTCCAATCTCAACTATAGGCTGCCATAGGGCTCAGCTGCTCTGTTCTCTTCAGCTGCAAACTATTAGGCAAAAGGCTCATTTCTCTCCAGAATCCAAGATCAAGCTCTCTCCTCTGCCATGGTTATTGATCTCTTTCTGTTCCCATGTGTATCTTATTCTGTGCTCCCCTTCAGTGAGTATCCATTTATATAGTCAACCAAAGGGGCAGGGATTCAACCCTGCATGCCCTAATGATGTGGTTGAATCAAGCCCTAATCTTAACATAATCTCGATTTAATCAAACATAAAGACTTTGCATTTAAGTCAGTCAAAGGGTATCCTGCCCGGAGAAACAAACCAATTTACAAACATAATCAATATCTTTTTGGAATTCATAAATAAAACCAAACTACCACAATAGTAACAAAAAGTAACTTCATAACAGGAAAATCTGACAGAGGCCACTCAATCTGCATATTAAAGCAGTGGTAAGGAAAAATAACATTAATTTCATTGCGAGTCCTCAGTTTTCATAATATAATTGAGAATGTAGTTTTTCCTGAACTGCTAAGTAAAATACTTGTCCATTAACATCATCATGGTAAAGGTACAGAAGTAAAAGCAAGTACTAAAATAGTTAAGTTCATTTGGTATGTTTTACATTGCACTGGAAGTGTCTAGAAAGTGTATAAAAAGTAAAAGATAAATGTCAATATTGTCAGCCTCCCTTGTGCATTCAAACCAGGCATTTAGTATACCACATGGTCCCTCTCCATTTGAGTTACTGACTAGGCTAGTTACTAAGACCCCTAAAACAATAAAAGTATCTACTACATACCTGAACATGGTCCTGAAGTCAATGGAGAGTCTGCTGCAATTTCAGGCTCCTACAGCAGCCAGCAATGGCTTGATAATGGCCAGATGCACACTGAACATTGTCTCCAGAGTGGCTCTGTTTCATAGTGCTGAAAGGCGCTATGAACCAGGCTGGTTAAACATTGGAGCCTTACCTTTCTAGCTTCTCTTTAGGATCAACTACACTGCAGCATTCATGTGTGAAGGGCATACCAAGTGGAGCAATGATTAGCAGAGTGATATAAGAACTTCAACACAGTTGGCATTATGGCCTGCTCCCATGGAGAGATAACATGTATGGTATTGCAAACCTGGAGCTTGGAGTTACTAACTGCAGCTCAAAGAGAAACTTATGCATTGATTAGTGCATTGATTACTACTATATACCTGATGATATCTTTTCTATTCTAGATCAAAAGCAGAGGGATATTGAACATGTTTAAAGTCCTGGTAAATTTAACTCATTTTCTAATTAGTTAATTAATGTACCTTGAAGACAAAAGAATGGCTCTCTTAAGTACTGTCTTCATTTTGCTTGCCATATGCTTGTCCTGCTGTTGCCTAGACTGTCTTTGTGAATTATTGTCTAGGGCAGTGCCGCTCCTCATACCTCTCCTAGCTGTCCTAAGCATAACCACTGCTGTGGGAACTGGGGTTGGCAGTTATATCCAAACCAGCAGGTCTACAACAATCCTTCCCTAGAGTTAACCAACAGCATAAAAGAACTCAAGGAAGAAAGCTGTTTCCCATCAACTTTGGGAGGATGCAGCCTCTGAAGGCACCTGGTCTTTCCACTCTTTTGGTCTAGTACATCATGGCTGGCCCCCCTTTTGAAGCCCACTTACCACCATCTTACCCTTTTAGTGAAACCGTGTATCTTCCAAATTCTAATCGTATATTTCTTACAGAATCAATGCCTTATTAGTCATGTGGAGATTTCATCCAGTTCCAACTTGGGTGCCAGATATGTCTTCCCTCAACCACAATAGAATAGCTAGAGGGTTTTACATCTTACCAGATAAGGCCTATTCCCCCTAAACCAGCAGAACTAGCTACAGAAGAATAACCATTGCCCTTCAATACCCCCTTAAGAATAAGGGTGTAAATCATCTGATGGGCGAGTTGAAGCAGGTTAGTACAGTGAAAAGGGGAAGGCCGCTGGCCCGGCAGAAAACATGACCAAGAGACAACACTGCTGACAGACCACATGACCATGAGACCCAACCCAGTAACCTCTTGAGTAAAAGGCTGCCGGAAAGACATTGAGAGATCCTGGCATGATAATCTCATGTGGAACAAGAGGGAAAACCCCAGATATCCTCAAAAGGCCTCACCATTGGAGCCCTGAGAAATGACAGGTGGGGCAACCAACCAGAACACCCAAAAGATTTTAAAAAGCCCTGACCTGGGGTCCCACGCACACAACTCACCCTGCAGTACACCCAGGGTCCATACCTCCTCAAACCATGTACTTTTCTTGTTTTCCTGTTTCTTAACAAACTCATTACTCCCTTGCCTACCCTATGGTGTGTCCTTAAACTCTTTAATGTTTCATAAGCCAGGAACCTAGAAGTCCAGAAACCAGAGCCATCTGGTAATCCTTCCTTGCCTCTTCTTACCTTCTAGTGGTGACCATTAATCCTTGGTGTTCCATGGTTTGTAGATAATCAACTTTAGTCTCTGACCCCATCTTCACATGGCCTTCTCCCCTGTGTGTCTCTATCCCCTCTCCTTATAAGGACACTAGTTATATTGGATTGGATTAATTGCCCATCCTACTCCAGTGTGAACTTACCTTAACTAAGTATATATGCAACAACGCTATTTCCAAATAAGGTCACATTCTGCGATACTGGGTCTAGAATTTCACAATCTCTTTCTGAGCAACACAATTCAACTCATATACCTCCTGACGTGCAAAACTACAGAGACAAGTTATTTTCCCCTACACATTCAACATAAACCAGTGAGACAGGCAAGGATGACTGCCATAGACATTCCTGTACAAAAAGGAAGAAAACTGGGGCACAAAGGAGCATGTCTGAAATCCATCAGAGCAAATGTTGGAAGTTCTTTGATTAGGTCTGGGCCTGGAAATAATTCTCAAGGGCTCTTGATTCCACCCTCTGGACAACTGGTTCTGCCCTGAATCATATCTCCTTTTCAATGGAAGATAACAGTGTTTGCATTAAGTAGTTTTCTTAGCCTGCTTCCTGCCAATAGGATTTGGGGGATCAAAAGTCCTTTTTATTTTGTAGTGCCTCTGTCTCTTTCAACCCAAGCTAGCACTGTTTCCACATATATAATTCCTTTAAAAAATGAGTGGGTATCCTGTGAATTTTACTGGAGTTTGCTCCATTAGACAAAAGCCATACCCACAAATCTCTTCAAAATAAGCCACTCTCTACCTGTGGCTTCTGCTAAGATGGCTGAGGCTTAAGCTTCCTATATTTGAGAGGATCTATGAGGCATGCCCTTAATCCTTTCACAGGGACTTTTTATTTTTTAAGGTTTATTTTATTTACTTTCCCCCCTTCCCCTCCTGCTGCCCTGCTGTTTTTGCTATGTTGTCTTCTCATTTTCTCTCCTCTAGGATTCACCAGGATTCAATCCTGGAGAACTATGATGGGGAGAGAGGTTCCCTGTCAATTGTGCCACCTCAGTTCCTGGTTTCTGCTGCGCTTCAACTTGACTCTCCCCTTGTCTCTCTTTTGTTGCAACATCATCTTACTGCATGACTCACTTGCACGGGGCACTGGCTCACCACGCAGATACTTGTGCAGGTACTGGCTTGCCATGTAAGCACACTTTCTCTTCTTTTTCATGAGGAGGCCCCAGAGATCGAACCCAGGTTGTCCCATATGGAAGGTGGAAGTTCTATCACTTGAGCCACATCCGCTTCCCTCATGGGGACTTTTGTCTGACTGAAAAGTACTCTAAAGCTCCACCTTTAATTTTTCTGAAGTCTTAACAAAAGAATTTATAATCACACACTGCGTTTCACCTTTAGACCATCTTTTCCTGGCATATCCTGGATTTGATCTTTGCTCAGAAATTATTTCTTAATTGAAACACTGGGGAAGCGGACTTGGCCCAGTCGTTAGGGCATCCGTCTACCACATGGGAGGTCCACGGTTCAAACCCCAGGCCTCCTTGACCCATGTGCAGCTGGCCCACGCACAGTGCTGATGTGCGCAAGGAGTGCTGTGCCATACAGGGGTGTCCCCCACGTAGGGGAGCCCCATGCGCAAGGAGTGCGCCCCGTAAGGAGAGCCACCCAGTGCGAAAGAAAGTGCAGCCTGCCTAAAAGTAGCGCCGCCCACACGGAGAGCTGACGCAACAAGATGATGCAACAAAAAAACCCACAGATTCCCGTGCCGCTGACAACAACAGAAGTGGACAAAGAGGAGGGCATAGCGAATGGACACAGAGAACAGACAACTGGGGCGGGGGGGTGAGGGGATGGGGAGATAAATAAATAAATAAATAAATAAATAAATAAATGAATGAATGAATGAATGAATGAATGAAACATTGTTTGTGTCTGGAGAGGATAAGCATCTTCAAAACAAATCCTAGATCCTTCCTGTTTCACAATCCATCTTCAATTTCCTTCTCTCCCACATTTTACTATAAGCAGCAAATCATGTGAGACTTTAAATTCTATGATTAGAAATCTCCTTAGCTAGTCTACCAGGTTCATTAGGTATATTTGGGGTTCATTTGGGGTATATTTTCTACTTTCCACATAACTGTAGTTAACAGTGATGCTAGCCTTCTATAGCTTGCAACTATATAACAAGGATCCATCCCACCCCTTTCCTACATTTTCCAGTAGCATGTACTCATGTTTTCCACAAACCCTCATCCACAGCCTTATCAAAGCTTCTTCAAGGCACTTTAGGCACATACAAATTCCAAAACCACTTACCCAGACTTTTGAGTTTTGTTACAATAGCACCCTACTTCCAGGTACAAAAATCTATTAGGCAGTTATTGCTTGTAACAAAGTATCCCCAAAATTTAGCTTAAAACAACAAATATTTACTATCCCACAGGGTTTCTGAGGGTCAGGAATCTGATTGTGTAGTTCTAGATCAAGGTGTCTCAGAAGGTGGTTTCATTTGCTAAAAGCTGTTGGGAGCAATACACTAGAAATGGGTTGCCTTTTATAATGGGAATTTAATAGATTCAAAGCTTAGAGTTCTGAAGTGAGGAAAAAGTTCAAGTCAAGGTATCCTCAATGATACTATCTCTCCAAAGGTTAGCTACAGGCAATCCTGGACTTCTTCCATGAGGCAAGGCACATGGAAGCATCTGCTTCTCCTCTGGGTCTCACTGCTTCAGTTTCTGGCTGCTGCATCTGTGGCTTCCTCTCTCCTAGGTTCCCCTCTGAGCTCCTGGGTTCCTTCTCTCCATTTCTGCTGCTTTTTCTCTGTATGTCTGTTGCTTTCAGTCCTCCGTTTATAAAGGACTCCAGAAAGAGGACCAAGACCCACCACAGTAAAGTAACCCAATCAAAGACCTCCCAACTGAATCCAATCCAGTCAAAGGATCCCATACCCACAGGTAGCATTAAGAACATGATCTTTTCTGGGATCCACAAAAAGCTTCAAACTGTCACACAGGCTGTCAGCTAGGGCTGTGGTCAAGCGAAAGCTCAACTGGGATGAAGAATCTGCTTCTAAGTTCATTCACATGGTTGTGGCAGGTATCAAATCCTTATTGGCCATGGCTATAAGCCCATTCTTCGCCATATGGGCCTCTTCATAGGTTGCTAGAGTGTCCTCACCACATGAAAGCTGCCATCCCTTGGAGCAAGTGATCCATGAGAGAAAGCAAAAGAGGGAGAGAGCAAGAGATGCACATGCCCAAGAGACAAGCCACAGTCTTCTGTAACCTAACCTCAGAAACAATTTACCACCACCTTTGCCTTATTGGTGGTATTGGTCACACAGAGCAACTCTGGTATGAAGCAAGAAGGGAATATACAATGTGTGAATACCAGGAAACCAGAATCACTGGCAACAATCTTGGAGGCAGGCTACCACAAAAGGTATGGTCCAAATATTCAGCAAACTAAAATGTGAATTTGTCTGATGTAGTGTGACAAAAAAAGACTCCACTTAAACATTTTTCTTATGTTGGCACAGTAGTTATCACAAACCTTGGAGAACAAAATGTAACTGCAGTATAATTACCTGGTTCTATAAGTAATGCTTATATAGTCATAATAATATAAAAGTTATGAAGTTTATTAAATGTCAGCTTTGAGAATCATCCTATAGATTAAGCATGTAAGGTTTAATTATGATTACTGAATAGAATATAAATATTGTCATCTTTGATAAATGTTAAAATAAGAGATTTCAAAAGTTACGTGGTAGAAGGGGTTGAACAGGTAAAGAGAAGGGCAAAATGCTGCTAGCTTCATCTTAGAAAGACAAATAATACTGTCCAGTTAGAGAATGAGAAATAAAGAGAGTCAACAGAGGGATTAGAAATACGATGTCATAAGGAAACATTATTTACCCATAAGAGTAAAAAAATTCAATATATATGCCTAAAGTTGTTAAATCAAGAAGAAATGGTATAAACATTATTACAGATATAGAAATAAGCACTTGAGAAACTTAAAACAGAAAGCACTAAAACTCAGCTCTCTCTAGGAGCAAAACTGAGAGGAAAGAAATGCAAAGCACTGTTTCATGTTCTGTTTTTCTTTCTTTTTTAGCTGTATGTCTGTTTCGCGTTGTTTTTTGAGTTGGAATCATTTTTAATATGTAAATGCAAAAAGTGAGCACTGACTTTTTTCTGTTTCAGAAACTGTGTGCATGTCCCACCCCAACATCTCCAGTCTAAAATAAAACAAACTAAAGTCTTTAATAGTCAGGGGTACCTCCCTCCTCCTGGCATCTGTTCCTGATTCACAATGGGACAGCAAGGGACCTTCTGCTTAGGAGCAGAAAGGGGTGGGGTGGCCAAAGTTGGAGTAACCGTCTGCCATTGCTGTACTCTAGTAGCAGAGTGAGGATAAAAATAAGTCAGGACATCTCTGAGAAAGGAGGAAGAATTCTTCCCACTAGGTTTAGGTAGGTCGATGTGCCAAAGTTAAAAAATAAAATAAATTGAAATATAAAAATAAATGTATAATTCCAAGTCAGCAGTTCAAACACTATTGAATTTCAAATTTCTCCCACCAAGGCAGCTCAGACATAGTCCCAATAATTTCGATCTTTCCAGGAAGTGAAGGTAGAGCCCTTCGCATTCCTCCTGACAGACCTGTGTTGAAACCTAGAATTATCTGCTGCTGCTGCAATTGCTACTGTTGCTCCATTTGTAACTTCTCAATCTCAATGTCTGTTTTACTTTGATTTTAAAAGTTATTTAAATATATAAAGGATACTAAAGTTGGTAGTATAAATTGGTACAATTATTTGAAAACAGTAAGGTAATATGCAACAAAAGGCACCAAATTATGCATATTTCTTGACCAAGCAATTCTGTTCCTATTAATTTACCCTAATTACATGATTGCACATATGCCAACAATGTACAAATAAGGATGTTAACTAATATTGCTGTTATTTATAACAGCAAAAAACAAAAATCAATACATCAGTAAAAGACTGGTTAATAAATCATGGTACATACAGAAACTGGAACATACAAAATTTTATAATACAGACTCATTTTAATGATATGAAAAGACAAATTCAATATACTGTTATATGCAAAATGTTACAAAACTATACAAAGATTCCATTTTTGAAGTTTATATGTATACATGGTAAAAAGATGTATTAGTTAGCCAAAGGAGTGCTGAAATCTGTTGATTTTTATAAAGGGTACTTATTTGGGGTAAAAGCTTATAGTTATAAGGCCCTCGGGTCCAACTCAAGGTTACTTCCTTACCATATTCTGTTGCCACATGTTGAAGCAAAATGGCGGGCAATGTCCTCAAGACTTCAGCTTTCTCCCTGTTAAGGATCCAAGGGCCCATCTTCTTCTGATCTCAACTATATGGTCGCACAAGGCTCATCTCTCTTCCCAGGGTTCATTTCTTTCTGGGCTCAGCTGCTCTGGTCTTCTCACAAGCTCAGCTGTAAACTATCAGGGGAATGGCTCATCTCTCTTCTGGGGCCTCTGCCATCACTATGGAGATCTCTCTCTTTTCTAGCACATCTGTTTCTATGTTCTCCTTGAGTGAGTGTCCATTTATATAGGCCACAAAGGGGGTAGGGACTCAAACTGAGTTACACACTACTGGCGTGGTCAAATCAATACTCTAATCTTAACATAATTTAACCAAAGACATCTCAGCTGAATCTAATACAATCAAAGGGTATCATGCACAGAGGAACAAACCAGTTTACAAACATAACCTCTCTTTCTTAGAATTCACTGATATCTCAAACTGCCACAAAAGGCTTACACGTACTGTCTGCACACCAATACACATGTGTGTGTACATGTGCACACACAGTCTAAATGAATATGCCAAAACGTCACGCCTTTTGGAAGATGGTATTAAAGATGAATTTTTATTAACCTTTTTAAAATACATTTTTCTGTATTACTAAATTGCTTGCTTATACTTCTTTATAATCTGGAAAAAAAATGTGTAGTTTGAAAAATAATGTGCACACGCTTTGACTCCACATTTCCACAAGGAGAAACTGACTGCAAAAAAATAATATAAAGCTGTACATCTAAGACTGTTTAAATTAAAGTTATGGGAAAAAACATGAAATAATACTCTATACTCTATCATACCAGTCCATTCAAGGAATTAAAACCACATCAATTACTCTAACAAACAGAATTTAACTTCAAAAAATTGTTAACAATGTAGTTGGGAAAACTGATAAGGCATAAAAGGAACACCAAGGTATCACAGAGTTATTAACTCCAAGAAACAACTACTATCTCTAGTTCTGGGGAAACAAAAAAATGAACTGGATTAATTAAAAGCTTGGAAAAGAGGCCTACAATGCTGAAATTGAGATCAACCTCTTAGGATAACCCTCTGATACTGGTGTCTACTGGGATGTGGGGAGAGAGGAGAAACGATATAATGAGGCTAATTCTGAGGATGTGAAAAAACTACAAACCGAAATCAACTGCTGGTACTGAAATAAATTACTGCTGCCAGACTGAAGAAGTTTGCTGGACTGATGCTAAAGGAAGTAAGCAGGAAAAAAATGTCTCTTCTTCTTCTTCCAGCTGCTTCCAGCATCCCTCTAATTCGTCCTTTGCCAGAGACTAACAGAAAACAAGTTGACAAAAGAGATTGGCAGAAAGGAATAGAAGGGTGAGTTTAAACCTAAGAGAAAATAGCTTTATTAACCAGTAAAAGTACTAATAATTCCAAATAAAGCAACTACCAGTTACCGGACACTTAGTATGTATAAACATCACCTCACTTAATCCACACATTATTATGCCCATTTTAAAGATAGGACAGAGAGATTCATAGAGGGTAAGTCAGTTGATAAAGTTATATAGGCATTAAACAACAAAGCAGAAACTCAATTCTAGGTCCATGCTCTGAATTAAAAATAATCCAAAGATATCTATCCAGAAGACTGAATGCCAAGTAAATCATGATAAAGCCATACAAGCTGCCCTTAAAAAACATATTCTAGATAACAATTTATTGACATAGGGAAATAGTCCCAATAAAAAAGTGATATGTTAAAAAAAAGTCAGGGGAGCAGATGTGGCTCAAGCAGTTGAATGCCTGCTTCCCACATGGGAAATCCCAAGTTCAAGTCCCCTGTGCCTCCTAAAAACAAAAACACAAACAACAAGCAAGCAAACGAAAAAACCAACTGAAATAAAAAAAAACAATTAAAAAAGCCAACTTATGAAACAATATATATTGTACAACTTTTTAAAATTAATGTGTACATATACAAACCCACACTGAAAAAAGATTGGTAGGACATAGTTCAAAATATAAATAACCATGTGTACCAAGTTCATCTCTTAAATGTTTTTTGGTAATGGTCATGATTGTTATTTTTCTTTGTATTTTTTCAATTTTTTCCAAATCAAACCCATAACTAAATCCTATCAAACAAATTTATTTTTTTCACTTGACTGGTCTCCGATAAAGCAGGAATCTAGTAGTGTGATTCAACCAATAATATATCCAGTCCACTACCCCAAAATGTCCATATTTTGGACCAGGTGCCTCAAACCAACCATTCACACTATGAGAAAGGTGACAGGGAAACGCAAAAGTATAGACCTTTTTTTTTAAAAAAAAAATCAAAGATTTCAGAACCATAGGAATAATTCAGTATCAACTTTTCTTATGCTCTATTTTTTTTATTTGTTTGAACAGCTGGGATTTTTATTGTTCTAGTTTCTTGAAAGAGAGGAATAAATAAATGTACTTTGAATTAATGAAACTATAACAATAATATGGAAAACTTAATGACTTAATAAGAGGGGCTTCTGCCTTCATGGCACAGTATTTCAGAGTTCAGCAGATATGCATAATCAGTTAAGGGTCATTCTTTTTTAAATGATGATTTAAAAATAATACTTACCAAATACTATTCCTTTAGCAAATGGGGGAAACAATTCTGAATGACGGAATAAGTTTTTGTGAATTTGCCAGAGTTCTTTGTGCAGTTTCTTAAAGTCACTGTATCTCTTCCATACAATTATCTAAAGAGAGGGAAAATTTAAATATATATTACATAGCAACAAACCAGTAAAAGACAGAGCAAGAGGAACTAACTGATGGAGCCAAACCAACGCTTGAAAAGTAAAAGGTCTCAAGACAATGAGATTACAAGGGATTTTAATTTTTATATTGTTTGCTTATATGTAGTGTCTAATTTTGATACATGAACATATTTCTGTTTTGAGGAAAAAAGCAATATCATTTTTGTATTTTAAAAATATATAAAATTATGAAAGAACCACATTGGCAGGGGATTAAGGACAAAAGGGGGGATGGGCTTGTGAAAGCAGTATCTTATTTAAGGTAAATGCCATTGTATATAGTCCCAGAAGACACATACAAAAATTTGTATCTCTAAAATATTTTCAATTCTTTCCCACTGAAAAAAGAGTTGTATAACAGCTACTGCTCTACTGAACCAACTCCATAAAATTTCTTATTCATTAAAGTCACTCTGAATAAAATCCTCAATGAAATATTAATTCAGTGACAACAATGTACAACACTACAAATTTAATAAAAGCTTGATTTTTCATTAAAAATGTTCTTAGATATTTTTCTTACATATAATAAACGTTTTCTTTTTAAATAACTACACAAACGATACCAAAAACTTTTAGATCCCTTGCATTTTACAAAGCCACCCAATTCAAGTAACATTGTCCTTTTTACTATTATTTAATAGTATTTAAAACCTACTGGATTATTTTTTATTGCAATCAATATCACTACCACACTATTTGCTTATGGATTTTCTCTCTTTCTTTTTAAAGAGTCTTTTCTTTCCCTTGCAACATTTCTGGGTGTGTGCCTATTTTCTAAAGCTATTTTATTTATGAAATGACTTAAAAGTGAAAGATATCTGACATGATACATAGAAGGACAATTTAATTCAGTTCTTTTCCTCTCCCAAATTTCATCATGAGATTTAGTGCCAGAAGAGAAACTATGCTATAATTTTTAAGGTGGGGGGAGGAGGAACATCTCCATCTTTTTCTTTCCCCTTTTGCAGGCTGTTACATGCTCTAGAGAATCTACTGAATGAGAGGCCACAGATTACCTGTTGCTGTCCTCCTCTAGATTCACCCATGCTTTTCTTCATAAATAAGAATTAGAAGGAATTTCTTCAAGATTAAAAAAAATAAGAAAGGTATTGCTGGGGATTGAATAATGTTCCCCACAAAAGGCATGTTCACGTCCTACCCTGGACCCATAGGTGTGAACACATTTGTAAATAGGACCTTTGAAGATGTTGTTAGTCAAGATATGCCCAAACAGAATGAGGTGCACCTTAATCCAATACGGCTAATGTCCTTATAAGCCAAGAAAATGGACATAGGAAGAGAAGCCTCAGGGACCAGCCAGAAGCTGGAAGTCAGTGGGACCCAGAAGTAAAAGGAGAAGTCACAGGCATGTGCATTGCCATTTCACAGAAAAGCCAAGGAACCCCAAAGATTGCTGGCCAGCCAGAAGACACTGACCCCAGAGAAACAAGCCTTCTAGCCCCTGAAACCGTGAACCACTAAATTCCTGTTGTTAAGACAACCCACCATACGGTATTTGTTTTAGCAGCTAAAACAGCTATCCTAGATCATTTTATTTATTCCATGTAAGTATTTTAGTATTCTTAGGAAGAAAAGAAAATAGTGATATCTGGTGGCAGGTGCCAAAGCATATATAAAAGAAAAACAGCAAAATTTCTCTAGTTTTATAATGATAGCATATTATTAGTCCTATATTTGGTTGGATTAAGAGCACATCTATTTATCCTCAACAGCCTTTGTGAAGACTAAGTTACAATACAACAACTAAGTCAATTAGTTGACAAGAGAGAAAAAAAAGAAAGGAAAGGAAATGAGAATTTCAATGTTTAATATGAAATAGATGGGAAACTAAAAAAGCATTGCTATCATTTCAAGATTATTCTGTATTTTAAGATGCCAGCTATATAGAATTTTTTTAAATTTTATACTATTTCTAACAAAGGACCATGCAATTGTCTAACTAAAGGACACTTACAAGAGTTTTGTGATGAATGATTCACCAACAGTTGTTACTATAAAACAGTTTTCCCAAAAAAAGGATTAAGGAAATGGCAGAGTATGTTCATGGATAAGGTAGTTCAGGATTCTCCCTGGAAAAGGGGAACATCAAGCTACAAACCGCAGCACAGCAATCAGACACTGTATTCAAAGGAAATACAACCCATTTTGAATTTTAACAGAGCTGTAAATTTTCAACAGCAGAATAGCCTAGTATTGACTATTAATCTAACATAATCAGTAAAAGTCTAAAGAACAAAGTATACCTCATACTTATCAGCTGACACTTTAGAATACTTTAATTGATGGTGCAAATTACTTTCACTGACAAATATATATACACATTTCTTCCAAAATAACATTACGATATTCTCTTCCTGGCTACTGAAAGAAAAAAGTGGCATCTTAAAACCCCTAAGGAAAATACTATGAAATCTCTTTTAAAATGTCTTATATTGACCTGTTTTACTATAAGATAAAAACAAATAGCCCAGACAGAGTCAGGAATGACAAACAAGACAAGCTATGTGATGTATAAAAATTTAAGTAGTCAATCAATCAATTTAAATGTATGAATCAAGCCAAATATAATCAGTGAAGAGTAGTGGGGCCCATGACTAAATGGAAAATACATGTCTAACTAAAGACAGTATTCAAGTTCAATTAGAAAAATAACTTTGTTACAGAATCAAGACATCCAATTTACAATATCTGTTTTAAACATTTTGAGGAGGGAAAAATTCCCAATATATGTCCTCCTAATCATAGTGAAAATAAGCAGAAGCCAAAATGAAAGTAAATTAAGAAATATTAGAAGCAAGCTCTCAGTAAGGATTCTAAGAGGTATACAACAAGCATTGATTAAGTCTACAATTTTAAGCAAAAACATAACAGACTGGTCTCATCCTTGAGAAAGGGAAAGATAAAAAGAAAAAAATGCAATGAAAAATCTGCAAAAGCACTGCTAACTAAAAAATTAAAAAAGAAGTGTCTATACCCAAAGTAGTTTCCTAAGCTGTCAACATAACCAATTCAATATAAAAGTGGAAGCAAGCAAAGAAAGACCCCTAATTTATTATAATATTTAAATATCATATTTGTTACCAAATACTTCTCATTTTTAATGAAATAGGTATCATGATTTTGAAATAGGTAATAGATACTGTTTACTTATTGAAATCTAATGAGTGCCAGCTATCAAAACAATTCTTATTAAACAGCAGTCTAATTCCTCAAATTCTTGTTCATATAATTTAACACTTATTATAGCTTAATGCCTACATACTAGGTCTGAAATAGGACTTTAACTACTGTTTTGTGAGCTGAAGACAAACTCCATAAAAACATACCCAAAATAAAAACTGACATACAAATAATTTGGGCAGTTTCCTCAATAAAGCATTTAATATGTCAAATACATGAAATAAAAATTTCATATGGATAAACATGTTACCTCCTGGACATCCTCTGGATTTCTTCGTGAGACAACCTAAAACAAAACACACGTAGAAATATGTAATCATTATCAAAACTTAAAGTTTCACATTTCTAGAATTACTTTTAATATTTATATGAATGCTCAAGTAATTTGCTTAAAAGAAAAGCAATACCATAAAATGCACTTATACATTTTATGTGTAAACTATATAAAAACCTCAGTATCTGAAACACAAACAAAAAAATGAAAGAAAAAGCACCTAAAATAAAGTTTACATGCTGAGTTCACATATTTCACTCCTAAGAGTATGCCTCAGACCTTTCATTCTTGCTTAATATAATTCTAATAAGCTTGACTACCCCCTTTTCCTAATCTAAATATAAATTAGAAGCATAAAAGAAGTTGCACCTGAGCAAAGTGTATGAGGGTTCTCTCTGTACTACTTCTTAAAACCAAATGTGAATCTACAATTAGCTCATTAAAAATTTTTAATTAAAAAAGTAGTTACAATGCTCAGACATCAATATTTATGAGAAATGCTCAATTCATCTAACAGTGAAGAAGAAAACAATAACTTTTTTTTTTTTTAATTATATACAGGCTTGTCCCAATCAAGATGGCAGAGTGAGACGCTTCAGGGCTCTGACTCCCCACCGAAGCTTTGAATAACCATAAAGTACTAACAGAAATATCTCTTTCTCAGGACTCCAGAAATCAGGTAAAGGAATGCAGTAACAGGGCAAGTGCCAAATCAAGAAAAATGTTTCTTAAAAGCCATTGGATGGAGGAATAAAAAATGGAGTAGAGTGGGCTTACTAGTATTCTACTATAAAACTATTGTGACCCTAGCAATGGAAGAAATTATATCATTGATGTGGAGACAGTGGCCACAGGACTTGCTGAGAGCAGGGAGAGGGAAGAAGAGGTGTGATATGGGGGCATTTTCAGGACTTGGACATGTTCTGAATGATCTTGCAGGGACAGATGCTGGACATTATATATCCTCCCATTACCCACTGAATAGACTGGGGAAGAGTATAAACTACGATGTAAACTTGTAAACTATAATCCCATGTGGTAGAGCAGTGCTCCAAAATGTGTTTACCAAATGCAATGAATGCACCACACTGATGAAAGAGGTTCTTGATGTGGGAGGAATGGGCGGGTAGGAAGTGGGGTATATGGGAACCTCTTATAGTTTTTAATGTAACATTTTGTGTGATCTATGTATCTCTAACAAATTCTGTTTTAAAAAAAGCCATAGGCTCGATCTTATGGCATCCTGGTCAGCCCCTCATGCTTCCCTCACAGATTCTCAATGCGGACTCCAGGGCCCAGTTCCAGAATGAGTAGAATGGCCCTCATGCACATGCTAGGAGCATGTATGTCTGGCCCTATGTAGTGGTGGCCTGACAGACTTGCTGTCCCAGAACTTTCCTTGCATGTAGAAAGCAGATCAAAAAGCTCTCCTAAAGAACAATGTGGGAAAGCAGTCAAGTTGTACAGCCTGGAGCAAGGGATTGCTGGCTGTAGGACATACTGTGCAGTGCCGGGAACTGTCCCCTTAGGAAAGAAGGGTCATATGTAATATTGTAAAAGGGAACTCCTAGGGTCACAAGTACATACCCCAAACAACATACATGCTCAGAAAGACTGGCAAAAACTGGGAAAGGTGCTTTTTCCTTTTTTTTTTTTTTTTTTTTTAAGCTCCTAGTCTTTAAAGGAAAACTCAGTCAAAACTCTAGCTGAATACAAGCTTAAGGAACAAAAACCAGTGTTTAAAATTCAGCAATAATATATTAAGATACCAAAATGTCCAGGTTTCAACAAAAAAATTACAAAGCATACAAAGAAACAGGAAGCCATGGCCCAAGCAAAGTAGAAGATTAAAGCTTTCAAAACCATCAACAAGGAAGACCAAAATGGTCCTAAATATGCTCAAAGAGCTAAAGAGAGGAAAGAAAAAAGGAGGGGGGAAAAAAATGGGCAAAAGACCAAAGGAAATTAAAAAAAAACAAAACACACAGATGAACACAAACAGAATATCAACAGAAAGATGGAAATTATGAAAAGGAACCAAACAGAGCTGAAGATTATAGTAACAGATACTTAAAATTCCCCAGAGGGGTTCAACAGAAGACTGGAGCTGGCAGAAGAAAGAATCGTGAACTTGAAAATAAGAAAACTGAAATCATTCCATCTGAAAAACAGAAAGAAGAATGAAGTAAACAAAGCCTGAGGAGCCAGTAGGACACCATCAAGCATACCATTACAGGCATTGTCAGATTTCCATGAAAAGGAGAGAAAGGGAAAGGAAAGTATTCAAGGAAATGGCTAGAAACTTCCCAAGTTTAACAGAAGACATGAATATTCATATCTAAGATTCAATCAACTTCAAACAGGAAAAACCCAAACAGATCCACACCACAGCCTATTATAACCAGACTGTCAAAAGCCAGCGATAACAAGAGAATTGTGAAACCCACAAAAGAGAAGCAACATGTCATGTACCATGGAGTCTCAACAAGATTAAGAACCAATTCATCAGAAACCATGGAGGCAAGAAGGGAGTGGAATGACATATTTAAAGTGCTGAAAGGAAAAAATTTGCCAACCAAGAATTCTACATCCAGCAAAACTGTCTTTCAAAAAAAGAAGAAGAGATTAAAACATTCCCAGATAAACAAAAGCTGAGGGTTTTTCTTACCACTAGACTGGCCCTACAGGATTTGCTAAAGAGAGCTCTGCAGGTTGAAAGGAAGGGACAACAGATTGAAGCTGCGTGAAGAAATAAAGATCTCCAGTGAGAGTAACGACATGGGTAAATATAAATGTCAGTACTACTGTATTTTTGGCTTGTAACTCCACTTTTTACTTTCTATGGGGTCTAAAAGGTAAATGCACAAAATGTAATGATAAATCAGTAGCTTAGGATGAACACTGTACAAAACATGTAATGTGTAACAAGAATTGCATGAAGGTAGGGGGCTGTAAGGGTACTGGAACATGTTGGCATATACTATTGTTTTCTTTAAGATTTATTTTATTTATTTATTTCACCCAACCCCAAACAATGTAAACAAGCTTCCTATAGACTTAGGATGTTAAATTTAGGCATCACAGTAACTGGAAAAAAAAATAATATTCAAGCTCGTAAGAGTCAAATTAGAATACAAGTTGTC
This sequence comes from Dasypus novemcinctus, assembly GCF_030445035.2. Classification (NCBI taxonomy): domain Eukaryota; kingdom Metazoa; phylum Chordata; class Mammalia; order Cingulata; family Dasypodidae; genus Dasypus; species Dasypus novemcinctus. The sequence goes on along the minus strand of NC_080685.1, from coordinate 99,179,582 downwards.
AGGGGAAGGGGAGAGCAGGGATGGAGAATTAATACATATTGAGTATAGGATTTCTGTTTGACAAGATCAGAAAGTTTTAGTAATGGAAAATGGCGAGGATACTGCAATATTGTGAATGTGATTAAGACTGGGAAGTTTATATTGTATATATGTTCCCACAATAAAAAAAATAATAATAAATAACGAACGAGACAATGACAATTAAATGCAATACATGATCCTGGATAGGATCTAGTGAGAGAGGAGAAAATGTTCAAAGGGACATTATTAGGACATATGAAAAAGGTAGAATATAGACTGTAAGCTAAGTGAATATGCTCATTCTTATTAAATGTATATGGCAGTTTTAAGCGGTCAAAGAGCATGATGCATAAACCTATACTCAAGTGTTCAGATGATGGATGGATAGAGAGGGAGGGAGGGAGGGAGGGGGGTGATTATGATTTCTCACCCATACTCTTACTGGCACACATACTCTGCTATATGTTGGGGATACAATGATGAGAAAAACAAAGCCCCTGCCTCCACAGAGCTCACAGTCTGGAGAGTGGGAACCAGTGAATGGAGGGGGGTGGGGTGCAGAGAGAAGGGAGAAGGGCTGTGTTTCCCAAACTTATTTTAATATCTCAGCAAATATTACTGTGCTAAACAACAGATTAGGAAGAACTTCATCCTAGACTCCTCCCATGACACTGAATCCTCACTATCCACACCAGAATGATATTGCAGAAGCAGTGAAGAACAGATATTAGTGATTTAAGACATTTAATGTTTTGATGATAATAAAAGTAATTCATGGTTATTGTAGAAAACACAGAAAAGCAAACTTTAAGTATTCTTAAACTACCTAAGTGAAAGTCTTTGCTCTAATTTTAAGCTTAGAAGAGGAACTTCTCTTCAACCACAAGTACTTGGCAAATGAAGTACGGAGGGAGGATTTACTTAGGCAGAGTTCAGAAAATTAAATCAAAAGTTATTTATTAGGAAACGGACTTGGCCCAGTGGTTAGGGCGTCCGTCTACGACATGGGAGGTCTGCGGTTCAAACCCCGGGCCTCCTTGACCCGCGTGGAGCTGGCCCACGTGCAGTGCTGATGCACACAAGGAGTGCCGCACCACGCATGGAGTGCCCTGCCACGCAGGGGTGTCCCCCGCGTAGGGGAGCCCCACGCGCAAGGAGTGCACCCGTAAGGAGAGCCGCCCAGCGCGAAAGAAAGTGCAGCCTGCCCAGGAATGGCGCCGCCCACACTTCCCATGCCGCTGACGACAACAGAAGCGGACAAAGAAACAAAATGCAGCAAATAGACACAGAGAACAGACAACCTGGGCGGGGCGGGGGGGCGGGGGGGGGGGGGGAAGGGGATTAAAATACATAAATAAATCTTTAAGAAAAAAAAAGGTTATTTATTGAGTATTAACTATCCCTTTCCCCAATAGCATCAACAAATCTCAGTGAAAATAATGTCTGGAAAGTAGAAAGGTTATGTGTTCCTGATTCTCCTCTTTCCTCTTGTGTTCTTGCTTCCATTTTGTAGATTCCTCTTCCTCCTTCTACTCTCCAGTACTCTGTGAGCATTCAATAGTCCTAGGCCCTGTTTTTTGCTTCATTTTGATTGAGAGAGAGACTATTTCTCCTCGTTAGAGAGTCTCTACTCTAGAGAAATCTGTATCTGTGCTGTCCGATACTGTTCAAGGCACTATGCTAGGCATGGGAGAAAAAAAAAAGGTTGACTTTTACATTTATATTTACAAAGCATATTATACTAATGTTACATTTTATCCCCCCACCTCCACCTCCCAATAATCTGAGTTAGGCAGAAGTGATTATGAGCTCCTCTTTTACACACAAGGAAAACTAGGTTAGATCCAGACACTTGTTCAGGGTCACATGGCTATTCATCTTCAGATTAGAACCTGGGATTTTTGACTCCTGATCTAAAGCTCTTTCCACTACATTATACAGCCTCCCTCTATTTATCTGTGGTGTTTTCAGCAATAATTAAGTTTACCTACTGTGATGGTTAGGCTAATGTGTCGGCCAGGTATTTGTGCCCAGTTGTTTGGTCAAGCAAGCACTGGGCTAACTGTAATGCAAGGGCATTTATGGACTCTAGTCACCAGTAACTTTACTGCAGTGGTAAATCAGAGATAGCTGGTTATAATTACATCAATCAGGGAGATTGCCATCAGCAATGAGTGATGCTTTATCCAATCAGTTGGATGCCTTAAAAGGGGAAGTGATTCCAGCATTGACTGAGAATTTCCCAGCTTGTCTTTGGACAGCCGACATCTCCCAAAACTCATCAAGGACCTTCACCAGACTTTCACTGGAGCCCCTGGTTGTAGCGTGCCTGCGGAACCTGGACTTGTGCATCCCCACGGTCATGTGAGAGATTCTTATAAAACCTCTTACTATTGACAGATATCTCTTGTTGATTCTATTTCCCTGGGGAACTCTGTCTAATACACCTACTTCTATAAAATCATATCACCATTAGGTATTCTATAATCTTTCACCTGTTCATTTAACAAATATTAGTGCCTATTTTGCTGCTAGATAGTAGAGTACACTGGATCATAATACATTGGGTCTGACTCCTTAGTTACTACATTATAAAAATATAATCACTTCCCAACTACATTATCAAATTCAACTAATTGGCATCCCACTAGAAGGGACCAGAATACTAGAAGTATCCCTATATGCATGTGATCTCTTTTAAATCCCTTAAGAATGTCCTCTGAAATAGGAAACAAAAACACAAAAGGATTGCAATAAGATAAATTGAGTCACTATGTCCATTAGTAACAACTCTTTCTAATTTTACACTCTTCAGAGAGACTACAGTCTATGAAAAATAAAAATATCAAGCAGAAATCGGAAAGAAAAACATTACCACACTGAAAATTAATAAAACTGAATTTTTTGAAAACTATATTAGCCCTAAGTTAAACCATGGCCCATAGTTAATAATACAATTATAAAAACATGCTATCATCAGTTGGAACAAATGTTACACAATAATGCAAGTAATAGGGTGGTATATGGGAATCCTGTATTTTATGCATTCTTGTTCTGTATACCCACAACTTTAATATTAGCACTTACTTCAACAAGCAGTATCAACTATAAAACAAAAGTATTGTAAATTCACTCTGATGTAGATTGTTAGCATTTAGTAAGTTTTTTCTGGATGAACTTCAATATTTTGTCATAAAATTTAGCCAATACATTCCACAAAAGTTGGGATTTAAAGCAGTGATTACTTTCATTTAAAGATCAGAAATTTCCACTGTAAACATTAAATACCACTGCCTCAGTAAATACTATATATATATATATTTTTTTAAGATTTTTTTTTTCTTCCCCTGCTGTTCCCCCCATTGTCTGCTCTCCGTGTCCATTGCTGTGTGTTCTGTGTCTGCTTGTATTCTCACTAGGAGGCTCCAGGAACCAATCCTGGGACCTTCCAGAGTGGGAGAGGCGAGTACTCTCTTGCATCACTACATCTTCCTGTTCTGCCATGTCTTCTTATTTTCTCTCCTCTGGGTCTCTTGTTGCGTCATCTTGCTGTACCAGCTCCCCATGTCCGCCAGCACTCCTGCACAGGGTGGCTTTCCCACACTGGGCAACATTCCACGCAGGGCGGCACTCCTGCACAGGGCTGCACTTCTGTGCTGGGCTGCACTTCTGTGCAGGGCCAGCACTCTGCATGGGCCAGTTTGCCCTCACCAGGAGGCCCTGGGCATCAAACCCCAGACCTCTCATATTGTAGACAGGAGCCCCATTGGTTGAGCCACATCCATTTCCCTATACTATAAATATCTTGAAGAGCCTCATGCTATAGAAAGTTTTACCACCAAGACATCTTGAAAATTATTACCCTAAACCAGTGCTTCACAAACTATATTGAATGGAATACTGGTATTCCTTAATCAATACTCTCAAAGTTGTTGCTTACTGATCAATTTAGTTTACCTTTGTTAGAGAAAGAAATCATTTTTAAAGAATTTCTCAAATCCTAAACACATTAATATATGCTTAGTAAATCTCCAAAAGGAAGATGTAGCACTTCCCAAACTTACCTATCCATTCAATTTTTTATTTTTATGTTATTTATTTATCATTGCATATATTTAGTGCCTTACCTAATAACATTTGGAATACAGTTGAGAAAAGCTACCACAAGTTTTGTAGTCCATCTGTGTCTGTTAATGCCAACAGCAAATGCTAAATTAGTGAAGGTAACTATCTTACTATGCTAAGAAATTAAGTACTTTATCCAATGCAGTTGTTTTCTAAGAAAAATCTTTTAATTTTTAATGAGTGAAACAAAAAACATCTAAAATCAGAGCTTCTAGAAGAACTACTTGTTTTTGCCCATTTTGTACCTCTCCTTGAACTTGACCTTGGCCACATGCTAAGTCCTGCATTTAAGAGCAGGGTCTCTGAAGACATTCTAGTTGACAACAGTTTTGTTCAAGGGGCTATCCATTGAGTTCTTTGTGCTCATGAGGTGATTGTAGTTATAAACTTTCACAAAATACTTGATCTTTGACCTCTTGTTGATTTTTTTATTACCCATAACAGCTATCACTTTGTGGGAAAAGCAGGCAATTCCAGCCACCTGTAGGGGCAGGTCTGAGGTGCTATCATTAATATTTTTTACAAGTGCCTGGCCAGTACCACCTCCTTTCCAGGTTTCATGAACTTGTCCATTTCAACAGTAACCACTGCAGCCTACAGCAGAAAGGCTACCCTGTTCAATCTTTGCAACAATTCTACATGGTCGAAATTTTTATAGATCAGATAACCAAGGTCCAAGAACATACAGTCAATCAACAACAGAAGCAGGACTGGCTCTCACAACTTCTGACTCCAAAGAAAGTGCTCTTACCAGAACATAACTAAACTGGTCTTCCTAGAGATTAAAATTCCAAGTATGGGATAACGTTCTTAATCCCTGTCAGGTAAACCCATTTTATCTTTCACAAATAAATGTAAGTCAACCAAAGAAAGGAAGTTGGAGAAGCACTTTGCAGAACAGAAACAAGGAAATTAGAACAAAAAGAAAGGAGTTCAAATACAGGCTCTAGTACTGCTATAAACTGCTTTTTTCTATCAGCAATAGACCAAAGAAAGAGCAACCTTAAATTAAGCCCTAGTCAGCCCTCTTGGCTATCTTCAAATAAAGACAAGACTTTGTGACTTGGCCTATCTAAGGCCCATAACAATCAATACATCATTTAAGTCCTCTAAATTATCAGTGTGGAGCAGCCAGAAGCTGAACATCAGTGAAAACCAGAAAAGAAGGGAAAGGCACCAAGAATCACCAGTAGCCAGCCCCAGAACGCCAGTCTTTGGCAAAAAAGTATTGCCTTGTTTTGGACTTCTCTTAGGTTCAAAACTGTGAACCAATAAATGCTCATTGTTTAAGCCAATCCATTGCATAGTTAGTGTACTATAGACTTATAGTTATTCTAGCATTACAAGAACTTTTATCACTGATGTGAAGACAGTGGCAACCGGAGGTTCTGAGGGTAGGGAGAGGAGAAAAACAGGTGTAATATGCGGGCATTTTTGGGACACTGGAATTGTCCTGAATGACACTGTAATGACAGATACAGGCTATTATATTTCCTGTCATAACTTACAAAATTGTGCGGGAAAGTTTCAACTATAATGTAAGCTATAATCCATACTTAGTGGCAATATTCCAATACATGGTCATCAATTGTAACAAATGTACCACACTAATGGAGGATATCGTTAATGTGGGAAAGTGTGGGAGGGGTAGGGAGTAGAACATATGGGAATCCCCTACATTTTTTATGTATCATTTATGTAATCTATCTTTTAAGAAAAATTTTAAGTAAAGTCAAAAGCACTCTTTAATCTAATTACCATCATAAAAATGACTTGAAGTAACCCTGTTAACTCAGACCCACAAAAAACACATTGTCTTGTCTTCGTAAGATTAAGGAAGTAGCTACTAGAAAACCTATAAAAACTATCCAAATCTGTTATATGCACTAGAAAAATAATCACAAACTAGAAATCCTTTTAGAAGTAGATAGGAAGTTAAATATAAATTTTATTTTTATGAGCAACTTGTTATGTTTTATGGCAGCTACTTCATTTTCAGTGTTCAGCTCCTAATTTAGGGCAATAGGAGAGGTTAAAAGGATAAAGTGATGAAAATAACATTTAAATAAAAACATTAAATGTCAAAGTAAAATAAGCAAGCATGAAAAAAATAGGGATATGCCCACTTGTCATTTTTTAAAGATACGAATCTTCAAATGCAGGACAGGAATAACAGGGTATACAGAAATGTAAGGTAACACTATAGTGAATGTTTTCAACTGTGGGATTAGAGAAACCCAAAGGCATTTTTATCAGTATAATACATGCAATCCTGACTTTCAGATATTTGACTTTCACAGAATTCATTATTTCATAACAACATACTGTCGTTCTTAATCTGCATTTCACACACAGAGAGAAATTAACTCTGGCAAAAAGAATAGGTATCTCAAAGGGCTCAGCTAGCAAAGAGCAAGCATGCTCTTAGCAAAGGGCAAGCATGCTCTTACCAAACTCAACTTTCCCTCCCTTACTCATCACCTGTCCCTCAACTCCTGTCTCCCTCTTTTCCCTGAAAAGCTGCAGATGTCACTGGTTGGCAAGACTATCTGGGCTGGGTATCACCCACCAGCCAAGTAGTAACAAGTTTTCAGGAAAGCGTGTTTGAAAATAGAGAATTGCTGCTTTTTACATTACCTAAACCCCAAAATCTCAAGCCAGAATAAAGAAATTATAACAGCAAATTACCTCTAGACACTCAATAAATGCTGAAATTGTTTTTCTCAACTCAAATTTCATCAATTTTTGCACCACTCTAAAGTAAACTATTTTCCAATCAAGGAAAACCAAAATCCTTAAAGAAAAAATTGCAATAAACATAAAATCTTAGTAGGTGAGCATACAAGATGTCAATAAATAAAATGAAAACCGAAATGGTTTACATTTTTAAAAACCCATTGTTTTCATTTCCTCCTTACTAAAAGCATATATCATGCAATGGGTTGCCTTAAACAATGGTAATTTATTAGCTCACAGTTTTGGGGCTAGGACAAGTCCAAACTCCAGCCACCATCAAGGCAAGGCTTTCATCAAGAAGACTGCTATGTTCTGGGGCTGGATGCCAGCCATCATTGGTCCTTGGCTTTTCTGTCACACGACAATGCACATGGCAGCCTCTCCTAGCTTCTCCCTTCGTTTTTGGGTTCCAATGATGTTCAGCTTCTGGCTGCTCCCTCTGTCCTTCTCTCTTTTCGTGACCTCTATTAGGCCTTCAGTAAAAGGATTAAGACCCATCCCAACTTAGCTGGGCCACATCTAAACTGAAGTAACCTTATCACAAAGGTCCCATTTTAAGAGTTCACACCTATAGGAAAAGACAAAGTCTAGAAACATGTTTTTCTGGGGTATATAGCTCAAAACGACCACACACATTGATTAAAAACGTTGATAAGTGAGACATTTTTCTATCTCAACAGTAAGAGTCAAAAACAAAATTAGGATCAAATAAAACTAGAATCTTATTAAAAGCTGAACAACTTGAGAGTCTTGATTTTTCAAAATTATTAGGCATAAAAACAAAACAAACTAAACTCCCTCCCTATCCCAATCACTGTTCCAGTTGTTGAAAATATCTGTAGAATAAGTATTTCTTCAAGAAATCTTCATGGAGCTATTTATTTACCAATTGAAAACTAACAATTCCCACCATTTTAACACTGGGCATTTGTGATAATGTAAGAGGTTTAAAATTTAGTAGGTTCTGTTTTTCCTTTAAAGTGGCTTATGTTATTACTTGAAATTTGTATGAATGCATATTACATCCTAAATAAAAAACTAACAAAACCAAAAAGTAAGACATGCTGCCTCCATATACAGAAACTCCACAACAAACATCACACTTCATTGCGAGAGACAATGCTTTCCTTCTACGATTGGAAACAAGGCAAGGATGTCCACTCTTACCATTCCTTGTTCAACAGGTTCAAATAGGCAAGAAAAAAGACTTTCTTCTACACAGACCAGAAGGAAGAAATTAGTAAAACTATCCTGATTTACAGATAACAAGATTGTCTACAAAGAAAAAAAAACTAGAACTCATAGGTAAGTTTGGCAAGGTTATAAGATACAAGGTCAACACAAAAATGAACCAAATTTCTATATACTAGCAATGAACAACAGAAAACCTTTTTTTTTTTTAATTATTGTATTAGACAGGGCTCTCTAGGGAAACAGCATCAACAAGAGATATTTGTCAATAGTAAGAGATTTTCTAAGAGTCTCTCACATGACCATGGGGATGCACAAGTCTAGATTTCGCAAACAGGCTGCAACCAAAGGCTCCGATCAAAGTCCAATGAAGGTTCTTTATGAGTTCTGAAAGACGCTGGCTGTCCAAAGATGAGCCGGGAATTTCTCAGTCAGTGCTGGAATCACTTCCCTTTTTAAGGCACCCAACTGACTGGACAAAGGATCACTCAATGCTAATGGCAATCTTCCTGACTGATGTCATTGTAATCAGCTATCTATGATTTACCACTGCAGTAAAGTCACTGATGACTAAAGTCCATAAATGCCCTTGCATTACAGTTAGCCCAGTGCTTGCTTGACCAAACAACTGGGCACAATTACCTGGCCGAGTTGACACATTAGCCTAACCATCACAATTACTATTTAAAATACTACAAAAAAAAGAGAAAGAAAGAAATCTAACATAACACGCTCAGGGCCAGTATGCTGAAAACTACCAAACGCTACAAAGGAAATCAAAGAAGGCCTAAGTAAATAGTGAGATACACTATGTTCATGGGTTTGAATACTCAACACAGTGAAGATGTCAATTCTCCTGAATTGATAGGTAGATTTAATACATTTCTAATCAAAATCCCATAAGGATTTTTTTTCTAGTTGCAAACAAGCTGATTCTAAAATTTAATGTGGACAAGCAAAGGAAATATAATAGGCAAAACAATTCTGAAAAAGAAGTTGGAGGTATCATACTACATAATTTTAAGACTTAGTACATAGCTACAGCAATCAAGACAGTAATGGTGTGGAACAAAATAGAGAACCCAGAAACAGATTCATACATATATGGCCAATTGATTTCTTGACAAAGGTACAAAGCAAATCACTGAAGAAAGGCTAGTATCATGGACAAATGGTGTTCTCTTGCAAAAGGATACATACATGCCAAAAAAAAAGGGAATTCCAACTTATATAAAACTTTATACTTTTAACATATAAACTCAAAATGGATTATAAATCTAAAACGTAAAATGCAAACAGTGAAACATCTAGAAAGTGGCCTGGGTTTAGCCAAATTTTTAGACGACACCAAAACCACAAAACTTTTAAGATAAACTGGACTTCACCAAAATTAAAAATTTTGTTCTATGAAAAACACTGTCAAGAGAATAAAAAGATGATACAGACTGGGAGAAAACATAAGAAAATCATATATCTGACAAAACAACTTGAATCCAAAACATATCAAGAATTCTTAAAAACCCAACAGTAAGAAGTCAAACAACCTAGTGAAAAAATGGGCAAAAGACAATCTCAAGAGGTTACATATTATATGATTCTATATATATGACATTCTTTTTTTTTTTGGGTGTGTGTATAGTTTTATTTATTTATTTTTTTTATATACTTTTTTTTAATTGACTTTGTAATAATATTACATTAAAAATATATATGTGAGGTCCCATTCGACCCCACCCCCCCCACCTCCCCCCCCCCCCCAGCAACACTCATTCCCATCATCATGACACATCCATTGGATTTGGTAAGTACATCTTTGGGCACCTCTGCACCTCATAGTCAATGGTCCACATCATGGCCCATACTCTCCTCCATTCCATCCAGTGGGCCCTGTGAGGATTTACAATGTCCGGTGATTGCCTCTGAAGCACCATCCAGGGCAGCTCCATGTCCCAAAGACACCTCCACCTCTCATCTCTTCCTGCCTTTCTCCATACCCATCAGCCACCATGTCCACTTTTCCCAATCCAATGCCACCTCTTCTATGTGGACATTGGATTGGTTGTGTCCATTGCACCTCTATGTCAAGAGGAGGCTCAGATTCCACATGGATGCTGGATGCAATCCTCCCACTTTCAGTTGTAATCACTCTAGGCTCCATGGTGTGGTGGTTGTCCTTCTTCAACTCCATCTTAGCTGAGTGTGGTAAGTCCAATAAATCAGATTGTAGGTGCTGGAGTCTGTTGAGGCTCATGACCTGGCTATCACATTGTCAGTCCAGAGATTCAAATCCCCTAAATATATCTTAAACCCCAACATTAACTGCACCTCCAGCACATTCGCAAGAAAGTCTTATGAAGGAAGATCCCATCTGAGTCCAGATCCATCACACATAAACACCATTTCCAAAGAGGGGCCATCTGACCTGGTAGTTAACCCCATCAGCCATGACCATAACTCCCATGGGTCTCTTTAGCCCTCAAAGGAACCAATATCTGGGGGTTGCATCTGCTTTATCTGTCTCTCTGACTCTGCTCAGTTGTGCATGAGGGCAATCCTTCTGCCAGCCTCCAGACTATTTTTTAGAAACTCGTAGCCATATAAACTCATTTCTCCTTTCCATTTCCCCCTTACTTTAGGGATGACATTCTTAAATAGACAAAAACATAGTGATAGATCAATGCTTTCCAAGATTTAAAGGGTTAGGGGGAAGGGCATGAAAAAGGGTAACATGAGGGAGTTTTTCTGGGATGAGGGACTGTTGTTTCCTTATTATAGTGGTGACTACGTGAATCCACACATTAAGATTCATAGAAATGTTGTGAACTTACAAAACGAATATGCATAACATCATACAAGGTTCCCACACAACTTTTACTACATAATTATTGTTTATATATGTTCATATATGGATGATTACTTGAATAAATTGTTTTACAAATGAAAAAAAAATCACAGATTTAGACAAAAGCAAGATGATGTCCGAGTAGCTCAGGCATGGTACAGCTCTCTTGCAAAACAGGGGAGAAGGTGTAGAAGCAGTCTGAGGGAGGCACTTTGGTGACCCCCACAGGCCAGGAAAGTGCAAAACTCATAATACAGGAGGTACTGGGGATGCAGAGACAGAGAGGCCTAAGGGAAAACCATGAGTTGGGAATGCTGCTCATCCCCCACCCCTGAAGTAAACAGCCTCAGTAAAACCTGCAGCTGAGCAGCCAATGGAGAGTGAAAGGGACAGATTCCTCCCAGGGAAGAGGGAAGGTACAAGGGGCTGACTGTGGTTTCTCCTCAACAAATACATCTACCATAATTCACTAGGCTCAGAAAAGGTAGTGGAAATTGAAGGATTCATCTATGTGGAAGGGTTTGGCAAGGAGTGCCATTTGCTGGCCAACCAAGAAAGTGAAGGAAGACAGACTGGTCTCTCCCAATTCTTTTCCAGGCATAGTAAACCTAGTCTAGTCAGGCCCCATTAGCAGCTCCCTGCCACAATTTTGACTACTTAAACAGGGCACTATTCAAGTTTTTTTAAAAAGTAAACTAAAAATCAAAAAAAAGGGAAGTGGCTGTGGCTCAATCAGTTGGGCTCCTGTCTACCATATAGGAGGCCCTGGGTTCGTGTCCTGGGGCCTCCTTGTGAAGGCAGGCTCGCCAGCATGCTACGGAGAGCCACCGGCCTGGGCGCCGCAGAGTGCCCCTGGCCCCCAAGCGCTGCTGAGAGCCAACTCAGCAAGGTGACGCAACAAAAAGGAGACAAGCAAAAACATAGAAGGGTGCACAGTGAATGGACACAGAGAGCAGACAACAAGCAAGCCACAAGGGGGGGGAGGGAAATAAATAAAAAATAAATACAAACACAGAAGAATGCACAGCAAATGGATACAGAGAACAGACAGCAAACAAAAAAAGCTTGATCAACAAAGCAAAATCAACATAAACAGATGCCTAGTTATCAACAAAAGATAATAAAACCCATACTAAGGAACAAAAAAATATGGCCCACTCAAAGGAACAAGCCAAAAATCTAGATGAGACTCAGGATTTAGGAAAACTAATAAATCATATGTTCAAGCCAACCTCCTAATCAATTTAAGGAGATGAAGGAAAATATGACTAAAGAGATAAAAGATATTAAATGATATTGCAGGGACAGAAGCAGGACATTACATATCCTGCCATAACCCACTGAAAGGACTGGGAGATAGTGTAAACTACAAGGTAAACTATAATCCATACTGTATAGCAGTGTTCCAAAATGTATTCATCAAATACAATGAATGTGCCACACCGATGGAAGAGGTTGTTGATGTGGGAGAATTGGGGGGTGGGGATGGGGAGTGGACGTATATGAGAAGCTCTTATATTTTTTTAATGTAACATTTTGTGTGATCTATGTATCTTTAAAAATAAAGATAAAAAATATATATTAAAAAAAGGAATTAAAACGATGTTAACACTCAGTAATCATATTTTGAATAAGTATAGTAAGTGAAGTTGTTTTGAATTTAAATGGTTTTTAAGGAAAAAAAGGGATAAAGGACATTAAGGTGACACTGTGTAAGCATAAATAACAATTTGAAAGCCTGTAAAAAAGTAATAGAATTTATGGGAATGAAAAACACAATAGATGAAAATAAAAATACATTAGAGGCATATAACAGCAGATTTGAAATGTTAGAAGAGCGAATAAATTCAAAGACAGGACAACTGAAATTGAAAGGATAGAAAACAAGGAAAAGAATGGAAAGACTTTTCTGAACAGAGTCTCAGGAACTGAATGACAACACGAAATGAACAAATACATGCATTTTAGGAGACCCAAAAGGAGAAGAGAACAGAAAAGCGGTAGAAAGAATATCTGAGGAAATACTGAAAATTTTCCAACCCTTATAAAAGACAGGAATATCAATATTCAAGAAGGACAACAAACCCCAAACAGAATAAATCATAACAGACCTCGTCCAAAACATCTACTATTCAGATCACCAAAGGCCAAAAATACAGAGTGAATTTTGAGAGCAAGAGAAAAGAAATGTATTACTTATAAGTGAGCCTTAATATGGCTAAGTGCCAATCTCTCTTCAGAAATCATGGAGGAGAGAAAGCAGTGGTATGATATATTTAAGATACTGAAAGAGAAAAACTGGAAGTAGATTTGGCTCAATGGATACAGCATCCGCCTACCACATGGGAGGTCCAAGTTCAAACCCAGGGTCTCCTGAAGCTGGCCCACACACAGTGCTGATGCACACAAGGAGTGCCATGCCATACAGGGGTGTCCCCCACGTAAGGGAGCCTCACGCGCAAGGACTGAGCCCTGTAAGGAGAGCTGCCCCACATGGTAAAAGTACAGCCTTGCCCAGGAGTGGGCCCACACACACGGAGAGCTGACACAGCAAGATGACACAATGAAAAGAAACATAGATTCCTGGTGTCACTGACAAGAATACAAGCAGACACAGAAGAACATACAGCAAACGGACACAGAGAGCAGATAACTGGGGGGGGGGGGGGGGGGGGAGGAAGGGGAGAGAAATAAATAAAAAATAAATCTTTAAAAAAAAAAAGGAAAGAGAAAAACTGTCAACCAAGAATTCTTTATCTGGCAAAACTATCCTTCAGAAATGAAGGCAAGTGTCAAGCCTTTACAGACAAACAAAAACTGAGAGAGTGTGTTACCAAGAGACTGAATCTACAAGAGATATTAAAGAGTGTGTTACAGCCTGATAAGGAAAATACAAGGGAAAGAGCCCTAGAGAAGAGTATAGAAATGAAGAACATAAAAGAAACTGAAAGGGTTCAAGACAGACAATAGTAAAATATGACGAAAGAAATCCAGGGATAACATGGATGAAGTTACACCTCTCCAGTAGTTACACTGAATGTTAATGAATTGAACTCCCCACTTAACAACAAAATAATTGATAACTGAATCTAAAAACACATCAAAAAAAATTATATATCATGATCACCTGGGCTTTATACCAGGTATGCAAGGGTGGTTCAACATAAAAAAAAAATCAATCACTGTAATATACCACATTAATAAATTGAAGAAGAAAAGTCACATGATCATTTCAATTGATGCAGAAAAGACATATGACAAAATACAACATAGTTTCTTGATTTAAACACTCTGAAAGATAGGAATAGAAGGAAACTTTCTCAATATGATAAAGTGCATATATGAAAAACCTAAAGTGCATATATGAAAAACCTAAAGTGCATATATGAAAAACCCACAGCTAACACTGTACTCAATTGTGAAAAACGGAAAACTTTCCCACTGAGGTTGGGAACAAGATAGGGATACCCACTCTCCCTACAATACTGTGCTATAAGTTCTAGCTAGAGCAATTAAGCAATGAAAAGAAATAAGACACCCAAAAAGGAAAAGAAGTAAAACTTTTGTTATTTGCTGATGATTTAATCCTATACTTTAAAAATCCCCAACAAAACTATTAGAATTTATATACAATTTCAGAAATGTGGCGGGATACAAGATGAACACACAAAATCAATAGTTTCTGTATACTACTACTGAGTTATCTAAGGAGGAAGTCAGAAAAAAAATTCCATTTACAACAGTGACTAAAAGAATCAAATATTTAGGAATAAATCTAACCAAAGACAAAGCATCTGAATTCAGAAAACTATAAAACATTGCTAAAACAACCCAATGATGATCTAAATAAATGGAAGGATACTTCATGTTCATGGTCTGGAAGACTAAATATCATTAAGATGTTAAGACTCTCTTCTGTCATTTTTACTGGACCTGTGGTTGGTGCTAGGGATGGTCAAAACTCAGGAGACTTGAATCTCTGGACTGTCCATGTGCCAGCTGGGCCCTGAGCCTCAGCAGAGTGGTGACTCCTACTCTCTGGTTCATTGGTCTTACCCAGGTCAGCTAACAGGAAGGTGAAGATGGTCAACCACCACACCAGGGAATCGAGAGTGCCTACAACTGTAAGCAGAGGAATTGCACCCATCATCCATGTGGAATCTAAGCCCTCTCTTGATCTAGAGGTGGAGAAGACATCACCATCCCAGGGTCCACAGAATGGAGGAATCAAATATGGACTAGAGTAGACTTACTGATATTCTACTATAAAACTATTGTGATGAGTAATAGAAGAAATTTTAGCATTGAGGTGGAGAAAGTGGCCACAGTACTTGCTGAGGGCAGGGAGTGGTAGAAGAGATGTGATATGGGGGCAATTTGGGGGTTTTGAGTTGTCCTTAATGATATTGCAGGGTCAGATGCTGGACTTTATATACCCTGCCATAACCCACTGAATGTACTGGGGGAAAGTGCAAACTACAGGGTAAACTATTATCTGTATAGTGCAGCAGTACCCCAAAATGTGTTCACCGAGTACGAGGAGTATGCCACAATGATGAGGGAGGTTGTTGGTGTGGGAGAAGTGGGGGGGGGGTATACAGGAGCCTCTTATATTTTTTAGTGTAACATTTTTTTGTGTGTGCTGTATATATCTTCAAAAAAATACAATTTACAAAAATGATGTGGTGGGCGGTATGGGAACCTCTTATGTTTCTTGTGTTTTATGTTTTTTAATGTAACATTCCTTGTGATCTATTAACTTTAATTTTTAAAAATTGAAAATAAAAAACAAAAAAAACAAAGGCCAATAGAAAGATTGAAAAGGCAATATAGGTCATAGGTTCCAGGAGCAAATATGAAGGCAGCAAATTCTAAGAAGGCATACAACAGACCATAACAATGTAGAAATGAAGCACTGGGAGTCTGCTAGCAGCACAGCATTGAACTGTAATAGTGGCTTTTTGTGTGGACTAACCTTGCATTATGGCTATGCTATTTGTCTCCTCTTAGGAACTGTAATCAAAAGAATGAGGTTGGACCTTTGGGGAGAAATGTGGTAAAGGAGTCTAGGATATCGTTATTGTAAAATACATTTATACATTTATATAATAAAATCTTATGGGGGAAAAAATGTTAAGACTACTGAAACTGATATACAGATTTAATGCAATCCCAATAAAAATTCTAATATCCTTCTTTGTAGAAATGGAAAAGCCAATTATCAAATTTATCTGGAAGGGTAAGAGCCCCCAAAGAGCCAAAAATATCTTTAAAAAGAAGAATGAAGTTGGAGAACCTTCACATCCAGACGTTAAAGCATATTTTCTACATACAGTGATTTTTAAAAAACAGCCTGGTACTGGCATAATGACAGACATTTTAACAAATGGAACTGAACTGAGAGTTGGAAACAGACCTTCACATCTATGGTCAAGTGATATTTGACAAGGCTGTCAAGCCCACTCAGCTGGGCCAAAACAGCCTATTCAAAAAATGGTGCTGGGAAGACTAGATAGCCATAATCTAAAAGAAAGACAGAGGAATCTTACCTCACACCTTATATGAAAATTAACTCAAAATGGATCAAGAACCTACATACAAAAACTAGAATCATAAAACACTTAGAAAAAAATGTAAGGCAACAATTTCAAGATCTTGTACTTGGTGGTGGTTTCTTGGACCTTATACCCAAAGCATGAAAACAAAAGAAAAAATAGATAAATGGGACTGCTTCAAGATTTAAAACTTTTGTTCTTCAAAAGACCTTGTCAAGAAAGGTTAAAAGGCAGCCTACCCAGTGGGGAAAAAGTCTCTTTGGAACATGTATCTGATAAGGGATTTATCCCTATGTTACATAAAGAAATCACATAACATAACAACAAAATAACAAGCAACCCCATTTAAAAGGGCAAAAAATTGAAAAGATATTTTTCTTAAGAGTAAACATAAATGGTCAAAAGACAAATAACCTCCCCCCCAAGCATGGGATATGACTCCCAGGGATGAACTTCCCTGGTGCTGAGGGATTACTACCAAACACCAGCTGATATGTGACTAGAAAAAGACCTTGAATAAAAGGGGGAAATGGTAAAGACAAATGAGTTTATATGGCTAAGAGACCTCAAAATGAGTCAGAAGATCATCAGAGGGGTTGCATTTACACATATCTCAGCAGGATCCCAGAGACTGCCAAAGTAGATACAACACCAGGTAGCAGTGCTCCTAAACGCTAGAGACACCCAGGTCCTATGGTCATGGCAGGTGGCTCTGGAGGTTAGTGCCTTCTCAGTGGGCCCTACTTTGGAATTTGTGCTCCTGAGTGTGATGGAGTTGGATTCAGATGTGACCCTTCTACACATGCCTCTTCTGTCACTTATACTGAACCTATGGTTGGCACTGGGGTTGGTGTATGAAACTTAAATCTCTGGATTGTCCATGTGCTAGCTAGGCCCTAAGCCTCAGCAGGGTTGCAACACCTATTCTCTGGTTCATTGGACTTACCCAGGTCAGCTAACAGGGAGGTGAGGATGGTCAACCACCACACCAGGGACCTGAGAGAGTCTACAACTGCAAGTAGGAGAATCGCATCCGTCAGCCATGTGGGATCTAAGCCCCTCTCGAATCAGAGGTGGAGTGGACATCGCCATCCCAGGGTCCTCAGGATGGTGGAATAAAACATAGATTAGAGTGGACCTACTGGTATTCTACTATAGAATTATTTTGAATCTAGCAATGGAAGAAACTATCATTGATGTGGAGACAATGCCACAGGAGTTGCTGAGAAGAAGGGAGAGGGAAAAAGAGGTGTGATATGGAGGCATTTTCAGGACTTGGAGATGTCCTCAATGATAATGCAGGGACAAATGGAGGACATCACATATCCTGCCATAACCCACTGAATGGACTGTAAACTACAGTGTAAACTAAAATCCATGTGGTGTAGCAGTGCTCCAAAATATATTCATCAAATGCAATGAATGTGCCACACGGATGAACAAGGCTGTTGATGTGGGGGGGGGGGGAGGGGGAAAGGGTGGGGTATATGGGAACCTCATATTTTTTAATGTAACATTTTGTGTGATCTATGTATCTTTTTTTAAAAATGACACATGAAAAGATGTTCACCATCACTAGCTATTAGGGAAATGTAGATCAAAACTATGAGAGATCATTTCATACCATAAGAGAAAGGCCATTAATAAAAGAACAGAAAACTTCAAGTGCTGGAAAGGATGTGAAGAAATAGGAACACTCCTTCATTGTTGGCAGAACTGTAAAATGGTGCAACCTCTGTAGAAAACAATCTTGCTGTTCCTCAAGAAGCTAAATATATAACTGCCATATGATCCAGCCATCCCACTACTAAGAATATATTCAGAAGAACTGAAAGACACAAACAGATATTTGCACACAATGTTCATAGCGACATTATTCATAATTGCTAAAAGTGGGAACAACCTAAGTGTACATCAACCAATGAACAGATAAACAAGATGTGGTATAGTTATATGATGAAGTATTACTCATCTGTAAGAAGAAATCCATCGGGGAAGCATATGACAACATAGAGGAACCTGGAGGATATTATGTTGAGTGAAATAAGCCAGACAAAAGGACGAATTTTGTATGGTCCCACTGATATGAACTAAATACAATGAATAGACTCATGGAGGTGGATTATGAAGTATAGGTTGGTGGGAGATGGAATGTGGAATGAGAAGGGAGAGATAATGCTGGGTGTATGTAGACTGTTTAATAAAGTCAAATGTAAATATTGGTTGGCCTGGATGGTAACACATAATGAATGTAACAAACTGCTGACTGATATATGTGATTGTGGCTGAAACAGTCTAGGAAGATTAATGTTAGTTGGAGGACAGCTGGAAGTTAATATTGGGAATGTATAACAATGATTTTGGAAGTAGATGAGGACTGTGGTTAAAAATATAAATACAGGCATGTTCTACTACAGGGTGTTAAGAATATAGTGATACATGGGGAAAATATAACTAATATTATTTACGGACTATAGTTAAAAAGTAACAATTTTATAGCAAAGTTGGTACTATGTTAATTTTAAAGGTTAAAAAAAAAGACGAGGTTTGGTTTTGTGAGATATGAATTACAATTAAGCATTTTTCTCTTCTTTTTTCATTAAAAGGGCATCTTGACTAGGTAATTTAACTAATTTGTGTTCATCTGTGTATCTTTCTGAATACCAGAGGAACAACTGAGTTGGCTATCAGAATAGACAAAAGTGCCTGAAAAAGAACATTTTAGAGATGTTTCCAAAACTAGTTGAGCTGTCTTTTCCTGTTCTTTAATGTTTGTGAATTTGAAATAAAGTTGTCAATTAAAAAAAAAAGTTGAACAAGCTGATGGATATGAGCCAACAGCCCAAAATTTTGACTTTTAAAGGCGACAAATAAAATGTCTTACTTGGGGGTAAAGGGGAAGCTGCACTGTTAGAGCGGTGGTATGGGCTCAAGATTAGAGTAGGACTTTCATCCGAGCTAGACCTGGGTCTGAATCCTGGCTCTTCCTTCCCACTTGCAATGTGACCTGGGATACTCCTCCCTACATTTGGGTTCTTATTTATAAACTGTGGAAATAATTCTAACTACTATTTAGGGTTACTTTTGACAATTACATGAGGGAACATATATAAAGGCCTAGCAGTTACAATGCTTTTACAACTGTTATCTGTAATTATTGTTTTGGACCAGTGGTTTGCAAAGTAGGGTCTGTGGATCCCTGGCAGTCCTTGAGATCTTTTGACCCCGTGAACCCCTTAAAAAGTGGGGTTCACTCAAAGTGCAAGAGAGACCAATGAATTTTAATGTAACCTAGTATGAAAAGTGGTTTGATATGGTTTCAGATTTCACACTGCAATTAACCTTTAAGTAATTCCACTTGTTGAATTTTGGAGTGGAATCAGGGAAAAATATCCACAATTATCTGAAAAAGTTAATAAAATACTCTCTTTTCCAGCTACCTATTTGTGTGAGGCTGGATTTTCTTCATGGACGTCATATAAAACGATGTATCACAGCAGATTAAATGCATAAGCAGGTATGAGAAGGCACCTGTCTTCTATTAAGAGACAGTAAAAAGATTTTTAAAAATGCAAAAACAATGCCACTCTTCTCCCAATTTTTTTTGTTTTGTAAAATAGTTATTTCTAAAACTTATTTATGCTAGCATGCAATGGGTTAATTAATTTCATTTTAAACAAAATTAATATTTTTAAATTTTAAAAAAATTCATGGAATTTTACAGTAAAAAAAAGCCAATTTTACTATTTGTTAATTTAACAAGTAACACTTATAAAGAAAAGTGCTGCCTCCTTCCAGTCTTTTTCATGTCCCTTCAAAAGCTCAGGCTCTATGCAAGGCATCAAGAAAACAAAGCTAAAAAGACAGGGTCTGCTCTCAGGGGAGAAAGCAAATGATTACAATAGATAAAGGCTCTAACAGAGGAATGAATAGGACACACAGAGTCCTAGCCTAAGAAAATCTTTCTGGAGAACACAAGGTATGAGATGACACTAGGTATAAGCAGGGGGTGTCAAGATAAGAAGAAAGAGCATCCCAGACAAAGGAAATAGAGTATCTACTAAAACAGAGACATAAAACAGAGAGAGATCAGAGAATACAGTGTATGGGAATACTTGGGAAACTACAGATAATTCCTTTCCCAGCCAAAAGCAGGCCACTCAAGAATATGGTCAGAACTTGAGAGAAGGTTTCCTCCAAACATTACAAATAATGATTTAATTTGAAGACTTTGGGTATGACAGTTTTCTGACTCAAGTTAAGCTCAGTATTTCTACAATTCATTCCATTACTTCAATTAGTTTACATCATCTATTCATTGTATTATCCATGTATCCAGCACTATTGCCAAACCCCCAAGAAAGCCCCTTGTTGGGAAATACAGGTGTTCTAATATGTATTCCATAACACCTACTAAAATGTGTTTTATGATATAGGTATTCAGCAGCAAAACACTGATTGAATGCACTAGCCCTAAGACCAATCTACCTAAATTCAAATCTAGACTTTGACTCTTGCTAGCCATGTGACCTTAGGCAAGTTATTTTTTTAATATAACTTTAATAGAAAAATTGTAGGTTTAAAGAAAAATGCAGAAAATACAGAGTTCCCATATATCACCACCACCCCATCTCCAATTATTAACACCTCACATAAGTGTGGTACCTGTGTTACAACTGATGAAAGAATAATCATTATAGTTGTAGTATTAACTATATTAACTACAGGGGACTATAGTTTACATTAAGGTTCACTGCTTGTGTTCTATTGTTCTATAAATTATTTTTTTATTCTAGTAACATATATATAAACCTAAAATTTTCCTTTTAACCACATTTGAGTGCTATTAAACACATTCACAATATTGTGCTACTGTCACAGGCATCCATTGCCTGAATATTTCCATCACCCCAAACAGAAATTCTGTACCAATTAAGCATTAACTCTCCCTTCCCTAATCGCAACCTGATTCCTATTAACCTGTGTATTCTAATTTGACTCTATGGATTTGCTTATTCTAATGATTTCATGTAGTAAGATCCTACAGTATTTGTCCTTTTGTGCCCAGCTTATTTCTCTCAACATGATGCACTGAAGGTTCGTCCATGTTGTCATGTTCATCAGAACTTCATTCCTTTTTACAGCTGCATAATATTCCTTTATATGTATATACTACATTTTGGTTATCCCTTCTTGTTGCTTCCACCTTTTGGCTATTGTGAATAATGCCACTGTGAACATTAGTGTGCAAATATCTGTAAGAGTATCCACTTCCACTTCTTTTGCATATATACCTTGAGGTGGGATTGCCAGGTCATATGGGAATTCTATGTTTAACTTTCTGAGGAACTGCCAAACCATGTCCTACAGTGGCTGTATCATTTTACATGCCTACCAACAATGAATAAGTGTTCTACTTCTCCACATCCTCTCCAATATTTTTTATTTTCCATTTTTGTAATAGGAGCCATTCAAGTAAGGAGGAAATAGTATCTCAATGTGATTTTGAGTTGCATTTCCCTAATTGCTAACAATGCTGAGCATCCTTTTGTGTGCTTTCTGGCCATTTGTAAATCCTCTTTAGCCAATGTCTGTTCAAATCTTTAGCCCACTGTTTAACTGGCTTCTTCATCTTTTTATTATTGAGGAGTAAGATTTCTTTACATATTCTAGATAGTAAACCCTTATCAGTCATTTCACAAAGATGGCACCAAAAGTGAAGGAAGTCCCTTCACTTCCCAAAACCAAAGCCAAGCCAAGATTGGAAGTCAAGAAGCAGTAATGAAAGGTGTCCACAGTGAAAAAAAAAAAAAAAAGAAGAAGATCCACATATCGCCACCTTCTGGCAACCCAAGACACTGCGTCAACAGCCCAAATATTCCTGGAAAAGTAGGCCCAGGTGAAACAAACTTGAACACTATGTCATCATCAAGTTCCCCTGACCACTGAGTCAGCCATGAAGATCAAAGACAACAACATGTTAGGAAACTGACTTTGGCCACACCAGTGTCATAGTGTTTCTTCGCAGCCTGTTTCATCTGGTGCTTGCTGGCCTTGACATCCAGTGTATTGTTATTTAGATCTTGGATGCATTTTAAGTTGATTTTTGTATATGGTGTGAGGCAGGAGTCCATCTTCATTGTTTTGTATATAGACCTCCATTTTTCCCAACATCATTTCTTAAAAAGATTATTCTTTCCCGATTTGAGTAGAATTGGCATCCTTGTTAAAATTCAGTTGTCCATATATGTGAGGGTTTTTTCAATACTCTCAAATGTATTTCATTGGTATATATGTCTGTCCTTTTATTAGTACCATGCTGTTTTGAATACTGTGACTTTTTAATAAGTTTCAAAGCCAAGAAGTACTGAGTCTTCCAACTTTGTTCTTATTCTTCAAGATGGCTTTGGCTCTTCTGAGTCCCTTACACTTCCATATAAATTTGATGATTGGCTTTTCCATTCATGCAAAGGTGACTGTTGTAATTTTAATTGGGAATGCATTGAATCTGCAAATCACTTTGAGTAGGACTGACTTAACACTATTTAGTTCTCCAATCCATGAACATAGAATACCTTTCCAGTTATTTAGGTCTTCTTTGACTTTTTTTAGCAATGTTTTGTAGTTTCCCAAATATATACCTTTATATCCTTTTCTAAATTTAATCCTAGATATTTGATTTAGTTGCTATTCTAAATGGAATATTTTCCTGATTTCCTCTTCAGAGTGTTCACTATTAGTATACAGAAATACTACCTATTTTTGCATGTTGATCTTGTACAATGCCACCTTGTCAAATTTGCTCATTAGCTCTACTAGCTTTGCTTTGGATTTTTCAGGATGTTCTACATACAGGATCATGTGTCCAATTCATATATTGGCTCTAGTAGGCTTGTTGTGGATTTTTCAGGATATTCTATACACAAGATCATCTCATCTGCACATAGCAAAAGTTTTTATTTCTTCCTTTCCAATTTGGATGTCTTTTATTTCTTTTTCTTACCTAATTACTCCAGCTAGAAGTTCCAGCATAATGTTGAGTATCAGTGGGTACAGTGGGCATCCTGGTCTTGTTTCAGACCTTAGAGGGAAAGCTTTCAGTCTTTCATAATTGAATATGGTAGCAGGGTTTTTCATATGCCTTTTATAATGTTGAAGAAGACTCCTTCTATTCTTAGTTTTCTATGTGGTTTTATCAAGAACAGTGCTGGATTTTGTTAAATGCCTTTTCTGTATCAATTGACATGATCATGGCTTTCCCCCTTCATTCTATTAATGCGGTACATTACATATATTGATTTTCTTATGTTGAATCACCCTTACATACCTAATAAATCCTACTTAGTCATTATTTATAATTCTTTTAATGTGCTGTTGGATTCAGTTTGCTAGTAATTTGTTGAGGATTTTTACAATCATTCATTCATAAGAGATCTTGGTGTATAATTTTCTTTCCTTGTGGTACCTTTACCTGGCTTTGGTATTATGGTGATGTTGGTCTCATAGAATGAGTTAGGAAGCTTTCTCTCCTCTTCAATTTTTTGAAAAAGTTTGAGGAATATTAATATTAATTCTTCTTGCAATGTTTGGTAAAATTCACCAGTGAATTCCATCTTATCCTGGGTTTTTCTTTCTTAGGTCATTTTTGATTACTAATTCATTCACTTTACTAGTTATTTTCTAAAGCTTTGAATCAGTGTATACATTTTGTGTGTTTCTAGGAATTTATCCATTTCATCTAGGCTGTCTAATTTGTTGGCAAACAGTTGTTCATAGTATATTCTTTTGATCCTTTTTATTTCTGTGGGAGCAGTAGTACTGTCAGTATTGCTAAAGGTTTGTCAATTTTACTGATCTTTCCAAACAACCAACCTTTAGGTTTACTGATTCTCCTGTTTTTTTATTTCTCTATTTCATTTATCCTTTGTCTAGTCTTTGTTATTTCCTTCCTTCTGCTCACTGTGGGTAGTTTGCTTTTCTTTCTCTAACTCTCCAATTGTAAGGGGAGTGCTCTGATTTGAAATCTTGCTTCTTTTTTAATATGAGAATTCCAGGCTATCAATTTCCTTCTCAAACCTGACTTTGCTGCATCCCATAAGTTTTAGTATGTTGTGTTTTGAAGAAGATGGCTCTGGCCAGATTTAACTAGTTGTTCAAAATTCCAAGGTGCAAAGGCACTGTAGAGTGCCTTAGGCCACCACCTTGGTTGACTGGAACTCACCTCCTAGGCAAGTTATTAACCTCTCTGTGCCTCACTTTCTTCACTGACAAAGTGAGAATAATAATAGTACTTGCATCACTGGGCTGCAGTTAAAAATGCATTAATTTATATAAAGTGCTAGAACAGTGCTTAACTTACAGTAAGAATCATATAAGTATTTGCTATTATTACTCATAAATTTTACCTATATAAAATGAGGATTTACATATTCTCACAATTTGAAAATATATTCAAATTATTTCAAATATGTGCAAGATCTGCACTCTGAAAACTACAAAACTTTGTTGAAACAAATTAAAGATGAGCTAAATAAATGGAAAGAAATATATGTTCATGGATCCTAAGACTCTATAATTATTAAGATATCAATTCTTCCAGAACTGATCTACAGTTTCAATATAATCTCAATCAAAATCTGAAAGAAAAATATCTGGACAGGCATCTTTGTAGAATTTGATAAGCTGATACTAAATTTTAAAATTATTTAAAATAGCCAAACAATTTTTGAGAAAGAAAAGCAAAATTAGAAGACAGATTACCTGATTTTAAGACTCGGTATAATGCTATAATAAACAAGGATGTACTATCAAGAGAAATGAAAGCATATGCCCACACAAAACTGACACAGTAATGTTGAAACAATTCAAATTTCCATCAACAGGTAGATAAACTAATTGTGGCATATCCAAACAATGGGATACTATTCAGCAATAAAAAGGAATTAACTAACAACACACAACATGGATGAATCTCAAATAAACATGCTGAGTGAAAGAAACCAGAGAAAAATGCATACTGTATGATTCTATTTAGATAAAATTCTAGAAAATGTAACATAATGAGAGAAAACAGAACAGTGGTTGCCAAGAGATGAAGAAGAAGACTGACTACAAAGAAGCATGAGGAAACTTTTGCAGTGATGATTGTGAGTGATTATACCACTGTAATCATTTGTCATCAAATTGTACACTTAAAATTCATCAATTTTATTTACCTTAATTTGAAAGGTAAATCATAAGGTCTTATGATTTTTTTTAACCATGGTCTTTTTTTTTCAAGAGGTATTAGGGATTGAACCCAGGACCTCGTACATGGGAATCAAGAACTCAACCACTGAGCTACATCCACTCCCCCAGCATAGTCTTTTAAGAATTAAGCCTACTTTCATAGAAAGAATACAGGCAAGAATTACACTCACTTAAGTGAGAAATGTTGCTGAGTTTTGTTGAGAAATCTATAGAATAAGAGGATTATGTAAACAGCACAATGAAACAACCAAAAGCACTGCTGATGATTGTTATTTCTGTCCCTCCAAAAACTAAAAAACTACAGAAGAATTTTCCAATTTTGAGTAGAGGTACTTATTCTAGAGAAAAATTAAGAAGCAACACAGAGTTTAACTAGGGAATCTGTTGGCAAGGTTGTAACTGACTATAAGGTTAGCTAAGCCTATCAGGTTACAGGGAACAGTGCTGAGATTTAAGAAAATGAAAAGTTCTTATGCTAACCAAAAATCGAGAACTTCCAATGATTCCTATATTTAATTCTACTCCTACAGAAATAACCCTCCAAGGACCAAGAATACAGTGATTATTCCTTGCACTAGAATTAAATCAGTAATAAGAAACATATAGAAGACATTCCTAATTTTTATCTCATAAAGTTCTCTCAGGAGAGCACTTACTTACCTGGTTAGTTCTCCTAGGGAAAGATGTTTTTTCCTTAAGCCTCAAAAAATAATAAGTATTCTCCTTCTTTTATACAATTAAGCAAGTTATTTTGAAAGTATTATCTCCATGTTGACCATCAAAACTTAAAAGTTAAAAAAAATCTGTCACATAAGCAATAAATGAGGATATAAACTATTTACAGAAAGAAAAAACATAAGTAATTGTAAGGCTCAAATAACCAAAACAATTTGTAGCATGCATATTATGTGAATTTAGTCCTAAAGCAACTTGCTATGTTCCTTTCTAATTTGTATCGTCAGGAAAGTTAGATCAGTAAATAGCTCATAGCTTAAAAAAAAAAAAATTTAAGTCTGAATTGGATTAACTTTCCTTTTGTGAAATAAGAATACAGCAATTATCATACTTGGCATTTCCTATTTAAGTTCCACACATTCACACCTCTAACCTTTAGTTGACTCTGTCCCTTCTAAGATGCCCTCTCCTTTTACCCCTCCTGTCTGGATTCTTCCCATCTTTCAATATCTTAATTGGTACACGTTCCCTGATCCCTTGAGCCAGAGCAATTGCTTAACAATTTTTATCTTGTACTGTACTTCTTTAAGTATATTAAACTCTTCTATTTTAGTATCCTTGAAAGGAAAGTCCAGGCTTTATTCAGCCTTTCATCTTTCATAGCATGTAGTGTCCGGAACTGACATTTATTAGGTGTGCTGCCTAGAATGGAGAGAAAACATTCAATAATGTTTTTTAGGCACTGTGTGCTAAGCATTGCTTTAGTTGATGTAAGAGGAAACAAATACCAATGCTAGAGACCAACAACTAAATATACTAAGAGACTCAAAAATGTAAACAGAGTAATATAACTGTGGTATCAAAATAAGGAATGTATAGGATGCTATGAAGGGAACATTATGTATGATGCAAATTGTTCTATGACTCCATGAACTACATGTTAGGAAACTAAGGTTAGCTTTTTGAAGGGCCCAGTGGCTATAAAGGTTTCAAGAGTGGTATAACAGGAGCCCCTTAATCTTATAAAATTTCTTAACACAAGACAAAGCTAACACTATGCCTACATAACGACCTTCCTGTTACAGCAGCAAATTTCCCTCTATCCTCGGTACAGCCCTCTACAATAACCAGCTTGGTCTTCTCATCTTCAAACAAACTTGCACATTCCCATTTCTCACACTTGTCTGAGTTGTGCACCAATTTCCAAATGCGATGCACCATTTCCATACTTCAAACTCTGCCTATCTAAATCTTTAGGGTTCACAAGGCTTAC
Source organism: Dasypus novemcinctus (assembly GCF_030445035.2). Classification (NCBI taxonomy): domain Eukaryota; kingdom Metazoa; phylum Chordata; class Mammalia; order Cingulata; family Dasypodidae; genus Dasypus; species Dasypus novemcinctus. The sequence goes on along the minus strand of NC_080685.1, from coordinate 99,151,915 downwards.
CCCCCACCTGAGTTCTCCATCACACAATTACTATGTCCTCCAAATGTGCATTGTACTACTAACTGAATGTCTTCTTTTAACACAATATGGTACATTAATATTCTCATTAATTCTTTTTTTTTTTTAAGATTTATTTTATTTCTTTCTTTCCCCCTCCCCCCTATTGTCTGCTCTCTGTGTCCATTTGCTGTGTGTTCTTCTGCGTTCTCCAAGTATGCGGCACCACTCCTGGGCAGGCTGCGCTTTTTTCATGCGGTGCAGCTCTCCTTGCGGGAAGCACTCCTTGCACACGGGCACTCCTACGCCGGGGCGCCCCTGCATGGCATGGCACTCTGTGTGTGTGGCAGCACTGCATGTGGGCCAGCTCACCACACAGGTCAGGAGGCCCTGGGATCTAACCCTGGACCCTCCATATGGTAGGTGGGTGGATGCTCTATCAGTTGAGCCACCTCCACTTTCCTGTCTCATTAATTCTTAACTTTCATATAACTTGCAGTGAAGTAAAACTGGTTTCAAATCCCATTACTGCTACTGCCTTGCAATGTGAAGTTGAGCAATTTACTAAACTTCCTTGAACCTCAGTTTCCTCACCATTAAAATGATTAAATTAGACAATGTGCGAAAGCTATACACACATTCATACACACAAACATTCAAATTGACTTTCTTAAATTTTATAACTTTTATTTTCCTAATTAATTTCAAAGAAAGGAGATACAGACTCTCTTTAAAACCCAAGGCAAGAGCAATGAAATATAAACCAAGTAGATACTAAAAAAAAAAAACGGAATCCGTTAGGTGATGGAAAGGAGTCTCACAATTTTCAAATGTGACCTCAAGGCATCTCACACAAGACACCCTCAGTAGAATTTCTCCGTGAATGTCTCCTTCAGAAAACCATGGAAAAATTCAGAGGCAAACATAGGTCCTAGATTGGTGGCCCTAACACTGACATCGTTCCCAAGAGTCTGTCTGCCTCACAGCAAATCTGACGCTGTGCAAAAAAGGTCAAGCGAAGAAATACCTTCTATTACGTAAGCCAAATAAGGTATACATTATTATTTTTCAAATCTGCATTATCCCTCTGGGGCAAGCAAAACCACTTCTGCACATTTCGGCCACTGAAGGAAAAGTCCAAATGGCATTGGGGCTGAGTCATCAATTTAAAACAACATTAATGTCCATAATGGGGACACTACCGCGACCTTCTCCAGGGGAGCCCCAAGCATCCCACAGCCCCTACCTCAGCCTCCCAACGCGTGTCCCGGCACTCATCCAGTCCCACCCGCGGCTCGGAGCCGGGGTTAGGTACCTCCTCACACCAGCGTCCCCACCTCCAGCCGCTCAGGTCCCAGTCCAACCCGCCCACCGCCGGCACTCACCCGGGCGGTAACCTTATACACCGTGTAGCCCCTTGAGTGTCGCTGGGGCTCGGTGACCGTGTAGAAACGGGCGAGATCCGCACCCCGCTCCCGCGGAGCGCTCATCCTCCCGCCGCCTGTGCCGCCGCCGCCCGCCTGGGACCATCAGGGCAACCCAGCGCCGCGGCAGTCGGGGCTCCCGAGGCAGCAGCGGGGCGGCCGAGGGGCGGGGGCTTCCCCGCGGCGCCGGGTAGGCGCGGCTCTGCTTCCGGGTCTGCGAAGACGCTTCCGGGTCAGGCCGCGTCGGGAGAAGGAGGGATTTCTATTGACTTTGACTCCCAACCCGATGAGGGCTTGTCTAATCCCGAGGTTTGGAGGCCGTACCGCCACCCGGTTGTTGCGGAGAGCTGAGGCGTTCTCCATTACGTGTCACTGTGCGCCAGCTCAGCCGCCTTCTAGATTTTGTGATATCTATTACAGCTACTTCCCACCGGTGGGAGCTCAGTTCTCCCCATCTCCGTCCCATGGGTGTACAAACTTCTGTGGAGTCCTGAAGAGATGGAGGGTGATACCGCAGCCTAGCATTTTCTTTCCTTCCCTGCTCACGGTCTATAATTTACAAAAACCCACAGCAACGTGTCAGTTCTTTCACAGACATATGCAGAACTTTTCCTTCTTTTTAAGACGAAACCCCAGGGGGCTGGTGTGAGGGCAGCCCGATCTACACCTCACGGATGAAAAGTCAGAAAGCGTGCTCCTCAAAGCACAGTTGGGTGTTGACCCCCTAAAAGGGGCAGAAAACTTGTTAAGCAAAATGGATAGAAATCTGTGAAAATGCTCAAAATTATACCAACAAGAAAGAGAAAACCTGGGTTGTGGTGGTACCCAGGACACTCCAAGTTTCAGTCTACATATGTATATGCATGTTTTTAATAAGAACAATTGATATCTTATTAAACTGCTGTTAAGTGTGAATGAAAGCATCTCTGGAGAAAAAAAAACCTAAACCCGTTTACTTGTGCACCTGTCTTTCTACCACACCTGCCCAGCAAAGTCCAACCCTATATCAATCTTAAAATCCATCCGCTCAATCCTAAAATCTGGAACTTTTTCTTACTGGGGGTGCAGATGTCTGGGGGAAGACACAACCTCTCAAAGCTACTACAAAAACAAATTTTCCAGTTTTAGCTGATTGCTATCCACTACTTAATTCCTTTTATCTTTCTGATATCAGAGTTCTTTCTCATGCCCCATAATAGTGATTCCATTCACTTCTATTCCTCCTTATCTTGCTGGCTACCTCCAGACCTCCTGATGCCTTCTTTTTAACTAATAATAATAATAATAAATAGTAATAAAGGAGCCGTTAGTATCAATTCCATTATGCTCTGAGAAATAGTGTTACAACCCAACTCCTGAAGGGCACATGTTAGTGTGGCCGCAAAACCAAAGAATGCACTTGGAAGAGAATCAGACATAAGTTTTATTGGGACTTACAAACAGGAGAGATTTTCTGATAGCGGCCTGTCAAAGAGTGAATAAAGATAGCGCTCTGCAAAGAGACAGGAAAAATGAGAGACGATATAAGGAGATACTAAAGAAAGCATTAGCAAGATCCAAAATAAAGTGATAGTGACATACTGGGTACTAATTTCTTGCAATAAATCAGCAATGTTCAGGACCACCACATACAGTGGTGGTGTTACCTTATTCAATTCACAATAATAATCTACTGTCATGCGTCATGTTCCATCAGGCTTTCCTACTGGCCATACAGGACTATCGAAGGGGCTATGGGTAGTTATTATTATCACTACCCTTTCTAATTCCTTAATTGTAGCAGTAATTTCCTGGTGGTCAACTGGGAGTTTGTACTGCTTGGTCACCACAATTCTTCAGGATGAGGGCACCTTCACCAGGGACCATTTAGCTTGTCCCCTTAGTACCACACTTATTACTCTGCATCGGAGGTGGAATTCTTCTATGGGAGGCTCTAATGTGGCATTCTGGAGAACGTCAATTCCAAATAAAAATGTGGGTATAGAAGAAATATACACTGTATATCTTTGGGGAGGTAATCGTCCAATTTGTAAAACTAAATTTTGTTACTTAGCATAACTTGTCCCCCCACACCACACATAGCCATCTATAGCCAGCTCATGGAATCGCACTTCATTGCCATGAATTAAAGTATATTCAGCTCCAGTGTACTAAGGCTAATACTCTTTGTTGATTAGTGGGGAACCAATAGATAGTTAACTCTACATGTGGTTTACTATCCCCAGGATCCCCAGTTGTGGCTCTTACATGGAGATGTTGAGCCTTCTGCTACGGTAGGGGAAAGAGTGCCTGCCAGACTTCCACCAGGGAAGCAGAATGTTTGAGGAATTGGAGTGGCAGCTTTTTTCTTATTTTCCCTTCTCCCTCAGCATTCTGACAGTATATTTTCAGAAATCTCTTGTCCTTAGGGAGCTTACTCCAATGTCTCACTAAAGCCGTGCTGGGCAGCCTACCTATTGTTTCTAGCTTGGTGCCGGTGGCAATAAGGTCTGCCCACATTTGCTTGCGGTGCACACGATTAGGACCATCATGTCACCAGGGCATCTTCCCTGCCGCCCAGCAGGGAAGACCCCAGCCACCTTTCTTCACAGCCTTTCCAATTCCCCTAAGTCTGCTATAGCCTGTGCAACTTGTGACACAAGTTGCCCCACTAGGGAGCTCAGGCTTGATGCCAGAAGTCCATACTAATGGTCCGGAGCAATATGCAGCCCAGTATCTTTTATTCCTGCAGTAGCAACTTCAGCATCAGGCCCCTTGAAACTGACAGCATAAATGGCATGTTTCATCCCCAAACCCCGTAAAACATCCTGTAACTCTTCCTTGGATTGCCAATGAGGTATATCCCCTTCATTAGATCATGCAGCTGTGCATGCATTAACCAGCCATACCAATAGCAACACTGTTTCTGCTTTGCTAGAGACAGTACATAAACACTGACCTAGAGAAGGGTGAATGGTGATGGATGCCAATTTACTCATTTCCACCCCAGATAGTCCAAATCCTTCCACTCCAATGTCCCATAATCTTAAAAGCCAGTTAGGCAAGGACTGTCTACATCTCTGCTTCTACCTTGCCCTTAATTGCCCAACTCAGCAGCGTTCTAGTCCCTCATGGTTACAGGTAACCTGTGCTCTGGGGGTTGGAAGTGTTGAACCCCATGGGTTTGATCTTGTAATGCTTTCCCTTCTGTTGTATTATAGGGCACATCCTAGGGAGCTCCTCATCTACTTCCAACTCCCATTCTTCCTCTTCCTCCTCATCTAAGGAGGAGTCCCTAGGATCACATGCCTTAGGGTCCCGCCAGGGGTGGTTAATGTCTTCTGGACCTGGATTCTAGGTAGCCTACAGTCCCTAGCTCAAGCGTATCTACAAGGCAGGGTTCCTAACTGATCATCAACTCGCCGTAGGTGATCAGGTAAACCATCTTTCATCTTTGCCTGTGCTAGGTGCATATCCCTTTCTAGTTTTAACTTTTCTTCTAAGTGGTGCAAGAGGTCTTTGCCACTCGTTCTGCCTCAGTGGCCATTACAAGGATCCCAAGAGGGGCCATGAAATAGCTGCCACTCTCTGGCAGTCCCATTTTTTCTTACTTAAGTGCAACTGCTCCACTGCCTGCTTAGCACAGCCAGTATAATTGCTGGAGTTTCTAGGACATCTCCATATTCTCTCAGCAGTCCCCATTCGTTCAGGAGGGCAGCCAACACTCCCCATATGGATATTATGGGCCAACCCAGGATTTCCCCTGTGGTTTCTCCTTTCCCTGAACTCATGCCCACTACTGCCTATGGCTCTTTGGTCTCCTGGCTGGCTCGCCAATTGTTACAACCCAACTTCTGAAGGGCACAAGTTGGTGTGGCTGCAAGATCAAAGAACACAACAGGCAGAGAATCAGACATAAGCTTTATTGGGACTTAAGAACAGGAGAGATTCTTTGATGGTGACCAGTCAAAGAATGAATGAAGATAGTGCAATGCAAAGAGACAGGAAAAATGAGGGGTGATATAAGGGGTCTCAGAACAAGGACATTCCAAAGGGGTGATAACAAGGACATTCCTTTGGGTAGGAGAACAGACTTCCTGGTAGGGTCCCATGACAGTGCACATTGGACTTGGGGACATTATCAGAGGAATGAAGTTTTACCGCTCAGAGGAGATTTGGTTTAAAGCATCCTCTCCCCTCCAGGAAGGGTTGATAACCTTCAGGTTATGTCTAGGTCATGCAGGTGGCTGCATGCTGAGGACTTAGTGGAGGCCTGGGCCCTGGACCCCTCAAATAGGTATGTTCCTTTATCATTTTTAAGATTAAACACTCCACCTGTGCTTTGAATCTCATTCTCTTTGGCCTACCTAAACACATTTTTTCACTAGTGACATCCCAAATCTCCCTTCTACACCTTTAATCTCTTCCTCATAACTGACTCCTTCTCCACAGCCTGTATGTGCCTAAATATATCATTCATTCATTCAACCTGAATTCAATACCTACTATGTGCCAGACATTATCCCAAGTACACAACAGAATTTCAAAAAAAGTCTTGCTCTCAGGAGTAGGTGGAGCTCAGTGGTTGAGTGCCTGCTTCCCATGTACAATGTCCCAGACTCAATCCCCAGAACCTGCTGAAAAAATAAAAAAAACTCTTGCTCTCAAGAACCATCAACTAGGAAAAAACAAACAAGCAACAAAATATATTGTAAGTACCATGAAAGAAGGGCAAGGGCTGCAACGGTGTGCACCTAATTCAAAATGGAAGATAAGCTAAGGCTTTCTTCCCCCCTCCCCCTACCACCCCACTCTGAGATGACTCTCTCATCTGTTTGCTCTTTTGCTGTTTTTTGTTGTTGTTTGGGGTTTTTTTCTGTGTAGGGTTCTTTTTTGATGGTTGTCTGCTTGTTTTTTCTTTAGGAGGCACTGGGAACCACCAAAACCAGGACCTTTCATATGGGAGGCAGGTGCTCAACTGCTTAAGCCAGATCCATTTTTGGTTTTTCTTGTTGTCTGCTTCTTGTTTTGCCCATTCTTGGGTTTTTTTGCTCATTGTTTTTGCTCATTGCCTGCTTTTTGATTTTGCTTATTGTCTGCTCATTGTCTGTCTTCTTTAGGAGGCACTGGAAACCAACCTTGGGACCTCCCGTGTGGGAGGCAGGTTCTCAACTTCTTGAGCTTCATCCCCTCCCAGCTAAGGCTTTCTGATAGAAGGGAAACTATGGCTGAATCTACATTTGACAAAATCCAGCTACTCCTTTGTGATAAAAACACTCAGAACACTAGGAATAGAAGGGAACTTCCTTGGCATGAAAAAAGGCATATATGAAAAACCCAGAGCTAACACCCTACTCAATGGTACCAGACTGAAATATTTCCCCCTAAGAAAAGGAACAATACAAAGATAGCCAATTTCATCAACACTTTTCAACATTGTACTGGAAGTCCTAGCCAGAACAACTAGGTAAGAAAAAAGAAATGAAAGATATCCAAGTTGGAAAGGAAGAAGTAAGACATCCTCAGTTTGGAGATTCTATGATCCCATATATAGAAAATACAGAAGAATATATAATAAAGCTACAAGAGTAAATAAAGGAATTCAGCAATGTGATACTTCAGCAAAGTGACAGAAATATCAGTGGTGATTCTATACATTAGCAATGAGCAATTGAAAAAGAAAATCAAGAAAATAATACAATTTAACATATAACTAAAATAATAAAATATCAAGTAATAAATTTAACCAAAGATATAAAGAACTTGGACATGGGAAACTACAAAACACTACTGAAACAAATTAAAGAAGTCCTAAATAAATGGAAAGACATTCCATGTTTATGGATTGGAAGACTAAATATTATTACAATGTCAATACTACCTGTATTACTCAGCCAAAGGGGTGCCGTAGCAGTTTGATATGATTATGAATTCCAAAAATAGATATTGGATTAGGTTTGTAATCTGATCTGTATCTCAGCCTGATTGAGCTATGATTAGAGCTTTAATTGGGCCACATCATTAGAGCATTGAGTCCCCGCCATTTGGTGGGTGAGGACTCACAGATAAAAGGCATGGCAAAGGACAGAGTTACGGGTTTTGATGTTGGAGTTTGACGCTGAAGACTTAAACTGGAGACCCAGGAAGTCAGCATGCAGAGGAAAGAGAAGTCAGCCCCAGAAAGAAAGGAACCTTGAGCCCAGAGAAAAGCAAGCCCCAGGAATGTAGGAACCCAGGAAGCCTGAACCCTCACAGATGTCGGCAGCCATCTTGCTCCAAATAGACTTTGGTGAGTGAAGTAACGTACACTTTATGGCCTGGTATCTATAAGCTCTTACCCCAAATAAATACCCTTTTTTAAAAAACCAACCAATTTCTGGTATTTTGCATCAGCACCACTTTGGCTGACTAATACAGAATTTGGTACCAGAAATGGGGTAGTGCTTTTGCAATTACCAAAATGCCAGAACAGTTTTATAAATGGGTAAGGGGTATTGTTTGGAGGAATTGTGAAATGCTTGATGGAAAAGGCCTAGATTGCTAATGCAAATCAAAACTACAATAAGATACCATCTTAGTCCAATAAGACTGGCAGCTATCAAAAAAACAAAACAAAACAGAAGACTACAAGTGCTGGAGAGGATGTGGAGGAATGGGAACACTCATCCACTGCTGGTGGGAATGCAGAAGGATCCAGCCATTCTGGAGGACTGTTTGGCAGTTTCTCAAAAAGTTAGCTATAGATTTGCCATATGACCCAGCAATTCCACTACTGGGTATATATCCAGAAGATCTGAAAATAAGGACACAAACCAATATATGTACACCAATATTCATAGCAGCATTATACACTATTGGCAAAAGTTGGAATCAACTCAAATGCCCATCAATGGATGAATGGATAAATAAAATGTGGTATATACATACAATGGAATACTACTCAGCTATAACAAGGGATACAGTGCAAACACATATGATAACATGGATGAATCTTGAGGATCTTATGTTGAGTGAAACAAGCCAGTCATTGAAGGACAAATACTTCATGACCTCCCTGATATGAAACAAGCAAACTGAGCTGTCTCAGAGAGCTAAAGACTGGAAGATAAACTTATAGGAATTTGGAGGGGAGAGGAAGGTTGCGAGCTGACACCTACATGGGTGAAGTCTATGGTAAGCTGGAGGTAAGTATTTGTACAGGGAAAGGATAAGATGGGAGCATAGCGATATCTTTGGGTGGGGCTTTGTGGACTTGAGGGGGGCTAGGGTTGGGAAGATGAGTCAGATACCCAAGGAATTGAGGGGAGGGCAGGGGGGAACCATTAAATATGGGAGAATATCAGGTATATGGTTGAAACTATACTGTTGAGAAAAATCTTTAGAAAATATAAGAAGGAAGGATTACCTGTTTAAGGTGGCTAAGGGGGGGGCATCTGGTACAGGGCAAGCTTCTATGGAGTATGTGAGTGCTCATTTTGTCATAGTGTGTTATATCATTGGGTGGAGACCCATACAATGAGTGTGAAGGTGTCCCCACATCCTGGGGAGACCTGATGTTTCCAAAGAGAGGGAATTGTGTCTCACAAGAGGATCAGTGGCTCCCAATTAGTTAGGTCAGACTAGTATGTCAAACCCTCAGCATTTCTGCAGTCTCTGTAAATCTGGTTCCTCAAGTAGTGAAGCTTGAGTGTCACGGGGTGTCCTGAGGGGAGGGGAAGAGAGGTATAACATGAATGGAAGCAGGGCAACTGGGGGACAGTGGAAGTGTGCCACAAGATCATGCAATGATGGACATGTCAACTTACATCTAAAGTGTATAAAAGTCTATAAACTAAAATGTAAACTATAATATAAAACATAAGGAATCTAAAAATTTAGAAATTTGTTTAGTCTAAAATATAAACAATAATGTAAACCAAAATGGAACCATGTTTGATAACTATGTTTCAAAATTTGTACATCAGCTGCAGTAAATATAACATGAACATATAAAGACATCATTGCTGGGGAAAGGGGAAAAGGGTTCAATGTTGGGTATCTGGGAGTCCCCTATATTGTGTATGTGAATTACTGTGATCTGAAACTTTTTTGAAGACAAAATTAAAAATTAGGGGAAAAAAAGGATGTAGACATTGAGGAAGAAATGAAAGTGCTTTGCCACTGTACATACAAGGCAATACGTATTACAGTGATGAAAGGCAAAACGTTAGAAACAAGGCTTTATAATATTTTTCATTTTATTAATACACCAATTTATTTTTACTTTATTTTAATATTTCTAAATTACTATGTATTCTATTTCTAAACTTTAAACTCATCACTCTATTTCAATTTCCTATTAATGGAATTTGGCAATATATTAGGATTCATTGTTGAAGAAGTTTTGGACCACAGAGAGGTTCAACTATGGCAGGGGAGGAACTCTGGTGTGGGGTGTTATTGATGGGGGACACATCAGTGAGGGGGAGTTCTCCAGGGCATGTATATAGGGAACATAAATATGTTAGGATATATGTGGGGTATTTTTATAGTAGTTACAGTTACAAACATCAAATGAGGCAGTGCTGAGTTCCCACCCAGGGAAGCTCTGTCACATTCACCAATGGAACAACAATAATCCCCCAAGTGCAATGGCAAAGATCAACAAGGAAGGATGATCCAATAATGAGCCCTTGATACTGATAACTATGCTTCAGAGCCTGTGTGCCTGAAATATGAACTAGGCCTAGAGCTGTAGGGTGCCTAACACTTACCTCCTGAGAGCCTCCATGTTGCTCAACTGTGGCCACTGTCTAAGCCAAACTCAGTATGTAAATGCATTACCTTTCCCCCCACATGGGACGTGACTCCTGGGGATGAGCCTCCCTGGCACCGAGGGATTACTAGTAATCACTAACTGGAGAAGCAACTAGAAAGAGACCTCAAATACAAGGGTCAACTCAGACCAGCAGACTATCTCAGCTTACATGTTGGATCAAGTGTTAAAAACTGCTCTTTGACCTTGAATAAAAGGGGGAAATGGCAAAGACAAATGAGTTGATATGGCTTAGAGTCTTCCAAAAAGAGTTGGGAGGTCATCAGAGGGGTTGCACTTACGCACACCTCAGCAGAACCCCAGAAAAAGTCAAAGTAGATACAACATTAGGTACTGGTTCTCTTGAAGGCTACGGAGATTCACAGGGTATATAGTCATGGCAGATGGATTTGGAGCTCTGTGCCCATGTCAGAGGGCTCTACGTTGGAATTTATGCTCCTGAGTGTGATGGAGCTGGACTCAGATGTGACCTCTCTACACATGCCTCTTCTGTCACTTTTACTGAACTTGTGGTTGGTGCTAGGGATGGTCCATACTCAGGAGACTTGAATCTCTGGACTGCCCATGTGCTAGCTGGGCCCTGAACCTCAGAAGAGTGGCATCTCCTACTCTCTGGTTCGTTGGTCTTACCCAGGTCAGCTAACAGGGAGATGAAGATGGTCAACCACCACACCACACCAGGGAATCAAGAGTGCCTACAACTGTAAGCAGAGGAATTGCATCCATCATCCATGTGGAATCTAAGTCCCCTCTTGATCTAGAGGTGGAGAAGACCTCACCATCCCAGGGTCCACAGAATGGAGGAATAAAATATGGACTAGAGTAGACTTACTGATATTCTACTATAAAAATATTGTGATGAGTAATAGAAGAAATTTTAGCATTGAGGTGGAGAAAGTGGCCACAGTAGTTGCTGAGGGCAGGGAGCAATAGAAGAGACGTGATGTGGGGGCACTTTTGGGGTTTTGAGTTGTCCTTAATGATATTGCAGGGTCAGATGCTGGACTTTATATACCCTGCCATAACCTGCTAAATGTACTGGGGGAGAGTGCGAACTACAGGGTAAACAATTATCTCTGTAGTGCAGCAGTGCCCCAAAATGTGTTCACCAAATGTGATGAGTGTGCCACAATGATGAGGGAGGTTGTTGGTGTGGGAGGAGTGGGATGGGGGGTATACAGGAACCTCTTATATTTTTTAAAGTAACATTTTTTGTGATGTAAATATCTTCAAAAAATACAATTTACAAAAATGATGCGGTGGGGGGTGGGGAGTGGTTTATATGGGAACCTTTTATGTGTTTTTTTTTTATGTTTTTTAATGTGATCTATTCACTTTGATTTTTTTAAAATGCAATGAAAAAAATAGACTATTGATAACAATATGGATGCTAAAGAGAATTTTTATGATGCCTTGGAAGTAAATGATGAAACTATTATTGAAAACTGGAGGAAAGGTGATCCATGTTTTAAAGTTGCAGAGAACTTAGCAAGATTAACTCCTGGTGTTGTACGGAAGGCAAAATTTGAAAATGGTGAGCATAGGCATTTAGCTGAAGAACTTTCCAAAGTAAACCCAAAGAATGCGGCTTGGCTTCTGCTTGCAGCTTATAGCAAATGCTAGATGAGAGAGATAAGCTAAGAAGTGACCTGTTTGACAAAAAGAAAACAAACTGATTCCAGAAATTCCAAACCTTTGGAAATTAGCTCCCAGATAAAAGTGCACCTTTGGAGGACCTAACTAAACTTGGAACTTGTAAATCAGGATGGAAGATGCAGTTATGTCGGAAAGACTTGTGGAAAATCTTACTGTCTGATGGCTTGGACCCCTGTTTCCTGCATGCTAAACCAATAAGGTTTTTGAAAGAGCTGTATGAACAAAACCACTGTCAGTCTTGAATAAAAATGACATGGAAAGGAGAGATTGAAGGAGAAACAGCTTTAAGAGGAAAACCATGGAAGCTGAGATCTGGAATGAAGACTTAACCTTGGGCCAAGAGAGGAACCTAACCCTTGTGTACAAAATGGGTGATTTTGCCCCAGCAGTTGAAGAACGTGGACGTTCCTGCCCAGTGTTCTGGGAGAGTGTTGCTGCCCCAGGGTACAGAGAGGGTGGAGCACATTCCCCAAGGATTAGGGTGTTTAAGGTCAGCACCCCACAGGTCTGAGAGGGGTGGACCTGTCCCCCAAAGGTTAGGGAGGACCAGGTGGTCAACTCATTGCTCTGAAAGGGTTGAGCCTGTATGCCAAGGGTTAGGGGGAATGTTGTCTTCACATCACTGTACTAGAGGGGTTAAGACTCTAACCAAAGATTGGGTAAGGTGTGGCAATCACCCCAACACTCAAGCTCCACACAAGAGGTCTGGAGCTTGGTCAACACCCAGATGCTTGATGAGGGTAGAACCAAGAAAATGGCCACTGGGCAAGACTGTGGAAATGGTGGGTCCCCATATGGCCCCAAGGAGAAGAAACCATCTTTTTAAGAATGATTCTCAGACTTTGAAATTGAACAGAGGATTCCCTGCAGGTCTACTGAACTATAAAGAAGTGGTGACTGATGTTTCCCTCCCAATTTCTCCTTATTGTAATGAGAATGTTTATCCTTTGTCTGTCCAATTGTGTATTGGAAGCAGATGAATTGTTTTGTAGTTTCAGAGGTCTATAGCAAACAGGACTTTGCCCAAGACAACCTGTATTTCTTTAAATTGATTGTGATATGATTTAGTACTTGCATTGTTACTGATTGAAGGGTTTTTCAAATATTGTAATCTCTTTTTGAAATGCAGAGGGTGAAGTGTAGCAGTTTGATATGGTTATGAATTCCAAAAATAGATATTGGATTATGTTTGTAATCTGATCTGTACCTGGGCCTGATTGAGTTATGATTAGGGCATTGAGTCCCCGCCCCTTGGTGTGTGGGGGCCCACAGATAAAAGGCATGGCAAAGAACAAGAGTTTCTGTTGTTGGAGGTTTTTTTTTTGTTTTTTTTTTTTAAAGATTTATTTATTTATTTAATTCCCCCCCCCTCCCCTGGTTGTCTGTTCTTGGTGTCTATTTGCTGTGTCTTGTTTCTTTGTCCGCTTCTGTTGTCGTCAGCAGCACGGGAAGTGTGGGCGGCGCCATTCCTGGGCAGGCTGCACTTTCTTTTCACGCTGGGCGGCTCTCCTTACGGGGCGCACTCCTTGCGCGTGGGGCTCCCCTACGCGGGGGACACCCCTGCGTGGCAGGGCACTCCTTGCGCACATCAGCACTGCGCATGGGCCAGCTCCACACGGGTCAAGGAGGCCCCGGGTATGAACTGCGGACCTCCCATATGGTAGACGGACGCCCTAACCACTGGGCCAAAGTCCGTTTCCCTGTTGTTGGAGTTTTGATGTTGGAGTTTGATGCTGAAAACTTAAGCTGGAGCTCTGGGAAATAACGTCACAGAGGAAAGAGAAGCCAGCCCCAGAAAGAAAGGAACCTTGAACCTAGAGAAAAGCAAGCCCCAGGAACGTAGGAAACCAGAAAGCATGAACCTTCGTGGATGTTGGCAGCCATCTTGCTCCAAATAGACTCTGGTGAAGGAAGTAACTTATGCTTTATGGGCTGGTATCTGTAAGCTCCTACCCCAAATAAATACCCTTTATAAAAACCAACCAATTTCTGGTATTTTGCATCAGCACCCCTTTGGCTGACTAATACAGATGCTGATGCAAAATACCAGAAATTGGTTGGTTTTCATAAAGGGTATTTATTTGGGGTATGTCATACAAGGCCAGAAAGCATAAGTTACTTCCCTCACCAAAGTCTATTTTCACGTTTTGGAGTAAGATGGCTGCTGACATCGGTGAGGGTTCAGGCTTTCTGAGTTCTTCCCTTCCAGGGTCTTGCTTCTCTTTCCTCTGTGAGCTTACTTCTCAGGGCTCCAGGTTAAGGTTTCAGCATCAAACTCCAAAATCAAAACTCCAACATCAAAAACCCTTAACTCTGTCCCTTGCCATGCCTTTTATCTACCCTACTAGCACAAGAGGTTTACTTAATTACTTAATCAAGTTAACCTATGAATCCAATATAATCTAATATACCCAGAGGAAAAGATCAGTTTACAAACATAATCCAATATTTCTTTTTGGAATTTATCAATAATATCAAACTGCTACACCACCTAAAGTGTTTTACAAATTCACTGCAATCCTAATAAAAATTCCAACAGCATTCTTTACAGAAATGGAAAAGCCAATCTTCAAATTCCCATGGAAAGGCAAGGAGCCCCATATGGACAAAACTAACTTAAAAATGAAGTTTTAAGTTGGAAGACACACACTACCTGATTTCAAAATGTATTACATGGGAAGCGGATGTGGCTCAGATGATAAGGCCTCCACCTACCATATGGGAGGACCTGGGTTCAATCCCTGGGGCTGCCTGGTGAAAAAGAAGAGAAAGTGTGCCTGCATGGTGAGCCAGTGCCCACGTGGTGAGCGGAGAGCCTGTGCAGTGAGCCAAGTGCTCATGCGAGTGCCCGCATGGTGAGCTGAGTGCCCATGCAGCAAACCAAGTGCCCATGCGGTGAGCCAGTGCCCATGCTAGTGAGTCACACAGCAAGATGATGACACAACAAAAGAGAGGTGAAGGGGAAAGTCAAGGTGAAGCACAGCAGAGACGCAGGAACTGAGGTGGCACAATTGACAGGGAACTTCTCTCCACATCAGAGGTCCCCAGGATCAAATCCCGGTGAATTTCTCCTGCTAGAGGAGAAAGACGAGAAGAGAAGACAAAAAAAAAAAAAAAAAAGATAGATAGATACAGAAGATCACATAGCAAATACACACAGACAGCAAAAACAGCAGGGTGGGGGAAGAAGAGGGAGAGGGGGAAAAGAAAAAAGGACATTTAAGAAAATGTAATGCAAAGTTACAGTGATCAAAGCAGTGTGCTAGATTGTGGGAAGATGAAAAAGTAGGAACCTCCAGGAATCAGTCTTGCCACAAAAACAATTAAACAATCAGGAACTGTCTGAAACAACTATTTTGAAACTCCAGAGGTGAGAAGAATACTGTATAGAATCCAGGGGAAAACTGGAGGAAGCGGCTGATAAATATACAGTAGAGTGTAGTAAACTACTGCCTCAATTCTATGACTACAAGTATACCATGACCTACTGTCACAGCAGGTAGCAGTAGAGTCCAAACCTTGACTAGTTCGCTGGTGACAGAAACGGACTTAAAAATCCTCTTCCCCAAGACAAAGCATGGGCAAAACCAAGAACAGTTCATGGATTTTGATCAGTAAATTCAGATTTACTGGGGGCCTGACTCAGAGAGCAACCATTGTTTCAACCCTCTGCAGACTAGGGAGGAGTCAGTGGAGATTTAAAATGCAGCACTTCCTCTGGGCTATGCAGTATAATTAGATGAAGGGATGAATTTGCTGGTAAGGCCAGGAAAACTCAGATTTTGGGAGTCGTCAGAGAAGCTCTTGGTGCCCATCATGATCCCCTCCCCAGGACACTTTGGAGCTGGTCTGTACCCCCTTTGTGGGTCGCTGGCCCTGTTGTAGCTAGGAAAGACTGACTTAGGAGTCTTTTCCAAGGTGCCCCTCCTCCCAGAATTTGCTCCCCAAGCAAAAGCAGCTTGAGATAATAAAGGGAGTGTAAAAACCTATAGAGGTAGACAATCTGGGCAAAGTGCGTGCTGGCTTCAAACACCCCAGAGAATCTGTCTCCTGTGAAAAAGAGGAGAAAACCAATCTCCTTTTAAGGGGGAAACTCCAAATAACTAACAAGCTAATACACACACTGCATTTACGTTAAGCCAACCTTCCTGACAGGACAGCTGAAGTTCAATAAAATCTTTTTTATCACCAGCTAGTTACAAAACCAAGAAACAGACATCTCAGGAAATAAATCCCAGAGTTCATGCTTTAAAATATTAAAATGTACAGTGTGCAACAAAAGAGTATAAAACAAGAAAAGAAACAGGGAGTGAGGGTCTTTTCAAAGGAATAGGATAAAAATCCAGAAGACACCAACAAAGAAGAGCAAAACATGGACATATTATATACAAAGTCTTTTTTTATTATTATTATTTTTAAAATGCTCAAGGAGATAAAGGAAAATATAGAGAAAGAGCTAAAGGATATCAGAAAAACAATTGATGAGCAACCTAAGAGTCTAAATAAGAGATAGAAATTGTAAAAAGGAACCAAACAGAACTACTGGAATTGAAGACCATAAGAACTGAAATGAAACATTCCCACAAGGGTTTTAAGAGCCAACTGGAACTGGCAGAAGAAAGAATCCCTGAACTTGAAGAGAAGACACTAGAAATGAGTCAGGCTGATTAGCAGAAATAAAAAAAAGAAATAAAGCAAGAATAGACTGAAGTACCTCTGGGATACCATCAAGCACACCAATTTGTGTATTATGGTAGTACCAAAAGGAGAAGGGAGAGAGAAAAGGGACAGAAGGATTAGTCAAAGAAATAATGAAATAAAACTTCCCAAATGCAGCAGAAGACATGAAAATGCACATCCAAGAAGCTCAGAGAACACCAAACAGGTTAAATATGAAGAAAAATACACCCTATCATATATTCATCACACTATCAAATGCAAACGACAAGGAGAGAGTTCTGAAAGCTTCAAAGGAAGAGCAAGGTGTTACAAACAAGGGAATCCCAGTTAGATTGAGTGCCAATTTTTCATAATAAACTATGGAAGCAAGAAGACAGTGACTTAATATAATTACAGTGCTGAAAGAAAAAAACTTATACCAAAGAATTTAATATCTGGTGAGACTCTCTTTGACAAATGAGGGAGTGATTAAGACATTCTCAGAAAAAGAAAAGCTAAAAGTATTCATTTAACCCTACAAGCAATGATAAAGTAGTTCTTCAGACCGAAAGGAAAGGACAGTAGACAATGGTTCAAAGAATCATAAAGAAATAAAGACTTGCAGTAAAGGTAACCATTTCAGTAATTACAAATATCAGAATTATTGTATTGTTTGGTATGTAACTTCACTCCTTTCTTCCTATAGGCATTAAAATGCCAAAGCATAAAAAGTAATGATAAATCTATATTTTTGAACATATAATATATACATATATAAATTGTAACAAGTACAAAAAATAGTGGGAGACAGAGGGGTATAGGAAAAGCATATGTCCATGATATTGAAGGTAAGTTGGTATTGTAAAAAATGATTGTTACATATTTAGAATCTTAAATTTTACCCCCATGGGAATTCTGGAGTGATGAAATAGAGAAGCAGAAGGATGGTTTTCTCTCCAAGGAAAAAATACCTAGAGGACAGGCAGAGACTGTCTGAAGGGCTGTTATGGGGCTCAGAACACCAGGGGAAAGCAATACACCACCCAGAAGAGAGAGGGGCAAAGGAAAGGAGTCTCAGCTGGCTGGAAAAATCCCATGCGTAAAGCTGTAGCAGCAGCAGGTGGTACCCATCCCCCCGCCCTTAGAGCAAACCACAGTCTGCAGACTGCAATGGTTGTGATCTGCAGTGG
This sequence comes from Dasypus novemcinctus, assembly GCF_030445035.2. Taxonomy (NCBI): domain Eukaryota; kingdom Metazoa; phylum Chordata; class Mammalia; order Cingulata; family Dasypodidae; genus Dasypus; species Dasypus novemcinctus. Next base: position 99,134,195 of record NC_080685.1, on the reverse strand, counting down.
CTGTGAACTGAGGAGGTTTCAGGGGTTCTCTTCCCCAGGAAAGGGACGAGGGAGGGACACAGCCTACAGCAAATTCAGATTTTGTCCAGTGAACTTGGTCTGCTGCATTGGAAGTGTCACAGACTTCCAGGCCAGGGGGGGCAATGACATTGTTTGCAATGAGAGCTGGCTGAGAGCTAAAGAAAATTTGCCTTCTCAAACACCCTACCTATGGCAAGTGCTAGTTGCTGAGGAGGCACAGAAACAGCCAACAGAGGAGAAATTCTGAGAAATTTGTGAGGCTTGGCCAGCTCTGAGGACGTTGCTTCTGCACCACCCACTGTGGAGTTACACTGAATGCATTCACCACAGCAACTGGGGTCTGGCCCAAGAGGTCTGCCAAAGAATGCGCCTGCTGGAAGATCAGAAAAGTGCACAAAAAGGGAAAATAAATAAAAAGGCAATCAGATGCCTTACTGCCCCCCTCTCCAATGCCCTTGGAAAATGGCCTGCACCCCATTACTGACCCAATAGCAGTTAAACAGGGGCAACCCTAAACATCTGGAATAAGTTGAACCAAAAGTCAAAGAAAGGTGGTAGCTCACAGCTACATAACTTTAAATCCCTAGGCAAGAGAGAGAAACTGAACATCAGAGAAAACTCAGCATCAAAATCAGATGCATAGACATCAACAAAAAATTACAAGCCACACAAAGAAAAAGGAAGATATGACTTAGACAGAAGAACAAATCAAACCTACATATGAGACACAGGACTTGAAAAAACTAATCAATGATGTTTATACAAATCTCCTAATTGGAATCGTGGAGTTGAAGGGCAACATGGCTAAGGAAACAAAAGACATTAAGAAGATCCTGGATGAGCACAAAGAAATCTGAAATGTTGGATAGAAAAATAGCAGGGCTTATGGAATGAAAGATACTATAAGTGAGGTTAAAAAATACCATAGAGGGAAGCAGACTTGGCCCAATGCATAGGGCCTCCACCTACCACATGGGAGGCTCATGGTTCAAACCCCGGGCCTCCTTGACCCATGTGGAGCTGGCCCATGCGCAGTGCTGATGCGCACAAGGAGTGCCCTGCCATGCAGGGGTGTCCCCCACATAGGGGAGCCCCACAAGGAGTGCACCCCATAAGGAGAGCTGCCCAGCAGGAAAGTGCAGCTTGCCCAAGAATGGCACCGCACATGTGGAGAGCTGACACAAGAAGATGACACAACAAAAAGAAACACAGATTCCGGTGCTGCTGATAAGGATAGAAGCAGTCACAAAAGAACACACAGTAAATGGACACAGAGAGCAGACAACTGAGGGGGAGGGGAGAGAAATAAATAAATAAATAAATAAATAAATAAATCTTTTTAAAAAATACAATAGAGACATACAACAGTAGCTTTGAAATCATGGGAGAAAGAATCAGCAATGTAGAGGACAGAATAACCAAAACTGAAAAGAGAGAAAAACAGAGAGAGAAAAGAATGAAAAACAATTGAACAGGAATTCAGAGAGGTGAATTATGGCATGAAGCACACTAACATACATTATAGGAATTCTGGACAGAGAAAAGAAGGGAAAAAAGGCAGAAAGAGTATTTGAGGAATTAATATAAGACATGAATATATGTGTCCAGGAAGCACTGCATACTCCAATTAGAATAAATTCAAATAGACCTACTCCAAGATACATAATATTCAGAATACCAAATCCCAAAGATAAAGAGTAAATTCTGAAAAGAGCAAGGGAGAAGCAAAATATCACATAAAAATGATATCCAAATAATAAACAGTGCAGATTTCTCAACAGAAACCATGAAGATGAGAAGATAGTTATTTGATATAATTAAGTTACTGACAGAGAAAAACTCCCAGCCAAGAATTCTTTATTGGGCAAAACTGTCCTTCAAATATGACAGTGAGTTTAAAATATTTACATATAAATTAAAATAGTTCATAAACAAGAATCCAGCTCTGCAGGAAACACTAAAGGACGTTCTGAAGCCAGATAAGAAAAGAGAGGAGACAGGGGCTTGTAGGAGGGTGTAGAACTAAAGACTATCAGAAAGAGTAACCAAAAGAATAAAAAGATATTTAAAAATAAGATATGGGAAACGGACTTGGCCCAGTGGTTAGGGCGTCCGTCTACCACATGGGAGGTCTGTGGTTCAAATCCCGGGCCTCTTTGACCCGTGTGGAGCTGGCCCGTGCGTAGTGCTGATGCGCTCAAGGAGTGCCGCGCCACGCAGAGATGTCCCCCGCGTAGGGGAGCCCCACGCGCAAGGAGTGCGCCGGGAAGGAGAGCCGCTCAGCGCGAAAGAAAGTGCAGCCTGCCCAGGAATGGCGCCACCCACACTTCCCGTGCCACTGACGACAACAGAAGCGGACAAAGAAACAAGACACAGCAAGCAGACACAGAGAACAGACAACCGGGGGGGGGGGGGGGGGGGGGAATTAAATTAAATAAATAAATCTTTAAAAAATAAATAAATAAATAAAAATAAGATATAACATATGAAAGCCAAAGGATAAAATGGTTGAAGTAAGTAATGCCTTTACTGTAATAACATTGGATGTTAGTGGATTAATCCCCCCAATCAAAAGACATAGGCTGATAGAATGCATAAAAAAACACGAGCCATCCATATACTATCTTCAGGAGACTCACCGTAGAAACAAGGATACATGTAGACTCCAATTGAAAGGTTGGAAAATGATATTTCATACAAATAGTAAACCAAAGATAGAGATCCCTGTATGAGTGTCAGACAAAATAGACTTTAAGTACAAAAAAGTGTTAAGAGATGCAGATAATTATATATTAATAAAAGGGACAACCTACCAGGAAACAGTGACAGTCATAAATATCTTTGCACCTAACCAGGATAGCACAAAATATATGAGGCAAGCACTAGCAAAACAGAAAGGAAAAACAGATGTCTTTAGAATAATAGTTGGAGATGTCAACATGCCACTCACATCGATACATAGAACAACTAGACAGAACATCAACAAGGAAACAGAGAACTTGAACAATTTGATAAATTAGCTGGACCTGACAGACATATGCAGAACATTATACCACAAACCAGTAGATTTTATATTCTTCTCAAATGCTAGATCTTTCTCCAGGATAGACCATATTCTGGGCCACAACACAGCACTCAATGAACTTAGGAAGATTGAAGTTATGCAAAGCACCTTCTATGATCATAACAGAATGAAGCTAGAAATCAAGAATAGGCAAGAAAGGGAAACATGCAAATATTTGGAGGTTAACCTACACATTCTTAAAACAATCAGTGAGTCAAAGAAGAAAATGCAAGAGAAATTAGTAGATATCTTGAAACAAATGAAAATAGGAACACAAACTAATAAAATTTATCAGATACTGCAAAGGCATTACTGAGAGGGAAATTTATAACCTATATTTAAAAAGAAGAAAGAAAAAAAGAAAGAATATAAGCAAATAAATTTAAAAAGAAAAACAAACAAAAAAAGAAGAGTGCTAAAATCAAAGAACTAACAGAAAAACTGGAGAAACTAGAAAAAGAACAGCAAAATAATCCCAAGCCAAACAGAAAGAAAGAATTAACAAAGATTAGAGAAGAAATAAGAGAAATTAAGAAAAAAATAGAGAAAATCAACAAAACCAAAGTTGATTATTTGAGAAGATCAATAAAATCAGCAAACCCTTAGTAAGACTAACAAACTAAAAAGAGAGAAGATGCAAATAAATAAAATCAGGAATGAAAGGGGGACATTATGACTGACCCCACAGAAATAAAAAGATCACAAGAGGATATTATGAGAAACATATGCCAACAAATTAGACAACCTAGATGAAATGGGCAAATTCCTAGAAACACACTAACATTCTACACTGACTCTACAAATAATACAAGAACTCAACAAACCAACCATAAGTAAAGAGATTGAATCAGTCATCAAAATCTCCCAATAAAGGAAACAAAAGGAACAGATGGCTTCACAGGTTAGTTCCACCAGTCATTTCAAGAAGAATTAATATCAATCCTGTTTAAACTCTTTCCAAAAATTTGAAAAGGAGGGAAAATTACCCAACTCATTTTAGAAGCCAACATCATCCAAATACCAGAGCCAGTTAAAGACACTACAAGAAAAGAAAATTACAGACCAATCTTTCCAATGAACATAGATGTAAAAGTTCTCAATAAAATACTTGCAAATCAAATCCAACATCATATTAAAAGAAACATACACCTCAATCAAGTGGGTTTTATTCTTGGTATACAAGGTTGGTTCAACATAAGACAATAAATTAACATAAGACACCATGTTAACAAATTGAAGGAAAAAAACACATCATCTCAATTGATGCAGAAAAGGCATTTGACAAAATCCATCATCCTTTCTCAATAAAAAACATTTCAAAAAAAGGTATAAAAGGAAAGTTCCTCAGTATAATAAAGGGCATCTATAAAAATCCCACAGCCAACAACATACTCAATGGGAAAAGGTTGAAACCTTTCCTTCTAAGATCAGGAACAAGACAAGGATGCCCATAATCACCACTGTTATTCAACATGATGCTGGAAGTCCTAACTAGAGCAACTAGGCAAGAAAAAAATTAAAGGCATCCAAATTGGAAAAGATGAAGTAAAACTCCAATTATTCACAGATGAGCCTATATTTAGAAAAACCTAGAAATATCTAAAACTAAGCTATTGGAGTTAATAATAGAGTTCAACAAAGTGGCAGGATACAAGGTTAAGCTGCAAAAATCAAAAGTGTTTCTACACACTGGTTATATACAAGTTGAAGAGGAAATCAAGAAAAAAATTCAAAATTTAAAATAGCAACAAAAAGTTCAAATATCTAGGAACTAATTTAAACAGGAATGTAAAGGATCTGTAGTCAGAAAACTACAAAATACTGCTAAAAGAAATAAAAAAAGACCTAAACAAATGGAAGGACATTTCATGTCCATGGGTTGGAAAACTAAATATTGTGAAGATGTCAATTCTACCTAAAATGATTTATAGTTTCAATGCAATATCAATCAAAATTCCAACAGCCTGTTTTACAGAAACAGAAAAGTCAATCAATAAATTTGGAAGGAAAAGCAGTCCCAAATTGCTAAAAATATCCTTAAAAAAAGAAAAAAACAAAAAGATTAATAATAAAATACTGCTAATAAGAATAATTTTTAAAATAACAAAATTTTAAATTAGAAAATTAAAAATAGAAAAATCTGAAATAAAATTTTAAAATTTTATCTGTCTTTAATCATGAAGAACTGTTACCTTATATGCACAGTGACATTTTCTTCTGTATATTTCCTCAGTGTCTTATTTTTTCTTTATTTTCCATTTATGTGATTTAAAGCATTTTTTAAAACAAAATAAAATTTAAAAAGAAGAGCAAAGTCATAGGACTCATTCTTCCTGAACTTGAAGTGTATTATAAAGCTACAGTGGTCAAAACAGCATGATATTGGCATAAATAGACACCTTGATCAATGGAAATGAATTGACAGTTCAGAAATAAACCCTTACCTCTATGGTCATCCGATTTTTGATAGGCCTATCAGGTCCACTTTTCTGGGACAGAACAGTCTCGTCAACAAATGGTGCTGGGAGAACCAGATATCCCTAACCAAAAGAATGTAAGAGAACCACCATCTCACTCCCTATAGAAGAACCAACTCAAAATGGATCAAAGACCTAAACATAAAAGTCAGGACCATAAAAGTCCTAGAAGATAATGTGAGAAACGTCTACAAGATCTTGTAATAGACGGGGGTCTCTTAAACCTTATACCCAATACACAAGCAAAACAAGAATAAATAGATAATTGAGTCCTCCTCAAAATTAAACACTTCTGCACCTCAAAGGATTTTGTGAAGGGGATAAAAAAGGCATCCAACTCAATGGGGAAAATATTTGGAAATTACACATCCAAAAAGGGTCTAATATCCAAGATATATAAAGTGATCCTACAACTCAACAATAAAAGACATATAACCAATCAAAAATGAGCAAAAGAACTGAATAGACATTTTTCTAAAGAAGAAATACAAATGAAAAAAAAATACATGAAAAAAATGTTCAACATCACTGGCTATTAGGGAAATGCCAGTCAAAGCTACAATGAGATATTCCAAATTTCTATTTTTTAGAATGGTCACTATTAAAAAATTAGAAAACTACAAGTGTTTGCGAGAATGTGGAGAGATAGGAATACTTATTCTCTGTTTGGTGGGGATGTAGAATCGTACAGCCTCTGTGGAAGTCTCTTTGGCAGTTCCTAAGGAAATTAGATACAGATGACCTTGAGACCTGTCAATACCCCTATAAGTATATACCCGGAAGAACTCAGAGCAGTGACAGGAACACCCATCTGCCACCATTGTTCATAATGACATCAAAATTGCTCCTGCACAGGGCAGCATTCCAGCGTGGACTGGCACTCCACGTGGGCCAGCCTGCCTTCACCAGGAGGCCCTGAGCATCGAACCCTGGACCTCCTATATGGTAGATGGGAGCCCAATTGGTTGAGCCGCATTCATTTCCCTTTTGTTATTGGGTTTTTTTTGAGTAATAAAAATGTTCAAATATTGAATAAAGGGATGAATGCACAACTCTGTGATTATACCAAATGTTATTAATTGTACACTGTAGAAAAATTAAATAGTTTATGAACAAAAAATAATATGATGGGTTAGGAGAAAACACATCAAATGTAAGATATGGACTATAGTTAGTAGTAACAATTGACGATGCTCTTCCATAATTTGTTACAAAAATGTTTCACAAGAATGCAAGGTATTCATGGTTGGGTGAGATATGGGAGCCCTGTATAATGTTATGCATTTTTAAATTATTTTTATTTTATATTTTTTATGTGTACATTGGATTTTTTATTTTTTTCTTTATTTTTAAAGAAAAAAAATGGTTACATAAAAGTTAAATAAAAAATAGAGGTGATTCCCATATACCCCACCCCTCCCCAAGTTATACGTATTTGTCTTATAAATTCAAAACATTTACCATACACTTACTGCTTATATATGAGTGATATATTTCAATAAAATTTTATTTTAAAAAAGAATGTTTTTAGGGGAGTGGATGTGGTTCAAGCAATTGGGTACCTGCTTCCCACATGGGAGGTCCAGGTTTGGTTCCTGGTGCTTCCTAAAAAAATCAACAAGCAAACAGATATAAAAAACAACTCAAGGGAGTGTATGTGTCTCATGGATGAGTGCCAGCCAGCTTTCCAATTACAAGGTCCTAGGTTCAATCCCCTGCCTGGTAACTAAAAAAAAAAGAGAGAGAGAGAGAGAATATTTTTAAATTGCTTTTAAAATGAAAAAAAAAAAATTAACCTCATGGTAACCACATGAAATTGGATGAAAAATATATCCAGATAGAAAAAAGAAAGAATTCAATATGGTACAACACAGAAAAGCAAATAAATACAAACATAGGCATTAACAGAAGTGAGGAACAAAAAAGGTATTAGACTTAAAAAGGCTAAATAGAAAAATGTCAGAAAGGATGGAAAAAAATGTATTATGCCAGAAGGAGCCAAAAGATAGCTGGGGTAGTTATACTATTATCAGATAAAATAGACTTTGTCAAAAATGTTACAAGGCACAAAGATGGTCCTTATACACAGGTAAAGGGGACAATCCAACAAGAAGATTTAACAATTATAAATACATATGCACCTAACAGCAGAGCACCAAAATATATGAAACAAATACTGACAGATTTGAAGGGAGAAACTGGTGGTTCTACATTAATAGCATCTAATCAGAATATCAATAAGGAAATAAAGATTTGAATGATATTCTAACAGATATATGTAAAACATATCATCCAACAAAAACAGAAGTGGTTCTACATTAATAGTAGGAGACTTTAATATGCCACTCTAAATTATGCACAGGGTATCTAATCAGAATATCAATAAGGAAATAAAGATTTGAATGATATTCTAACAGATATATGTAAAACATGTCATCCAACAAAAACAGAACATACATTTTCATGAGTACACATGGATCATCATCCAGGGCAGACTATATGTTAGGTCACAAAACAAGTCTCAAGGATTTAAAACATTTTGAAATCATCCAATGTATATTATCTGACCAAACAGAATGAAGCAAGAAATCATAACAGAGGGAGAAACAGAAAATTCTCAAATATGTGGAAAATAAACAGCACACTCTTAAAAAACCCGTGTTAAAAACACACACACAATATGTTAGAGGATATTGGAAGCAAAATTAGAATATATCTTGGGTTGAATGTAAATGAAAATTCAACATAACAAAACTTAAGAGATGCAGTGAAAGCAATGCTGAGAGGGAAATTTATAGCCCTAAATGCTTATATTAAAAAAGAAAGACTTCGAGTCAGAGACCTAACCTCAAAACTAGAAGGAGGATTTACAGCAAGATGGCGGCAGAGTAAGGGGCTGCTAGAGTCAGCTCCTGCTACAGGGCAGTTAGTAAACACCCAGAGCTCTCTGGAGCTAGCTGAAGCACATGTTTCGGGGCTCCGGGAGGCCAGAAGAGCATCCTGCACATCCATGAAGGAGTGGAAGGAGGAGATGCCCATCTGCAGAGAAGACTCGTAAGTAGAGGCTCCACCCTGCAGAGGCCGGTGCCCATCCTCCCCTGGAGGCACAAGCCGCCTCGGGAGCTGTTCTGCAGCTGGAATTGAAAGCTCCACTTCCCCAAAACGGGGGAGGAAGAGACAGTTGGGCACCAACTTTAGCTAATGATGAGTAAAATTCAGCAGGCTAAATTATAATCCTGAGAACAGCTAAAAGTTGAGCCTGTCCAAGTCAGAAAGAAGCTGGGAGCTGCCATCTTAACTCCGCACCAAGGCACAAGGGGAAGCGGGGTGGCCTGAAAATCCCACTGCTGGTGGGGACTGGCTTCTTTCCATCCAGGTCAGATTGCAGGTCTAGCCTAAGACCCAGTGCCACCTCTGACAAGGAGGAAGCTGCAGGGATCTGCACCAACCTCTCCGGGAAATTGCCGGCCAAGCCATGGAGGCCAGTGATTGTCCTACTCTGGTGGTGTAAGCCACCCCCGGAACTGCTCTGTGACCAGAATTGGAAGCTCCATTTCCCAAAAACAGGGGAGGAGGAGACAGTTGGCTGCCAATTTCAGCTACTGATTGGTAGACTCGGATGGCTGAGAAATAACCCTGGGAACAGCTGGGGTATGAATTTGTCAAAGTCAGAAAAAGGCCAGTGGCCGCCATTTTGACTCCGCCCACAGCCTGAGGGGAAGCCGGGCTGACCACATATCACAGTGACGGTAGGAGCTGGTTTCTTTCACCTGGATCAGCCTGCAGCCCTAGCCTAGGCTTCAGCCCCACCTCTGGCAGGGAGGAGGCTGGCTAGCTCAGCACCAGTCTATCCAGGTAACTGAGGGTACTTTCGGCTGGCACAAACTGAATAATTAAAAGTCTACTGAGGCAACTGTGGTCATCTTGGACCTGCACTGCATAGATTGCTGCCCACACCTGCAGCTCCATCCATGCTCCAGGCAGGGGAGAAAGGGGCGTGAAGCTTCATCAGTCTCTCTAGGCAACTACAGTCTAAGCCTGAATGACATGGATTATTCCACACAGCTGTGACTGTGTCCCTACCTCATGGAAAGGAGAAAGTTGGGAGAAGCTTCATCTGTCCCTGGGGCAATGAGGGCAGCTTAAGCCTCCCGAGTTTATAGCACCAGTTACATCCTTGGCTCCTACTGCACAACCAGCAAGGGAGAAAGGGCAGGAAGCCCTAAACTAAAGAGAAAAACTGCACCCAGAATAAATACTCCAGTAAGCCAGATGCCAAGACACCAGCCAAAAATTACAATCCACACCAAGAAACAGGAAGCTATGGCCAAGTTAAAGGAACAAGATAAGCCTCCAGATGACATTAAGGAGTTGAGACCCTAATCATAGATATTCAAACAAATATCCTTAATAAATTCAATGAGATGGCTAAAGAGATTAAGGATATTAAGAAGACACTGAATGAACACAAAGAAGAATTTGAAAGCATACATAGAAAAATAGCAGATCTTATGGGAATGAAAGGCGCAATAAATGAAATTTAAAAAACATTAGAGGGAAGAGGATTTGGCCCAATGGATAAGGCATCTGCCTACCACAGGGGAGGTCCAAGGTTCAAACCCAGGGTCTCCTGACCCGTGTGATGAGATGCCCACGTGCAGTGCTGATGCGCACAAGGAGAGCCCTGCCAAGCAGGGGTGTCCCCTGCCTAGGAGTGTACCCCGTAAGGAGAGCCACCCATTGCGAAAAAATGCATCCTGCCCAGGAATGGTGCTACACACAGAGAGAGCTGATGCAGCAAGATAACACAACAAAAAAAAACCACATATTCTGGGTGCCACTGACAAGAATACAAGCGGGCACAGAAGAACACACAGTGAATGGACACAGAGAGCAAACAACTGGGGGGGAGGGGCAGGGGAGAGAAATAAATTAAAAATAAATCTTTTAAAAAAAACAATACATTGGAATCATATAATAGCAAATTTGAGGAGGCAGAAGAAAGGATTGGTGAGCTTGAAGAAATGGCCTCTGAAAGTGAACATACAAAAGAACAGATGAAGAAAAGAATGGAAAAAATTGAACAAGGTCCCAGGAAGTAAACAACAGTAAGAGATATGCAAACGTATGTGTCATATGTGTCCCAGAAGGAGAAGAGAAGGGAAAGGGGCAGAAGGAATATTCAAAGAAATAATGTTAGAAAATTTCCCAACTCTATTAAAGGACATAGATATCTATGTTCAAGAAGCACAATGTACTCCCATCCAAAAAAATCCATATAGACCAACTCCAAGACACATACTCATACTCATTAGAATGTCAAATGTCAAAGAGAGAATTCTGAGAACAGCAAGAGAAAAGCAATGCATAACATATAAGGGATACCCAACAATAGTAAGTGCTGATTTCTCACCAGAAACCATGGAGGCAAGAGTGGTCTGATATATTTAAGATACTACAAGAGAAAAACTTCCAGGCAAGAATTACATATCCAGCAAGACTGTCTTTCAAAAATGAGGGCAAGATTAGAATAGTCACAGATAAACAGAAACTGAGAGAATCTCTAAGCAAGAGACCAGATTTTCAGGAAATACTAAAGGGTGTGCTAGAGCCTGAAAAGAAAAGACAAGAGAGAGAGGCCTAGAAGAGAGTCTACAAATGAAGACTATATGAATAAAAGCAACCTTTTAGTTGTCAAAAGAGTGGTGAAAATAAAATATGACAGATAAAACTCAAGTAGTCAGGAATAAACTTAGCCAGTGATGTAAAGCACTTGTATTCAGAAAACTGCAAACCAATGTTGAAAGAAATTTTAAAAGTCCTAAATAACTGGAAGAACATTCCGTGCTCATGGATTGGAAGATTAAATATCATTAAGATGTCAATTCTACTCAAACTGATATACAGATTCAATGCAACCCTGATAAAAATTCCACCAGCATTAAAAAAAAGTTAAAAACACATCTAGCAAATTTATTTGGAAGGGTAAGGGGTCCTGAGTAACCAGAAACATCATAAAAGGAAAAGCAAACCCTAATCCTCAAACTTTAAATCATACTACCAAGTTACAGTGGTAAAAACAGCATGGTACTGGCATAAAGACAGACACATAGACCAGTGGAACCAAATTGATGGCTCAGAAACAGACCTTCACATATATAGTCAAGTGATTTTTGACGAGCCTGTCAAACCCACACAGCTCGGGCGGAACAATCCATTCAACAAACGGTGCTGAAACAACTGGATATCTATGACTAAAAGAAAGAAAGAGGACCACTATATCACACCTTATCAAAAAATTAACTCAAAATGGACCAAAAACCTAAAAATAAAAGCAAGAACCATAAAACTTCTAGAAGACATTGTGGGAAAATATCTTCAAGACCTGGTGGTAGGTGGTGGATTCCTAACAGAGATAAGAGAAGGACTGAGATGGACTACTGATGTTTAATGTATGTAGAAGTTTTAATTAACTTTACTGTAAAAATGTGGAAATGTCTAGAATGGATGGTAAAATTAGTAATAGCTAGTTTATTAATAGGGATGTGGCTGAAAAAGGTAGTCGAGGAATGTAAATGCCAATTGACAGAATGCTAGAGAATAATCTAGGAACTGAATAATAGCACAGTAAATCAAGAGCTGGATGAGAATTGTGGTTGATGGTACAGATGCAAGAGTATCCTTTGTGTGCTAGAGCAAATGAATATCACTACTGCATGGTGCTGGGAATGCATGGGAAAAATACAACTGGAATGACCTTTGGGCTATGGTTAGCAGTAATAATATAATATTCTTGCATCTATGCCAAAGATGTACTGTGTTGATAATGGGGCAGTATGGAAAATGTGAGCCAAATGTATGCTATGGACATGGTAACAATCAGATGATATTATCTTATCTGCAACAAATGTTCCACCACAGTGTGGTGTGTTGATAAAAGGGTGTTGCTTGGGAATTCTGCATCTGTGCATAATTGTTTTATAAGTTTACAACTTCTGTCATAAAAAATAGATTTAAAAATAATAATAAGGTATGTTGGGGGAAAACACCAAATGTAAGATACAGACTATAATTAGTAGTAAGATTTTGACAATATTCTTTCGTAATTTGTAACAAACATCTCATGACAGTGCAAGGTGTTGGTGGATGGTTGATGTATAGGACCCCTGTATGATATTATGCATGTTTGCTTTGTAAGTTCACAACTTTTACTATGCACTTAATTGTTTATGTATGTTCATATATAAATGACATAAAGATAATAATAATAGTAGGGAGGGTTGGGGGAAAATACTTTGGTTAGTAGTAATATTTTGACAGTGCTCTTTAATCATTAGTTAAAAAGGTTTAACAATAATGTAAGGTGTTGGTGGTAGGGTGAGTTATGAGAATCCTGTATGATGTTATACATGTTTGTTTTATAAATTCTTAACTATTACTATACACTTATCGTTTTTGTATGTTTATGTGTGGGTGATATATTTCAATAAATTAATTTTAAAAATAAAAAAGTAAAAAAAAAACTGGAAGAAGGAGAAAAAGAAGGGAAGAGTAAACTCAAAGCAAGCAAAAGGAAGAATCAACAAAGATTAGAGTGGAGATAAATGAAATAGAAAACAAAAAAGCAATGGAGAGAATAAACAAAATCAAAAGTTGATTCTTTTAAAAGATCAAGAAAAATTGACAAGGGAAGCGGACTTGGCCAAATTGATAGGGCATCTGCCTACCACATGGGAGGCCCATGGTTCAAACCCTGGGCCTCCCTGACCTGTGTGGATCTGGTCTATGCTCAGTGCTGATGCACGCAAGGAGTGCTGTGCCACGCAAGGTGTCCCCCGCATAGGGGAGCCCCACGCACAAGGAGTGCGCCCCCTAAGGAGACCCGCCCAGCGTGAAAGAAAGCGCAGCCTGCCTAAGAATGGCGCCACCCAGATGGAGAGCTGACACAGCAAGATGATGCAACAAAAAGAGATAAAGATTCCCAGTGCCATGGACAAGAATATAAGCAAACACAGAAGAGCACACAGTGAATGGACACAGAGAGCAGGCAACTGGGGGTGGGTGGGGAAGGGGAGAGAAATAGATAAAAAATAAATCTTAAAAAAAAAAGAGAGATAGGATACAAATAATGAATATCAGAAATGAAAAGGGGGACATTACTACTGAGCCCAATAAAACAAAAAGGACTATAAGAGGATATGATGAACAACTGTACACCAATAAATTAGATAACCTAGATGAAATAGATAAAATCTTAGAAACACACAAACTACCTACATTAAATACTCAAGAGGAAATCGAAGATCTCAACAAACCAATTATAAATAAAGTTATTTAATCAGTAATTGAATACCTCCCAACAAAAGAAAAGGCCAGAATCAGATGGCTTGACAGAGGAATTCTACCAAATATTCCAACAGCACTTAACTCCAATTCTGCTCAAACTCTTCCAAAAAAATAAAAGAGGAGGGAGCACACTCCCTAATTCATTCTACAAGGCTAACATCACCCTTATACCAAAGCCAGATACAGATACCAGAAGAGGGAGTAGATTGGCTCAAATGGGTAAGAACCTGCTTCCCACATGGGAGTTCCTGGGTTCAGTTCCTGACACCTCCTAAAAACAATGATAAACAAACAAAAGAAAAAATCAACTCAGGGGAGGTGATGTGGTTCAGTTGCTGAGCATTAGCTTCGCACGTAAGAGTTCCCAGGTTCAATCCCCGGCTCTGGAACCTCAAAAAAAAAGATACCACAAGAAAAAACAAAACAAAACAAAACTATAGACCAACACCTCTTATGAATGTGATGCAAAAATCCTCAATAAAATTACTAGCAAAACTAATCCAACTGCATATTAAAAGAATTTTACACCATGATCAAGTGGAATTTATCCTGGGTATGCAAGGTTAGTTCAACATAAGAAAATCAATTAATATAATACACCACATTAACAGAATGAAGATAAAAACACAATTATCTCAATTGATGCAGAAAAGGCATTTGATAAAATCCAGCACTTCTTGATAAAAATCACTTGGAACACTAGAAATAGAAGGAAATTTCCTCAACTTGATAAAGGGCATATATGAAAAGCCCACACCTAACATCCTACCATGGTGAAAGATTGAAAGCTTTCCCTCTAAAATCAGAAACAGTTCAAGTATGTCCACTGTCACCACTGTTATTCAACATTGTAATGGAAGTTCTTGCCAGAGCAATTAGGCAAGAAAAAGAAATAAAAGTTCTTCAAAATGGGAAGGAAAAAAGTAAAACTTTCCCTATCTGCAGATATGATCCTATAAACAGAAAATCCTGAAAAATTCACAACAAAGCTCCTAGAGCTAATAAATGAACTTAGCAAAGATCAACACCCCAAAATCAATAGCTTTTATATGCATAAGCAATGAACAGTCAGAAGAAGAAATCGAGGGGGAAAAATCCACTCACTGTAGCAACTAAAAAAATCAAATCAATAAATAAATACAAGAACAATACAGGAATAAATTAATACACAAATGTAAAGGACTTGTACATAGGAAACTACAATATATTTCTAAAAGAAATCAAAGAAGACCTAAATAAATAAAAGGACATTCCATACTCATGGATTTGAAGCCTAAATATTGTTGTCAATCCTACCCAAAGCAATTTAAAGATTCAATGCAATCCCAATCAAAATTCCAACAACCTTCTTCAAAGAAATGGAAAAGTCAATCATAAACTTATATAGAAGGGTAAGGGGCCCAGAATAGGTAAAGCCATTCTTTTAGTTTGCTAAAGGCTATCAAGGCAATACCAGAAATGGATTGGCTTTTACAGTGGGGATTTATTAGTTTAAAAGCTTACAGATTCGAGGCTGAGAAAAATGTCCAAATCAAGGCTTTATCAGATAATGCTTTTTCTCACCGAAAACTAGCTGTCTGCAATCCTGGAATCATCGCTCACATGGCAAGGCATGTAGAGATATCTGCTGGGGCTCTCCTTCCTACTCTGGGCTCCACTGCCCACAGCTTCCTTTTTCATGGCTTTCTCTCTACTTCTGTGTTCTGTTGATTTCAGCTTCTGCCTTCTGAGCTCTCTCTTTCAGCTTCTGGGGATTTCTTTCTGTCTCTGTGGTTCCCTCTCTAAATATTCATCCATTTATTAAGGATTCCAGTAAGAGGATTAAGACCCACCCTGAGTCATGCATTACTGAAGTAAATAATCTAATCAAATGGTCCCACCTACAATAGTTTCACACCCACAAGAATGGACCAGTTTCAAGAACATGATTTTCTAGAGCCCATACAGTCTCAAATTGCCACAGCCATCTTGAAAAAGAAGAATGATATTGGAGAACACAGACGTCTCAATCTTAAAACTAAATATAAAATGACAGCAAACAAACAGCATGGGACTGGCACAAGGACAAGACATAGAGAACAGTGGAATCAAATTGAGGGCTCAGAAATCAACCCCTACAGTTATGGCCAACTGATTTTTGACAAGGAAACAAAGAATTCTTGTTTGGGAAAAATAATCCCTTCAATAAACGGTATGGGGAAAACTGGATCTCCATTTGCAAAAAAGAATGAAGGAGGTCCCCTACCTCACTCTCTATACAAATATCAACTCCAGATGGATCAAAGACCTAATGATAAGAGCTAGAACCATCAAACTCCTGGAAGAAAACATAGGGAAGCCCCTTCAAGACCTTGTGTTAGGCAACAGTTTCTTAGACTTTACACTCAAAGCACAAGCAACAAAAGAAAAAACAAATGCACCCTCATGAAAATTTAAAACTGTTGTGCATCAAAGGACTTTATCATGAAAGTAAAAAGACAAACTATACAATGTAAAAAAATATTTGGAAACCACATCTCTAATAAAGGATTAATAACCAGTATATATTAAGAAATCTTTCAACTTAATAAAAAGAGAAACAACTCAATTTAAACTGGACAAAAGATTTGAACAGATAGCTCTCCAAAGAGGATATATAAAATGGTCAGAAATCACATGAAAAGATGCTCAGCGTCATTAGCCATCAGGGAAATGCAAATCAAAACTCATAATGAGATACCATTTCACACCCATTAGACTGGCTATTTTTAAAAATGGAAAATAACAAGTGTTGGATAGGCTTCAGTGAAATAGGAGCAGTGATTCATTGCTGGTAGGAATATAATATGGTGCAACCACTGGGGAAGACAGTTTGGTGGTTGCACAGAAAACTAAGTATAGAAATGCCATATAACCCAGCTATCCCACTATTCAGTATATACCAGAAAGAATTGAAAGCAGGGACTTGAAAAGATTTGCACACTGATGTTCATAGCAGCATTATTCACAATTGCCAAAAGACAGAAGCAATCCAAGTGTTCATAAACAAAAGAATGGATAAGTAAAATGTGGCCTATACGTATAACAGAATATTATTCAGCCATAAAAAAGGAATGAAGTCCTGATATATGCAACAGCCTGGATGAAATTTGAAGACATCATGTTGAGTGAAATAAGCCAGACACAAAAGGGCATATTGTATGATCTCATTGATTTGAAACAATTAGAATAAGCAAACTCATAGAGTAAGAATCTTGAATATAGGTCACCAGAGGAGGTGGGTATAGGGAGTGAGAAGTTAAGGCTTCAAACGTACAGGATTCCTATTTGGAATGAAGGAAATGTTTTGGTAATGTATGGTAGTGGTGGTAGCACACCACTGTGAACACAATTAACAACACTGAAATATATATTTGAATATGGTTACAAGGAAAATGTTAGATTGCCAATATGGTAACATAACAAAAATTTTAAAAAGAATCCATGGAACTACACTACACAAAGAGTGTAGTGTAGTGTAAACCATACACTTTAAACCATAGGTTTCCTTAGTAGTGCAAGTATAAAAATGCACTATTAGCAATTCTAAGAAATGTTCCACACCAGAGCAAATGTTGCTGGTAAAATAGTATTGGGAACCTTGTATTTTATGTAGTATGGTACTGACACAAGAACACACATATAGATCAATGGAATAGAATTAACCATTCAGAAATAAACCCACACACCTATGTCAATTATTTTTGACAAGAGTATCAGGTCCATTCAATGGAGAAAGAATAGTTTCCTCAACAAATATTGATGGGAAAATTGATATCTTGATGAAAAAGAATGAAAGTGGACCTTTACATCACGTCATATACAAAAATTAATTCAAATGGATCAAAGACTAAAACTGAACTAAAACTGTAACATTTCTAGAAGAAAATATAGGGCGGTGTCTTCAGGACCTTGAATTAGGTAATAGATTCTTAGACTTTACACCAAAAGCATGAGCAATAAAAGAAAAAAATGGACTAATTGGACTTCATCAAAATTAAAAACTTTTGTGCATGAAAGGACATTATCAATAAAGTGGAAAGACAACCTAGAGAATGGTAGAAAATATTTGGAAACCATGTATCTGTCAAGGATTTAATATCTAGAATATATAAAGAATGGCTACAACTCAATAACAAAGACAATCAGCCCAATTTAAAAATGGGCTGAGGACTTGAATGGACATCTCTCCAATGAGGATATACAAATGTCCAATAAGGACATGAAAAATATTCGGTCTCATTAGCCATTATGGAAAATGCAAATCAAAACTAAAATGAGGTGCTACTTCATACCCACTAATTTGGGAATAGCTTAAAAAATGGAAGATAACAATGTAAAGATGTGGTGAAACAGGAATCCTCATACATTGTTGATAGGAGTGTAAAATGTTACAGCCTTGTGGAAAACAGTATGATAGCTCCTCGGAAAGCTAAGTATAGAATTATCCCATTTCTAGGTATATGCCCAGAAGAACTGAAAGGTGGGATTTGATCAGATTTTGCATACTGATATTCAGAGCAGCATTTTCACAATAGAAAGCAACCCAAGTATCCAACAACAGATGGATAAACAAAATGCAATGAAATATGATCCAGTCATGAAAAGGAATGAAGTTCTGATACATTCTACAACATGGATAACTCTTGAAGACATCGCATTGAGTAAAATGAGTCAGACGTAAAAGGACAATTATTTTAAGATCTCACCTATATGAAATAACTAGAATGTGCAAATTCATAAAGGCAGAAGAAACATCCCAGGGTACCAGGGTTGACATGGGACTAAGGAATCAAGGAGTTAATACTTAATAGGTATGGAGTTTCTGTTTGGGGTGAGGGTAAATTTTTGGTTAATAGATGGTGGTAATTGTAGCACAACATTGTGAACTATAATCACCACTTCTGAATTTTTATACTTGAAAGTGGTTAAAATGGGAAATTTTACATTATCACAATAAAAAATTTTAATTAGAAAATTTTTAAAAAACTGTTAAAACCAAAAGAAGTAATAGACAAATTTACAATTATCGCTAAAATGTCAACACTCTTCTCTTGGTTATGATAAAATGAGTAGACAAAGAAATCAGGATAGATACTTGTGGTGGTTTGGAATTACATACCCCAGAAAAACATGTTCTTAAACTTAACCTATTCCCTGTGGGTCTGAACACTTTGTTAAGCAGGACCTTCAGTTAAGGTATGGCCCACCTCAATCAGGATGGATCTTAATACTTTTACTGGAGTCCTTCATAAGCAGAATGAAATTCAGACAGAGAGAGCGACAGCCATGGGAAGCAAGAAGCTGAAGGTCAGCATAACCCAGAAGAGAAGAGAGGTCAGGAGAGGCCACCGTGTGCACTGTTATGTGAGAGAGGAACCAAAGACCAAGGATCACTGGCAGCCAATCCCAAAATACCAGTCTTCAGGAGAAAGGATCACCTTGATGATGCCTTGACTTGGACTTCTATTAGCCTCAAAACCATAGGCCAATAAATTCCCATTGTTTAAACCAACCTATTGCATGGTATTTACTTTAGGAACAAGGAAATAACAATACAGAAGACCTGAAAAGCTCCATCAACCAACTCTGAGTGACATTTCTAGAATACTCCACTCAACAACAGAAGATATATTTGTTTCCAAATGCACACAAAACATTCACCTAGATAAACCAAACATGAGCCATAAAATGCATCTCTTCAAATTTAAAAGGACTAATATCATAGTGTACACTCTATGACCTCTAAAGAGTTAGAACTAGAAATTAATAATAGAAAGATACCTGTAAAATTCACAAATGCTTGCTAGGCAAATAGCACACTTCTAAGTAACCCATGGGTCAATGAATACATAACAAGAGATCTTTAAAAATATTTGGAATTGAATGAAAATTAAAACACATCAAAATTCCCTTTAAGCTAAAGCAGTGCTTAGAGGGAGATTTATAGCCTTAGAGGATTCTAGTAAAAAAGAAGAAAGGTCATGAATCAATGATCTAAGCTTTCACTTTAAGAAACTAGGGGGAAAGAAGATCAAATTAAACCCAAAGCAAGCAGAAAATAGAAAAAAATAAAAAGAGCCAAAAAAATCAATGAAAAAGAAATTAGAAAAACTGTTATTAGAGAAAAATCAATGAAACCAAAAACTGATTCTCTGAAGAAATCTAGAAACTTCATAAGCTTCTCAAGAAAAAAGGAAAGAAAACACAAATTACCAATATCAGGAATACCACTCATTCAGAAGTTCTCTTGGAAGCCTTCTGCCTTAGGCCTCATCTTCCCCTCCAAGAAGAATCAGGTTCTCCAATCTCTTTCCTACCCCATGTCTATTCCACAACTCTTCTGTAGCACCTATTATAAAGCAGTGTGTGCATTGTATAGAGTAATTAATACGTGACTTCTTTTTATCCCACTACCCTTGAGGCTCCTAAAGGGAGGGGCTGTGCTTCCTTAATCTTTGTAGCCCTGGTATCCATCGCATTAGCTGTAACCTGAGGTACTTACTAAGTGCATGTACTCAAAGGCTCTAGAGACTTTTTCCTGCCAACCTAATTAAATACACTATCACACTTTTTTCTTCTTTACCAATCAAAACCATCAGCATATTATTACTGATCTGACCTTTTAACCATAAAGAGAAAACAAATGCAACCATATTAAGTCCATGTAGTATCTGTCAAAAGCAAAGAAACTTGACGTTTTGGTGAATCTGTTCTTCCTTCCTGTAGATGAATCTACTATTTTTATTTGCTTTTTCAAAATATTATAGTATCTCAAAGATTCTCTTAAACATTTTTGAGGATCCCAGACATCCCAAGTTTAGAAAAATCTATGAATAATACCTTCACTAAAGAGAATAAAGGGATACATAGCTTATACCTTGATGTTACTCATTATGAAGCATATATACTCCTTCCAGCTAAAAGTCTTGATTTTGGCTTGAACAGAGTCTGAATGCTTGGTAGAGACACCACCAAATAGTCATTTATTTATTCGTTATTTAAGAAGACATGGGTTTCTTTCCTTTAATGGGTGTCAGACCACCAGAGAAGAATGAATATTTTTGCTCTCCTTTACATGCAGCTTTCTCGTGCTATTCTCTGACATTCTAACACCCAACCTGGCTTACTTCTTCATTCTCTTTTGTGTCCAAGGGACCGCTGGTGAGGCCTGACCATTCTCTTTAATATTTCCCCAGAAAGAAAATTCTAGGGGCCCTCAATTAGACCAGGCCAGCCAGCAAGATCATCTGTCAGAGATAAGCTCAATCCTACACCATCCACACTACACTGTAAGGACTTAGAAATCTGCAAGGTCCAATTCTGGGACTGAGAGATGGGAATAAGAAAAGGTTTGGAAGTGGAGGGAAGGTAAGGCTAAACTTAATTTTATATTCTGACCAACAATTCCCTAAAATTGTACTTCTGTTTTAAAAGCCTGAACATCAAACATTCTTAATTTAATCAGTCTACACAGGTTAAGAAAGAAATCAGAATTTTAGCCAGGGCTTAGTGCTGTAATATTTTCATCAAGGACCATTGTAGAACATATATTCATGGAAGACTCAGTCAGCTTATAGACCAATTTACCAATCATTAAAAGAATATTAATTAAATGTGCTCCCCTCAAAATTAAATCTTTAATTTGCCACCACTCTAGCAGGCCCAGATCCAAATTAGGTGGGGAAAACAAGAAACAGCATGTAAAAAAAGGAACGATTCCTCAAGTGTAAAGAGTGAGAAAATCACTGTAGCAGACAACGAATTTCTGCAGGGGAAGGAACCATGTCACCATGACAACCTGGGATATTTTTATTGAAAAATTTGGTAGATCATTAGGAAACTTTTTTCAAAATTTGGAGGCTGAGAGTGAAGAATAAGAACACATGTGGGAGTTGAGAAAACTCCAAATTGGATTTTTATCTTTATTTTTTATTTTTTCCTCATAAACCACATTGCCAAATCCTGCTTTATTTTTTTTTTCACTTTCATATTTATTTTAATATTTCTTGCTCATCCTTCTCAACAAATACAGAAAAAAATTGGAGAAAAAAATGTCTAGCAATCTCCCAGTCTCCACTATCACTTTTTTCTTTGATTCAACCTTTATAATATATATTTTTAGTATAGACATTTTTCCTTAATATTTATATACAATGACATACACATATCTTAAGTGATGAGTTTTAACAAACATAAAAATTAATACCTATTTAACCAAACCCCTATCAAGTTAAAGAATATTAACCTTTACTCTGTAAAGTACTCTCCTGTCAACCTCCACCTGGTAAATCCAACCTCTATTCCTACAAAGGCAACCAGTGCTCTGATTGAGGATTATCTGGCCTGAGAGTCGGGGGAGGAACTCATCCAGAGATTCAGGGCTGTGATGGTTTAAGTGCTGCTGGAATGTCCTCTCGCCCCTCTGCTCTCTCTAGTCACCAGTGTAGACTGGAAGCCCAGAGTCACCTGTGGGATCCTGTTCATGCTCTCCCACCGGTGCCAGCTCCAAGGATCCCATGCCAAATCCTGCTTTATAAGGACAAAAATAATTTCATGCCCTATAATTACAAAAAAAATATTGGCATATATATGTGATTATATAACATTATTTCGGGGATCATTTAACAAATGATACTAGGTTTCTTAAAGAACAGGAGAAATTTACATTAATCGAGAGTTCAAAATAGGTTATTATGTATTAGCATATCCATCCTTAGCTTGAAACCTGAAAGTATCAGGTGGATACTTCCATTATGTATTGTCTCTATATTGTATTACCTTTTATTTTCTTTATATCTTTCTTTAATTGCCAGAAGGGTTATAAATATGCACATACGATTTTGCCTTTCTAGGACCTGGACAGAATTTCTTTGTTTCCTGGGGCTTCTGGTTGCCAGGCACCCACTGGGGCTGGGGTGAACAGAGCAGAGAATACGTCTAGGTTGCATCTTCCTTCTGGACCCGTTGGGGACCCTTTTCACTCCATTTATATAATTTTTTATCTTGCTTTTCACTTCTTTTGTACTATTTTCCAAAGGGTCAATTTTGCATAAAGTTCTGTTATATATGTATTATTTACTTAGAATATGCTGATTTATTTAACCAAGGTTCTCTTCAAAAATGTCCTTACAAAGCTTATGAGAAACAAAACATTTCTGCCAAGTTATGTCTTCTAAAATGCACTTCAATTCACATCTATCATTTTATTTAAACCTTACAATATTTCATTTAAGTATTATTATCCCCTTTCAATAAATGACGTAACTGTGATGAAAGGGGTGTTATTTCTCTAATGCCACAGCTGGGAAGTTTCAGAGTCTGTGTTAAAACCCTGCTGTCTTTACTCTTCAAGTCTTCACATTTCACTGTGCTGTACTGAATCTTAATGTCTTCATGATTCCCGAGGCACAGACTTTGAACTTATAAAGAAATTGCCTCTAGACAGTATTACATAATAGAGTATATTTTTACTTCTAGCTGAGAAACCTTATAAGTCTTGTATTCAAGATGTTCTCTGCTCCAAACACACAGTGATGAGAGAAAATATAGAAAAAGAGAAATTAAAAAGCAAAACAACTCTAGCATGTTCAAAACCAAGATAAACCCAAGTCCCGGAAATACCAAATTATAGTATGTGGGGCTTAAGTTGAGGCCTGCTGGGCTCCCCAAATAGGAACTTCAGCTCCTGCAGGATAATAAGGACCAAGAGTCCTCAAAAGAAAGATAAGGGGCAGAGTTAGGCTCACTTCTTGAAAACTAGGGGCTTCTTCACCCTTGCAAAAAGGCTGAAAAGAGCTGCAATGAGCGCTTCACAAAGCCATGGCTGTCGTAGTTTGCTAGTGCTGCCATAACAAAGTATAAAAAACTAGGTCTCACAAAACAACAGAAATTTATTAACTCACACTTCTGGAGGCCAGATGTCTAAGCGAAGGTGTCGGCAGGGCAATTTCCTCTGTAGTAAAAGGGAATGAATCTGGCTTGCTGGAAACCATGGCATTCTTCGGCTTGTGGCATAGCTCAATTTCTGCCTCCATCACACGCTGTGTTCTCTCTCTGTCCATGTCCAAATTTTTTCTCTTTATGAAGACATCAGTTGCATTAGATTATGCCCCACCCTAATCCAGTTTGGCCTCAACTTCACTAATAACATCTTTAAAGATTCTACTTCCAAAAAGGATCAAATTCAGGAGAAGTGGGGTTAAGTTTGAAAGTATCTTTGGGGAACACGATTCAATCCATAACAATGGCCTAGGGAGGCAGGAGAAAGCTGACTCAGCTTGACGTCCAGGACCTGGGTCAAACCATCTACTGGCTCAGAGATTATATCTGTAATATGTCTAATAAAATAGCTAGACAGGCCTAAGTCACCAATATAAGATCAGATTCTGGTCTGAAAGTCCCTTGGGGAGGGTGGAGGCATTCAAGACAAAGGGGTTAATGTAGAGAGAGAGAAAGAAAAAAAAACCTTCTAATCAGGATGAGTGCACATACAATTTCCAAAATCCGTAAGGAAAATTCTTAGAACACTTATATATATATAAAACATCATCTTTCCCATTTTAAGTACAAAAGTCAATGTTGTTAATTACATTCACAGTGCTGTACTACAATCACCACCATCCATTACCAATATTTTTCTTTCATGCCAAACAGAAACCCCTTAACTCTGTTAAGGATTAACTCCTCATTCCTTACCCCCGTGCCAACCCTGGTACCTGTAATGTTTCTTCTGCCTCTATAAATCTGCATATTTTAGTTATTTCATATAAGTGAGATAATACTTTATTTGTCCTTTTATGTTTGGCTTATTTCACTCAACGTGATGTCTTCAAGGTTAATCCAGCAAGGTCATGCATCAGAACTTCATCTTTTTACAGCAAAGCAATATTATATTGTATGTATATATCACATTTTGTTTTTTCATTCCATCATTGATGGACACATGGTTGGTTTCCACCTTTTGGTTATTGTGAGTAATGCTTCTATGCATATTGATGTACAGATATCTGTCTAAATCTATGCCTTCAATTTTTGAGAGCACATACCTAGAAGTGGTAGTTCATATGGAAATTCTATACTTTACTTTTTGAGGAATCACCAAAGCGTTTTACACAGTGGCTGCACCATTTTACATTCCTACCAACAATGAACGAGGGTTCCTATTTCTCCACGTCTTTGCCAATGCTTGTTTTTGTTGCTGTTGTTGTTGTTTGTTTGTTGTTGCTGTTTAATAACCATTCTAGTGGGTTTGAAGTGGTATTAAATTTTGGCTTTGATTTGCATTTCCCTAATTGCTAATGATGTTGAGCATCCTTTCAAGTGCTTACTGGCCAATTGTTCATCTTTATTGGAGTAATGTCTATTCAAGGCTTTTGCCCATTTTTAAATTGGGTTGAGTGTCTTTTTGTTGTCAAGTTATAAGAGTTCTGTATATACTGTGGATATTAAACCCTTATCAGATATATGGTTTCCAATATTTTCTTCCATTCTGTAGGTTGTCTTTTTCACTTTCTTGATAATGTCCTTTGATGCACAAGAGTTTTTAATTTTTATGAGGTCCAATTTATGCATTTTCTTTTGTTGCTCATACTTTTGGTGTAAAGTCTAAGAATCCATTGACTAATACAAAGACCTGAAGACATTTTTCCTGTTTTCTTCAAGAACTTTTATACTTTTAGTTCTTATATTTAAGTCTTAGATCGATTTTGAGTTGATATTTGTATATAATAAAGTAAGGTTCCACTTTGATTCATTTACATGTGAATATCCAATTTTCCCAGGACCATTTGTTGAACACACTATTCTTTCCCCATTGAGAGGACTTGGCACTCTAGTCAAAAATCAAGTGGTTGCAGGGCGAAAGAAAGTGCAGCCTGCCTAAGAATGGCACCACCCACACGGAGAACTGACATCAACAAGATGATGCAACAAAAAGAAACACAGAATCCCGAGCCACTCACAACAAGAGAAGTGGATAAAGAAGACGACACCGCAAATAGACACAGAGAACAGACAACTGGGGTGGGGGTGGGGGGAAGGGGAGAAAAATAAATAAATAAATCTTTAAAAAAAAAAAATCAAGTGGCCATACATTTGTGAATTTATTTTTAAATGGTAAATTCTATTTCCTTGGTCAAATGACTGTCCTTGTGCCCAAACCAGGCTGCTTTGGCTATTGTAGCTTTGTAATAAATTTTGAAATCAGGAAGTGTGACTCCTCCAACTTTGCTCTTTATTTTCAAGATGATTTTGGCTATTTGAGGCCCTGACCCTTCATTTGAATTTGATGACTGGCTTTTCCATGTCTGCAAAAGGAAAAAGGCTGTTGGAATTTTGATTGGGATTACAGTCAATCTCTAAATCACTTTAAGTAGTGTTGACAACAATAGTCTCCCAATCTGTGAACACAGAAAGTCCTTACATTTATTTAGGATTTCTTTGATTTCTTTTAGCAATATTTTATTTTTTTTAATTTTTTTAAGATTTAAAAAAAAAATTTCTCTGCCCTTCCCTGCCCCGCGCCCCACCCCGCAGTTGTCTGCTCTTTGTGTCCATTTGCTGTGTGTTCTTCTGTGTCCACTTGTATTCTTATCAGTGGCACTGGGAATCCATGTCTCTTTTTGTTGTGTCATCGTGCCGCATTATCTTTCCGTGTGTGTGGCACCATTCCTGGGCAGGCTGCACTTTTTTCACGCTGGGCGGCTCTCCTTATGGGGTACACTTCTTGCACGTGGGGCTCCCCTATGCGGAGGACACCCCTGCATGGCACAGCACTCCTTGCGAGCATCAGCACCATGCGTGGGCCAGCTCATCATCACATGGGTCAGGAGGCCCTGGGTTTGAACCCTGGACCTCGCATGTGGTAGGCAGACACTCTATCCATTGAGCCAAATCCGCTTCCCTTAGCAATGTTTTATAGTTTTCCATGTACAAGTCCTTATATCCTTGGTTAATTTAATCCTAGATATTTGATTTTTTGGTTGCTATTGTAAATGAAATTGTTTTCCTGATTTCCTTTTTGGAGTGTTCATTGCTGGCATATAGAAGCAGCATTGATATTTGTGTACTGATCTTATACCCTGCCACTTTTTAAAAATTCCTTTATTTTCTCTAGTAGCTTTCTCATAGATTCCTCTGGATTTTTTACATATAGGACCATGCCATCTATGAATACGAACATTTTACTTCTTCCTTTTCAGTTTGGATGCCTTTTATTTCTTTCCCTTTTTTTCTAATTTTTGGCTATCAATTCCAGAAAAATGATGAATAGCAGTGATGAAAGTAGAATCTGTATTAATCAAGGTTTTCCAGAGAAACAGAAGCAACAGAAGCATGTAAATATTACAAGATTTATTATGTCATAATCCCTGCATGACTGTGGGGATTGGCAAGTCCAAATTCTGTAGGGCAGGCTACAAGTTGTTAACTACAATAAAGTTTTCAAATAATTGGCCAGGAAGAGCTGGCTGGCTGAAGTAGATATGGAAATTCCTTTTTGACTGCTGAATCATCAGTTCTTCCTTTAATGCATTCAACTGATTGGATGAGACATCTCTCAATGCGGAAGGCAATCTCCTTTGTTGATTAGAGATGTAATCAACCATAGATGCAATCAACTGATTAATGATTTAAATCCACAAAATACCCTCATGGTAATAATCAGGACAGTGCTTGCTTAACCAAACAACTGGACACCATAACCAAGTCAAACTGACATGTGAAACAAACCATCACAGAATCCTTGGCTTGTTCCTGATTTTATGGGGAAAACTTTCAGTCTTGCACATTGAGTATGATAGCTATGGGTTTTTCGTTTTATGCCTTTTATCATGTTGAGGAAGTTCCCTTCTATTCCTAGTGGTTTTTTAATTTCTTTTGTTGTTGTTGCTGTTGTTTGTTGTTGTTGTTTTTATTCTTTTTTATTTACAAACCCTTGTGTAGAGGGCTGACTTTCAATAGATCGCAGCGAGGGAGCTGCTCTGCTATGTACGAAACCCCAACCCGGAAGCATGGCATCTACAAGTGGTTTGGGTATTCCTAGTGTTTTGAGAGTTTTTATCAAAAAGCAGTGCTGGATTTTGTCAAATGATTTTTTTGCAACAATTGAGATGTGGCTTTTTCCCTTCATTTTATTAACATGGTATATTACATTAATTGATTTTCTTATGTTGAACTACCCTTGCATCCTAGGGTAAATACCACTGGGTTGGGAAACGGACTTTGGCCCAGTGGTTAGGGCGTCCGTCTACCACATGGGAGGTCCCCGGTTCAAGCCCCGGGCCTCCTTGACCCGTGTGGAGCTGGCCCCTGCACAGTGCTGATGCGCGCAAGGAGTGCCCTGCTACACATGGGTGTCCCCCGCGTGGGGGAGCCCCACGCGCAAGGAGTGCACCCAAAAGGAGAGCCGCCCAGCGCGAAGGAGGGAGCAGCCTGCCGAGGAATGGCGCCGCCCACACTTCCCGTGCCGCTGACGACAACAGAAGCGGACAAAGAAACAAGACGCAGCAAATAGACACAGAGAACAGACAACCGGGTAGGGGAGGGGAATTAAATAAATAAATAAATAAATCTTTAAAAATAAATAAATAAATAAATAAATACCACTGGGTTGTGGTATATAATCCGTTTACTGTGCTGTTGGATTCAGTGTGCTAGCATTTTGCTGAGGATTTTTACATCCATGTTCATGAGGTATACTAGTCTAATTTTACTTTCTTTTTTTTTTTAACTTTATTTTTAGAAAAGTTTTAGATTTACATTTACAGAAAAATTACACCAAAAGTATAGGGAATTCCCACGTAAGCCCCCTACACACACACACATACCCACACACAATTACCCATATTATTGACATCTTAATTTTCTTTTCTTATTGTATCCTTATCTGGCTATGGTATTAGGATAATACTGGCTTCATAGGATGAACTAGGAAGGGTTTCCTCTTCTTCAATTTTTTGTAAGAGTTTGAGTGGGATGGGGTCAATTCATTTTTGAATGTTTGGTAAAATTTATTAGTGAAGTCATCTGGTCCTTGACTTCCCTTTTTTGGGAGGTTTTTTGTTATGGATTCAATCTCTTTAATTGTTATTGATCTGTTGAGATCTTCTATTTCTTTTTTTATTTAAAACTTTATTTTTTATATAAATGTTACAAGTTACTCAGCTAACACAGATAGTAACTACAATAACAATAAATCTTCTTTAGTCATTGGTTACACTCCCCCCTTGTTTTTGTTCATTCCTCAATCTTGAGAGATTTGGGATGATGTCCACTGAGTGCTTCAGGCCGAGAAGAGACATAAATATTATGGAGCAGAGGAATGGAACTGTTTTCCCTTGCTTTTAAAAATACCCCTTGCTTTTGGGATGGTGTTGGTCCATCATCATCATTTCGTTAGTTGTCCAGGTTAAGCCTCAAGAATTGGAGAACAGGAGTTGGCCACATACCTGTTGGGCTTCAGGGTTCAACCAGCATAGGAACAATCTGAAAGCTTCACTTAGGAGTATATTTCTCAGAGACTTAAACTGTAATAAACTGAAAGTTGTATGTTCAAATAAAAGGAGAAGAACCATGATTAGGGGATTTTAAATGAGTGTAACTATGCTATATTGGGAATAGATGTTCTTACATTCCCAGATAGAGCCCACCAAGGGGGTGCTGATTTCATGAGGCTGTGTGGTTTGCCTGTGGCGTCTGAATGTCCCTAGGGCCCTCAGGAGCACGTTATTTGAGGCTTTGTTTACTGTGGCAGTTTGTGAAGTCTGGCTGAGACCTGCATAAATACGCGCAACGTCCAGAATTATCTCCTGACTCACTTAGAAATCTCTTAATGATAAAAACTCTATTTTATTTAATATTTGCCCCCTTTGGTCAAGTCTTCCTCCAAATGCATTGCTGATTTACTTTTGGTAATAATCCCTTGGTGCCAAGAAGGCTTATCCCTGGGAGACACGCCACATGTTGGGGGGAAAATAGTGAGTTTATTTGCAGTTTGGCTTAGAGAGAGGTCACACTTGAATAACAAGGAGGTTTTCAGGAGGTAACTCTTAGGCAATAGATATTATTAGGCAAAATTTCAATTTTACAAGAATAAGGTTCATAAGTGCAAGCATTAAGATGGAGGGTTTGGCTTATTATCCTGTTTTCTTTTAGTAGGCAAGGCTTATATATTCCAGAGCTTTTGGCCATCTTATTTGAGAAAGTGACAGGACTTTTTCAGGAGGGAAGCTTAATATTTTATTAGCTACTATGTGGGACTTTATCCATAAAACATACCTAGAACAACAAGGACACATTCATAGCCCATAGAACAGAGTAGATACATAACATTCAAGATGTTCAAAAGGCCCTGTCAAGACAAATGACCATGTCCCACCTTTACCTTCTTACCAGAAGTTTTTGTGGACTGTGGAAAAGATCATGTTCTTGGAGCTAAGCCATTTCTGTAGGTGTGGGCCCTTTGATTGGATTGGATTCAGTTTGGGGGACTTTGAGTGGATTGCTTCACTGAGGCATGACCCAGGGTGGGTTTTGGTCCTCTTGCTGGAGTCCTTTATAAATGGAGGACTGAAAGCAGAGATACACAGAGAAAAAGCAGCAGAGTCAGAGAAACTGTGAGGGGCTGAAAGAGATGAGAGGACAGAGATGAGCCATATGACTGATTGCCCACAGCTGAGTTCAGCAAAGAAGTAAGTCTGAAGGAGAAGGCAGAGCCCCAGACCAGCAGAACTGCCTTGTGTCTTGCTACATGGCAGGAGTCCAGGATCACCAGCAGCCAATCTTTGGTGAGACAGCATCTCTGATGATGCCTTGATTTGGACATTTTCACAGCCACGGAATTGCAAGCTTTTAACCTAATAAATTCCCACTCTAAAAGTCAACCCATTTCTGGTATATTGCTCCCGGCAGCTTTTAGCAACCCAAGACACCAGAGTTATGTTAGTCGACAGGTAGAGCATAATTTATATACTTGCCTTG
Source organism: Dasypus novemcinctus (assembly GCF_030445035.2). Lineage (NCBI taxonomy): Eukaryota > Metazoa > Chordata > Mammalia > Cingulata > Dasypodidae > Dasypus > Dasypus novemcinctus. The sequence continues at coordinate 99,103,289 of NC_080685.1, read as the reverse complement.
CCTCTCTGGTCCTCCTTCTTCTCTCTCTCTCGTTTTGTTTCCCTCTGAAGATGAAGCTTTGACCTGCAGCTGGCTGCATGTACTTTCAGAGAAGCCTCAGAGCAAAACAGTATAACCAACAAGGAAATTTGCTGGTTTCTGTGGCATATAACATTTGTCTAAGAATTTTTATATGCAGCATTCCTATATTCCTCTCCGTATTTTTGCCACACTAACATTGGTGTGGTATCTTTGTTGCAATTAATGCAAGAGGGTTATAATATTTCTCTTAGCTATAGCACATATTTTGCATTTCCCCCCTATATAACACCCCACTATCAAAACCCTGTACTAGCGACATACCTTTGTTATATATCCTGAAAAAACATTCTTATATTTGTATTATTTACCACAGTCCTCGGCCACCACACGGTTCACTGTGTTATAATAATTCAATCTCTTTACCTGTTATGGGTCTGTTGATGTCTTCTATTTCTTCCTGAGTCAGGTAATTTGTATGTTTCTAGAAATTTGTTCATTTCATCTATGTTATCTAATTTTTTGGCATATAATTATTTGTATTATCCTCTTATAATCTTTCTTATTTCTGTCAGTTCAGTAGTAATGTTCCCCTTTATTTCTGATTGTAGTTATTTGCATCTTTCTCTTTTTCCTTTGCAGTCTGGCTAAAGTTTTGTCAATTTTATTGATCTTTTCAAAGAACCAACTTTGGATTTCATTGATTCTCTGTATTGTTGTTCTATTCTCTATATCATTTACCTCAGCTCAATTCTTCACTATTTCCTTTCTTCTACTCACTCTGGGTTTAGTTTGCTCTTTTTCTTTCCCTAGCACCTCCAGGTATGAGGTTAGGTTACTAATGTGAGCTCTTTATTCTTTTCTTCATGTAAGCATTTACAGCTATAAATTTTCCTTTGAGCAGTGCCTTTGTTGTGTCCCATAAGTTTTGATAGATATTATTATTTTTTCTTACAGTAGACTTTTAGTTAACAGCAATGGATATCAGAATACAATGAGTAATATCCCAAAAGTACTATGGAAAAATAACTGTGAATCTCAAATTACATCAAACAATAAACTATCACACAGGAGTTAACTCAAAATACAGATATTATTAATGCAACAAAAATTAAGAGTTTTTATCACTCATGAAGAATTGCTAAAAAGAGAAACAACAAATACATTGGTATAAATATGTTGTTGAATTTATTATTAAAATAATTTTGAGGGAACAAATAAATAAAAAATAATTGCATCAATATTTCATATAATGTTAAAGTTGACTAAAGTTCTTTTATATAGAAAGATAAAAGTAAAAACTTTGATTAGAAATTTTGTTAGAAATATAAAATAAATCAGTATGTTGAGCAATGTGAAGTTCTATGTGCTCAAAGTAGTAATACAAAACACTTTAGAGAGTGATTTAGCAATATGTAGCAAGATGGAAATGTATTCCCTATCACCCAGCGATCCTACCCCTGGGATCATGTGAATAAACACTACAACTGTATACAAGGAAATATAAATGAATGTTCATAACATTCTTAATAATAATGAAAAGCTACAAACAACATAAATGTACATCAGTAGAATAAAGGATTAATAAATTGTTGTTTGTATTTGGAATCCTGCACAATAGTAAAAAATGAATGAACCGGGAAAATAGGTATAAATACAGATAAATCCTAAAACATAATGCTAGGAATAAAAAGCAAATTATCTATTTTGATAGCTAAAAAAGAAAATTACATAAAGACACAGAGTATAACATTTTTATATAGTGTCAAATACATTATATAAAAATTAGACATTATTGTGCTGTTTACATATATAGGTTAATAGCCTACATGGGAATGCAAAGCATCAAAATCAGAATAGCAGCAATCTCTGAGGAGATGGGAGTGGGATTGTGGCTGGGTTACCAAGAAGATCCAATTATATTTATAAAATAATACAATGTTTACAATACTTTATTTCTTAAGATGAGGGTAAGGATGCAATGTTATTGGAATCTATCTGTTGCAGAGAAATACAACATTGCCTGAAAAGATTATTTCAATTGAAATTTATCTGACTACAAGTGCTTAAGCTCTTGTTATAGTATTAACTTCCTTTTTTAAAAGTCTTTTATAACTTTATTTAATTGAAAACATAAACAATTAAGAACTAAAAAGAAAACAGAGTTGAATAACAACATACATTTCTCAATTAAATGTACTGCCTACATACAAATTTTTTTACAATCATACAATTTATTCAGTTCATAGTAGTGCGATCATATAGTATTTGTCCTTTTGTGTCTGGCTTCTTTCCTCAACATAATGTCCTCCAGGTTCATCCATGTGATTTATGACTTCATTTATTCTTACACTGTGTAATATTCTGTTGTGTGAATATACCACAGTTTATCCATCTGTCTTTGATGGACACCAGGGTTTTTTCCCAACTTTTGGCAATTATGAATAGCATCACTGTGAACATCAGTGTGCAGATCTGTTTGTGTCCTGCTCTCAGTTCTTCTGGGTATATACCCAGTAGTGGTATTTCAGGGTCACGTGGCAAGTCTATATTCAACTTCTTTATTGAACTGCTGAACAGTCCCCACAGTGGCTGTACCATTCTACATTCCCACCAACAGTGAATAAGTGTTCCTATCTCTCCACATGCTCTCCAACACTTGTAGTTCTGTCTTTTTAATAGTGGCCATTCTGTTAGGTGTGAAATGATATCCCATCGTAGTTTTGATTTGCATTTCCCTAATCATTAGTAATGTTGTACATTTCTTCACGTGCTTTTTTGCCATTTGTATTTCTTCTTTGGACAAATGTCTATTTAAGTCTCTTGCCCATTTTTCAGTTGCGTCATTTATATTTTTATTGTTGCATTGTAACATCTCTTTATATATCCCAGATATTAAACTCTTATCAGATACGTAATTTCCAAATATTTTATCCCATTGAGTGGGCTGCCTTTTCACCCTTTTGACAAAATCCTGTGAGATGCAAAAGTGTTTATTTTGAGAAAGTCCCATTTATCTATTTTTTCTTTTGTTGTATGTGCTTGGGGATAAGGTCCAAGAAACCACAACCTACTACAAGCTCTTGAAGATGTTTCCCTATATTTTCTTCTAGTAGTTTTATGGTCCTGGCTTTTATATTTAGGTCTTTGATCCATTTGAGTTGATTCTTGTATAGAGAGTGAGATAGAGATCCTCTTTCATTCTTTTGGGTATAGCTATCCAGCTTGTCCCAGCACCATTTGTTGAAGAGTCTGTAAATTGTCCCATTAAAGTTAACTTGGTAGGTTTGTCAAAAAACAATTGACTATCGGAAGCGGACTTGGCCCAGTGGTTAGGGCATCCATCTACCACATGGGAGGTCCACGGTTCAAACCCTGGGCCTCCTTGACCTGTGTGGAGCTGGCCCACACACAGTGCTGATGCGCGCAAGCAGTGCCTTGCCACGCAAGGGTGTCCCTGCGTAGGGGAGCCCCACGTACAAGGAGTGCGCCCCATAAGGAGAGCCACCCAGCATGAAAGAAAGTTCAGCCTGCCCAGGAATGATGACACACACATGGAGAGCTGACACAACAAGATGACACAACAAAAAGAAACACAGATTCCCAAGCCGCTGACAGCAACAGAAGCGGACAAAGAAGAACACGCAGCAAATAGACACAGAGAACAGACAATTGGGGGGTGGGGGAAGGGGATAGAAATTTTAAAGATTTAAAAAAAAGAAATGTGTTTAGAAAAAAAACAACAATTGACTGCATAGGTGAGGGCTTATTTCTGGGTTCTCAATTCTATTCCACTGATCAATATATCTATATTTATTCCAGTACCATGCTATTTTGACCACTGTAGCTTTGTAATATGTTTCAAGCTCAGGCAGTGAAATTCCTCCATCACTCTTCTTTTTTAGAATGCTTTTGGCTATTCAGGTGCACTTTCCCTTCCAAATGAATTTGGTAATTGCCTTCTGTAAAGTATGCTGTCAGGATTTTGATTGGTATTGCACTGAATCCATAAATTAGTTTGGGTAAGATTGACATCTTCATGATATTTATTCTTCCAATCCATGAACATGGAATATCTTTCCATTTGTTAGGTCTTTTTTTTAAACTTCTTTTAGCATTGTTTTGTAGTCTTGTGCATATAGGTCCTGTACTTCTTTGGTTAAATCAATTCCTAGGTATTTGAGTCTTTTTGTTGCTATTGAGAATGAGATTTTCCCCCTGATTTCCTCCTCAGATTGTTCAGTACTAGTGTACAAAAACATTACTGATTTTTGTGTGTTGCTCTTATATCCTGCAACTTTGCTGAACTCTTTTACTAGCTCAAGTAACTTTGTTGCAGATACTTCAGAATTTTCTAAGTACAGGATCATGTCATCTGAGAAGGTGCTTTGTATAATTTCAATCTTTTTATTTATTGAGAGCTGCATTGCGCCCTAACATGTGGTCTATTCTGGAGAAAGATCCACGGGTACTTGAGAAGAATGTGTTCTATAACCTACTGAATTTGGATGCAGTGTTCTGTATATGTCTATTAGGTCTAACTCATTTATCATATTGTTCAAATTCTCTGTTTCCTTGTTGATCTTCTGTCTAGTTGTTCTATCTAATGATGTGAGTGGTGTGTTGAAGTCTCCAACGATTAGCATAGAAATGACTATTTCTCCCGTTAGTTTTCCCAAAGTTTGTCTCATGCATTTTGGGGCACCCTGATTAGGTACATAGATATTTATGACTGTTACCTCTTCCTGGTGGATTGTCCCTTTTATTAATATATAATGGCCTTCTGTATCTCTTATAACTTTTTTGCATTTAAAGTCTGTTTTGTCTGATTTTAGTATAGCTACCCCTGCTCTTTTTTAGTTACTATTTGCCTGGAGTATCTTTTTCCAACCTTTCACTTTCAGCCATTTTGTACCCCTGTGTCTAAGGTGAGTTTCTTGTAAGCAGTATATGGATGGCTCATGTTTTTTCATCCATTCTGTCAGCCTGTATCTTTTGATTGGGGAGTTTAATCCATTCACATTCAATGATGTTACTTTAAATGAACTATTTACTTCCACCATTTTATTCTGGTTTTCATATGTCCTATCATATTTTTGTCTGTCTTTTCACTCTTTTGGTTATCCTTTCTGCTATTCTTTCTTCTATACTCTCCTCCAGGCCTGTCTCTCCTGTCTTTTTCTTTCAGGTTGTAAGGCTTCCTTTAATATTTCCTGCAAAGGCAGATTCTTTTTTATGAACTCTCTTAATTTCTATTTGTTTGTGAATAGTTTATACTCACCTTCATACCTGAAGGACAATTTTGCTGGATAAAGAATTCTCAGCTGACAGTTTTCTCTTTCAATATCCTAATTGTATCACACCACTATCTTCTCGTCTCCATGGTTTCGGAAGAGAAATCTGTGCTGTCTTACTGGACGTCCCTTGTACTTGATGGTTTGCTTCTCCCTTGCTGCTCTGAGAATTTTCTCTTTATCTTTGACATTTGACACTCTGAGTAGTATGTGTCTTGGAGTAGGTCTTTTCAGATTTATTCTGATTGGGGTACAGTGTACTTCTTGGACGTGTAAATTAATTTCTTTTGTGAGAGTTGGGAAATTTTCAACTATTATTTCCTCAAATACTTTTCCCTTCTCTTCTCCTTCTGGAACTCCCATGACATGTATGCTGTTGCATTTCATGTCGTCATTCAATTCTCCGAGCCTCTGCTCAATTTTTTTCCATTATTTTCTCTCTGTCAGTATAACAGCAGGGGCAGCTATACTAAAATCAGACAAAACAGACATCAATTTTAGCTGTTCTGTCTTCAGTATCACTTATTCTTTCTTCTATCATTTTGAGCTTCCTGTTGTATGCCTCTAATGTGTTTGTGATCTCATCTATCATGTCTTTCATTCCCATGAGCTCTGTTACTTTTGTGTTCAGGATTTCAAATTCTTCTTCACACTCACTCAATGTCTTATTGATGTCATTTATCTCTTTAACCATATTGTCTTTCAACTCATTAATTTGATTTTGGTAATTGGGTGCATCTCACTGATTAGTTCTCTCAAATTCTGCATCTCTTCTGAGCCTTCGGTATATTCCTGTTCATGGGCCATGACTTCTGTTTTCTTAGTATGGCTCATAATTTTTGCTAATGACTAGCCATCTGATTAGGATGTAGTTTACTCAGATGCTCAATTTCTTTCTCTTTTGTAGAGAAACAGGAGCTGTGTGTTACCACTGCTCTTTGATTCTCAGCTTGAGCTGAATTGTTAAGATTGTCCTTGCTAGTTGCTCAAAACTGGGCACTGGATCCAGTAATTGGTTGTAGACTCATTTCTTAGGACCTTTGCAAGGGAGGCTATAGGGGCCAGGGAAAGCCTCTCCTACTTACTTTTAATTTTCTCCTTGGTCTGCCAGCTGATGGCACTCCTTGACAGCTTTCAGTTCAATGCCTTCTTGGAGTCTATTTCTTGCCACACCAATGGGATCAATGTGATAGAGCTTCCTGTCTGGAGGCTAGGAGACTCATACATCAAACTTTCTCTGAGACAGTTCTGCAGCCTTCTCTGGTGGCCACCTCCCTTTTCCTGACCAGGAAATATTTCTACTTCCCTCTGAGTCCTCAACAATCAGTCCCTGGTAGTAGAGGAGGCAACTGAGAGGGTCTTCTATGTAGCCCCTTGCTGGTTCCCCAGGCAAACAATGGTGCAGCCCCACCCTGCAAGGAAGGGCTCCCTGGACAGAAGAGACCAAATTAGCCAGTCAAGGCTGAGTCAGTCTTAGGCTGTATTCTCTCTCTGCCCTTTTCTAGGGAGGTGCATCCTCAACTACAGTCCCAGCTAGAAGAGCAGGAGGTTCTGAGGGTCGGATTCCTCCAGTCCTTTCCTGGCTCCCAGGGCAAACTAACGTGTGGCCCCACCCGGCCTGGAAGCACTGGTCGTACACAGCAGACCAAACTCGTGGGTCAGAAGCTGGGTCAGCCTTGGGCTGTGTCCCTCTCTCTCCCATTTCTGGGGTGGTAGATCCCTGGAGCCCCCTATGTCTGTAGCCACAAGCCCAGAGTCCTGACAGTTCTGAAGAGTCTTTAGTGTGGGGAATGGTGCTGGCAGCAGCAGCTGCTGGTTTCAACTCACGGTTCTGTCACAGCGATTTCCCTCCTTTGTCCTTCTCTCCTCTAGGCGGTGTCCAGCCTTTGCCTGGTGTCCTAAACCCTAGAAGATCTTTTCTAGGCTGTTTCAGCCTGTCCTATAGCTATTTTTCAGTATTAATCTCTGATCCCTGCCCTCTAAAAAGTAGGAAAGGCCTTATCCAGTGTGTCTAAGTAAAATGTTTCTGTTCTTGTGTGTTCTGAATGTTTTTTCTGTCATTCTTCTGGCTCTGCCTTGTTTGCTCATCCACGTCTAGGTGTCCCAGACCAGACAGCTAACATGATCACTTCCTCCTCACAGATTTCAAAAAGTACTTTCAGATAATTCTAAGTTCCTCTGCTAGTTCTCATAACTGAGATTTCAAGTATTATCTCACCTTCTGCCACATTTCTATAGCTCTAGCCATCTCTATTTCTAGATGTCCTTAAAGAGATTCTCTCTTCGTTTGTCATACACTAGTGACTTATTCCTTATTCCTTAGGAGAGACACTTTTTTTTTAGTGAGAGACTGATTTCATGCCACTGTGCCTCTCCATCTTCCTCTGTGTTCCATATCTAGCCATGGCAGTTCCAATGGAAGAGAGAGCAGTCTTATCTACTTTATTTATGTTGCATAAAGAACAACTTCCAGAGGGTGTCCATGCCCTTCAATTTCACAGAAACGCAGGCTCTAAAGTATTTCTATTTTCTTTCAAACATCAGTCCCTCTGGTGCTATTTAACTCAAACTTATTGCCATATTGGCTACTCACACCTCAGCCCATTCATTTGATTCAAGTTCCTGAGTTCTTAAATTATCCCCTTAGTAGCAGATGGATCTTTATAGCCTTCTCCAAAATATTTGGTCTCCCTTTAGTAAAGACCTTGGTCCCTAAGATTTTATTGATCACCCTTCTTCATTGTCTCAATCCCTGGCTACCTGTACAATTATGGTGGGATGATATTTTGAAATATCAATGTCTCTCCATTCCTATTGTTGCTAGATTTTGTCTAGGTTCTTAGCTCAGCAGCAAGAAATGAATTTCAGGAGCAAGCCATGTTGATTAGGCCAGTAATTTATTAAGGTAGGGAGGGAAGAGAAATGAGAGAAAATAACAGATCATGGGTCCCAGAGACAGGAAGGGACTGAAGAGTGAAAAAGAGGGCTAGTTTACAGACGACAATTCCCCATTGTAGCTTATAAATGCCCAGGTTTTACCTGAGTGTTGTTCATCATGGGGAGCGGCGGGAGGGTGAGAACAGGGCACAGAAGGCAGGAACAGGGCAGGAACACCTAGGCAACTGGACAGGGCAGGTTTGCTTTCCTGCTTGCCTCTTAAACTATTAATTATTCCATCCCTTTGCTAGTGGCAGGGGAGGAGTCCCAGCTGTTTGCTGTTTTGATTGATTACCCCACCCATCCATCCCCCTGAAGGGCCCAATGGTAAGGCCCCCAGGCTTTTCCTGAGGGACTCTCATTTCAAACAGCAGTTCTCGTACGGGTCTTCCAGCAGGCATCTTGGGGGTATTGATGTTCATGTGGGGTTGGTTTTTTTTTTGCCAAGTTTCAGATCCGCCTAATGGTTCCCTGTTTTACTAGCCTGCTTCACTATTTCTTGTGATCATTAAACTGAAGCAGGCTAGATAGGGAATCAAGAGACGGATCTGGAACCTGGCAGAAACAAACCCCCCCCACCCCCCACGCCTGAACATCCAATACTCCCAAGATGGCTGTTGGAAAACTCCCATGAAAAATCCCATTCGAAATGAGATTTCCTCTGGAGGCCAGGAGAAGCTCCAAATATTCTCCAGGGGCCCTATCATTGGGCCCTCCCAGCAGATTGATGGGTGGGGTAATCAATCAAAACAACAAATGCCTGGGACTCCTCCCAGGCTATTAGCAAAAGGGAGGAATAATTAATGGTTCCAAAAGCAAGTGCAAAAGCCTTTTGCTCTCTCTTGCCTTTTGACCCCTATGCTGGCCTTCTTTGCCCCCACCTGAATCAATACACAAGTAAACCTGGGGATTTATAATCTATAACAGGGAATTGTAATCTGTAAATCAGCCCTCTTTTTCACTCTTCAGCCCCTTCCTCTCTCTCTGGGACCCATGATCTGTTATTTTCTCTGATTTCTCTTCCCTTTCTACCTTAATAAATTACTGACCTAATCAACATAGCTTGCTCTTGAAATTCATTTCTTGCAGTTTAGCCAAGAACCTAGACAAAATTCAGCAACAAAACCAGTTCAAGGAAGGAACCACTTGTTTGTCAGAGATTGATCTCTGGACTCTTAAAATATTTCTGAGTTTGTTTCTATATGAACAATATATTTTTTTCTTTTAAGTATGTCGTAAAATATTTAAATTTCCTAATTTCCAGGGAATATTAAAATTAAATTTATATAAGTGCTTATTTTCCATATAAACCCATCAAAACAAATCTCCTCTAATAGAATAAACTTTATATTCTAACTTATAAATACCTTCCAGCAGTGGGAAAACATCTCACACTCAGAAAATGAAAGACTAAGGCCTTTATGAATTACTGAAATACAAACATAGACACACGGAGTGTTAATGACTTCAATTTTCCAATATCTGCCATGGGTCAAGGCAAACCCAGAAGCACAAAATCTCACCAGTCCAAATATCAAAGAGCTGTTCTCCTTCCCAGTGGGTACAAAATACTTGAGTTAAGGTCAAAATAGACAAACAAAAGACGACTAATTAACCACATTCTCTGTCATCATCTCTCCCCTAACAGAAAATAGATCCATTAGTATCCTTTTACAGAGATCAAGAAATGGTCAGACCTTATAACCAAATTTCTAATCATTGCTGTTATCAAAAAGAAATAACTTACTGACCTTATATGAGCAATAACCAAAACACATGTGAAGTAAAATAAAGTGGACACCTATATTGAGCATTGCTGGAGAAGATCCCTTTCTGAGAAGGGTTTTTCCAGTAGACAAAAGCAATTGACCTGCAGGGGTTTTCAGAAAAAAGAAAAAGAAAAAGAGGAAAAGGAAAAGGAAAAGGAAAAGAAAAGAAGGAAAAGAAAAGAAACCTACAGGGTTTCAGATAAGCAACACAAGGTGATAAAACCCCTTTCAGGCCAATAGAGACAGTTAAACTTAATGGAAAAGCATACCATATTAATCAATGTATATCTGCTCCCATTTTCAATATGTAAAGTGGAAACAATGCCAGCCAATCAAAACATTTCCTCACTTGCTTCTCATTTGCCCTAAATAAGCTTCCCCTTAACTATCTCAGAGGAGTTACCTTCTACTTTCTTAATGGGATGCTGCCCAATTCTTGCATCTGTCAATAAAGCTGTCAGATCTTAAATTGCATGAAAAATTTTTTTGTCACACAAAGTACAAAGAGAAGAGGGAGAACCAGCAAGATGGTGGCGGAGTAAGGAGCTCGTAGAGTCAGCTCCTGCTACAGGGCAGTTAGCAAATACCCAGAGCTCTCAGGAGCTGAAGCACCTGTCTGGGGACTCTGGAAGACCAGAAGGGCATCCTGCAACATCCTTGAAGGAGTGGAAGGAGGAGATGCCCATCTGCAAAGAAGACTCATAAGTAGAGGCTCCACGCCCTGGAGGCCCATGCCCATCTTCCACTGGAGGCACAAGACACCTCGGGAGCTGTTCCGCGGCTGGAATTGAAAGTTCCGTTTCCCCAAAATGGGGGAGGAAGAGATGGTTGGGCACCAATTTCAGCTACTGATGAGTAAATTCAGTAGGCTACAGTATAATCCTGAGAACAGTTAAGTGTGAGTCTGTCTAAGTAGAAAGAGGCTGGGAGCCGCCATCTTAACTCTGCTCCTTGCATGAGGGGAAGAGGGGTGGACTGAGAATCCCAGTGCTGGTGGGGACCAGCTTCTTTCCATCCAGGTCATATTACAGCTCTAGCCGAGGCCCCAGTGCCACCTCCAGCAGGGAGGAAGCTGCAGGGACCTGTGCCAGCCTCTCTGGGAAATTGCTGGCCAAGCTGTGGAGGCCAGCGATTATCCTACTCTGGTGGTATGAGCCACCCTGGGAGCTATTCTGTGGCTGGAATTGCAAGCTCCATTTCCCAGAAACGGGAAAGAGAAATCGGTTGGCTGCCGATTTTGGCTACTGGTTGGTGGATTTGGCTGGTTAAGAGATAACCCTGGGAAAAGCTGGGGTGTGAACCAGCCCAAGTCAGAAAGAGGCCAGAAGCCACCATTCTAACTCCGCCCCCAGTCTGAGGGGAGGCGGGGCTGACTGAAACTCTCAGTGTCAGCAAGAACCAGTTTCTTTCACACAGATCAGCCTGCAGCCAGCCTAGGCATCAGCCCCACCGCTGGCAGGAAGGAGGCTGAGGAGCCCTGCACCAACCTATACAGGTAACTACAGGTAACATCAGTTGGCATAGACTTAAAATCAGAAGTCTACCAGGGCAAATGTGGTCATCTTGGACACGCACTGCATAGAGTGCTGCCCACACCTGCAGCTCCATCCCTGCCCCAGGCAGGGGAGAAAGGGATGTGAAGTTTCATCAGTCTCTCTGGGCAACTACAGTCTAGGCCTGCACTTGGATTATTCCATATAGCTCTGACTCTGTCCTTATACCAGGCAAAGGAGAAAGTTGGAAGAAGCCTCAGTGGTCTCTGGCACAATGAGGGCAGCTTGAGTCTACACAGCTTACAGTGTGAACCACAAGCTTGGCTCCTACTGCACAACTAGCAAAGGAGAAAGGATAGGAAGCCCTAAACTAAAGAGAAAAACTGCACCCAGAAAAAGTACTCTAGTTAGCCAGATATGAAGACACCAATCAAAAATTGCAATTCACACCAAGAAAGAGGAAGCTATGGCCCAGTTAAAAGAATAAGATAAGCCCCCAGATGACATAAAGGAGTTGAGACAACTAATCATAGATGGTCAAACAAATCCCCTTAATAAATTCAATGAGATAGCTAAAGAGATTAAGGATGTTAAGAAGACATTAGATGAGCACAAAGAAGAATTTGAAAGCATACATAGAAAAATAGCAGATCTTATGGGAATGAAAGGTACAATCAATGAAATTTAAAAAACATTGGAATCATTTAATAGCAGATTTGAGAAGGTAGAAGAAAGGATTGGTGAGCTTGAAGAAACGGCCTCTGAAAATGAACATACAAAAAAATACATAGAGATGAAAATTAAAATGAGAAAAACAGAGATAGCAAAATTTTATTACTTCTTTAGAGTCTCCTCTGGGAGCAAGAAAAGACATGCCTGGATTTAAGCAACCCATGAGGTGCACTTTTCTGGCAATGAAGTTCATCTTGGTCTATCTGATGGAAAGTTGGGATTGAGTATCTTGGTGTGATGTCTGTAACTGTTAAAGGATTATTCTAAAAATAAAAAAAAATTTTAAGGTAAAACATGAACCCCCTAACAGATATAAAATAAACATATTGGTTTTATTTAACTCATTAATAAGTGAGGGAACCTGTTCAAAGGAGAATCCAAAGAAAAGACACATTTATATTATAGAAAGGGAAGACTGAAGTGAACTTGTAAATGGACCTGACACTAGCTTTTCTACAAAGGACAAAATTCATTTGCATGTCCATAAACAAGATTATTTGCATTGCTATGAGCGCTCTACAGGTTAACTTTAGTATACAGAGTTCTAAAATAGTCTAGTCCAAGATAAAGACAAATATATTTTAGGTTCAGGTAATTCCTGGAAGTTCCAGTATTCCATGGGAAGGATATCCATTAATTTCTTTGCTTATGTTAAAGCCTTACATTTCTCTTTACAGACCACAAACTAAAGGTTTTAGGGTGTACTATAGGAAATAGCTGCTGTTCATTCATAGGTCTTCTCAATTTCTAGTCCATATTTAACCATTCACTCAAACATATTTTATTTGCCATCTATTATGTACTTAGCACAGAACTAGGTTGAGTAAATTTTCCAAGTATCGAGTCATGCTCTTTCCTCACTAGTGATTTACAATCTCAATATAGAGACAAGACATATAACAAACTATTAATGTTACCGAATTTTATCAAGGTTCTTGACAACGCTGCAGAAATGAATTTCAAGAGCATGTCAGGTGAGTTAGGCCAGTAATTTATTCAGGCAGGGAGGGATGAGAAATGGGAGAAAATAACCAATCAGGGGTCCTATATAGAGAGGAAAAGTGATAAAGCCAGCTGATTTACAGACTATAATTCCCCATTATAGATTATAAATGCCCAACTTTTACTTGCATGGCCACATGGCAGAGGAAAATTGGCAATAGTGGTGAGAAGAGGGCAGGTCGGTTCCACAGGTGAGAGAGCACATGAGAGAGAGCGTTCGGGCCTCACTGTCTGCTTTTTGAACCATTAATTATCCCACCCCTTTGCTAATGGCAGGGGAGGGGTTCCAGCTGTTTGTTCTTTTGATTGATTACCCTACCCATCAATCCCCCACTGAGGGCCCAATGATAAAGACCATAGAGAATATCCAGGGCTTCTCCTGGCTTCTGGAGGAAGTTTTCTTCCGAGTGGCAGACTCTTGGGGAGGGTCTTCCAGCAGCCATCTTGGGGTTATGGATGTCCAGGAGGACTTCCTGCCATGTTCCAGATGCATCTATTGATTCCTTATCTTACTAGCCTGCTTCATTAGTAAATAACATTTAAGAAACTGCACAATCCTGAGCACAATTAGAAAATGGGGCAGTATAAAAGGAAATATTTATACTGAGAGAAAAAGTGTTTTCAACTGCATTTGATTCCCCTAACACAGAACAAAAAAGGACTTACCTTTATTCTACTATATAATTATTGCGGCTCTACCAATGGAAGAAATTAAATCATTGATGTGGAGACAGTGGCCACAGGAGTTGCTGAAGTCAGGGAGAGGGAAAAGGAGGTGTGATATGGGGGCATTTTTGGGACTTGGAGTTGTCCCGACTATTGCAGGGACAGAAGCAAGACATTATATATCCTGCCATAACTCACTGAATGGACTGGGAGAGAGAGTAAACTACAATGTAAACTATAATCCATGCTGTGTAGTAGTACTCCAAAATGTATACATCAATTGCAATGAAACCTACCACAACTAATGTAAGAAGTTATTGATCTGGGAAAACTGGGGGGGTGTGCGGGGTGGAACACACAGGAACCTCCTATATATTTTAATATAACATTTTATGTGATCTATGTATTTTTTGAAAATAAATTTTAAAAATATTAAACAGAAAAGAAAGGCTTCTCCCCAAATTACTTCCTTATTCTCCTACTCCCCTCCTCTCTACCCACCTACAAACTTTATTCTTAAATTCTCTCTCCCTCCATCTCTTTCTGAGAGGGTCTGCACTTAAATAATGTTTTCTAAGATTCTAGAGTCCTATACTAGATGTTGATAAAGATGGATACACAAGACCCACAAACATACATTTTAAAGTGAGCTCCTAGTTGGACTCAGGTGTGGTCTTGTTCACAAGCCTCTCCTGTCACTCTTACCGAAACTGTGGTTGGCACTGGGGTTTAGTGTATACTTGGGGGACCTGAATCTCTGGACTGTCCATGTGACAGCCAGGCCCTGAGTTTCAACAGACTTGCAACTCCTACACTCCAGTTTATTGGACTTACCCCACTCAGCTAACAGGGAGGTAAAGAAGGTCAACCACCACACCAGGGAGCCAAGAGTGCCTACAACTGCAAGCAGGAGAATTGCATCCATCATCCAAGTGGAGTCGAGGCACCCTCTCGATAGAGGGGTGGAGGGGACATAGCCATCCCAGGGTCCACAGAATGGAGGAATAGAATATGGATTAGAGTGGACTTACTGACATTGTATTCTGGAACTAATGGGATTAGTAGTGGTAGTAAATGTAGCACTGAGATGGAGAAAGTGGACATGGTAGCTGCTGAGGGTGGGAATGGGAAAAAGATATGATGTGGGGGCATTTTCAGGACTTGGAAGTGTCCTGGGTGGTGCTGTAGGGACAGTTACTGGACATTGTATGTTCTCCCATGGCCCACTGGGTGGACTGGGGGAGAGTGTAAACTATAATGTGGACCATTGACCATGTGGTGCAGCAGTGCTCAGAGATGTATTCACCAAGTGCAATGAATGTCCCATGATGATGGAGGAGGTTGTGGTTATGGGAGGAGTGGGGTGAGGGGGGTGGGGGGTATATGGGGACCTCATATTTTTTTAATGTAACATTAAAAATAAATTAATTAATTAAAAAATAATAATAAAGTGAGCTCCTAGGAGAGCAGATGTAGTTCAGTGGTTGAGTGCCTGCTTTCCACATAAAGGCCCTGGGCTGGATTCTCGTACCTCCTAAAAAAATAAAAATTAAAGTGAGCTCCGGGGCTGTGTTTGGCAAAATTAACTGCAAAAACTCATGGTACCACAATTCTACGGGAACCCAGAGAAGGGTAATCACCAAGTTTGGGCATCCACCTTTCGAATCTCCTAATATATTGTAAAAATCGCCTTTTTTTTTTTTTTCTTCTTTTTCTTAGCTTCCAAACGGTCAGCCCACTATGCCCACCCGAAGGCCTTAACAGCTGTTCTGCCCTTGGTTTACTTTTTTCTGTTTCTTTAAGACGGAGAGCGGGTGTTTTGCCCTATTCAGAAATGGCCGCCCAAGCTTCACACGTTTTGCGCATGTTTCTCGACCGCAATTCAGGGCTAAGGTATTTGCGTACAATCGCCGCGCAAGATGGGGACTCGGCGGTCGGCGAGCCTGGGCCTCCCAGCATGCCTTGCAGCCGGCCGGCAGTCTGGATGTGCAGGGATGGAGATCAGGTGTTTTCGGCCGCGGACTCTGCTGTAGAGGCTGAGGAACGGGACGCAGGTGGAGGGAGAGGATGGAAGCGTGGCGCTGTGTGAGGAGGGGCTACGGCCGCTGTGTGGTGGGAAGAGGCCGGTCAGTAGGGCTGAGTGGCGGGAAGGAAGAGGGAGGGGCGGGCGCCCTGGGTGAACCCCAGGCGGGGCGGGCGCGGGGGAGGAAGGAGGAGGCGGCGGGCTGGGGCAGCCGTGCGGCCGGGACGAGCCTCCCGAGACCTTTAGGGGTAGGGAAACCAGCGCCCGGGCGGCGGGACTAGGGGCCGAGGCGCGGTCCCGCACCCCCGAGCGGAGCGCGGCGGCTGCCGGAGGGGCTCATCGCTCGCCGACCCGGCGTTACCTGGGATCCGGACTTCCTTACCCAGTTCTACCCCTCAGCCCGCTCGTCCTGCGTGTGCCCGGCCTCGTCCCCGGCCTCCTCCCAGGCCCCGCAGCCCCGGGCCCGGGCTGACAGTCGCGGGCAGGCCGCCGGTGCTCGCGGTAAGTCCAGGCGGGGCCTGACTCCGCAGGAGCCGCGCGCGCTGCCCGCACGCCCGAGTTTGTTTGTTGGTGTGTCCGTGTCTCAAACTTTCGTCACTTGTATGCCAGCCTTTACGATTCTTACCAAATTCTCGTTCCGCCCTACCGAATGTTTTTCTTTACGTTGACTCACTTTTTAAAAGGCACTTATTTACGTGCTAATTTATTTAGTTGAGCACTTATTTAAGGCGCTACCCACGTTAGCATCGCCCTAAGCAATAACCGCGAAATTTGGGGTTTGATATATTGATTATGGTGGGGTTTCCCCCTACCCCATACACTTTAAAATCAGTTCTTTGATATTGAAAATAAAAAGGTTTAATTGTGCACCGTATAAAACCGACTTGGATGGCTCAGTCGGGAAGCACGGCACTGTATTAATCATTGCTAGATCATGGGCATCTGGGTTTAACTCCTTATGGCTTGGCACTTGAAATCAATTCAAGAGTGTTTCCTGAGTTGCAATGTGCCAAGGCAGTGTGCTAGCGTCTTGGGTCGAACTGGAGATTGAAGTGAATAAGAAAGCTCTGGCTCAGAAGGAACTCATCTTCTGGAGAGAAAAGAGACATTGTATAAAATTACAAATATAGAGAATAAGTGTTTAAAAAAAAATCTCAGAATCCTAATATTTTGTCTGAGTAGTGTAGTAAGAAGATCTTGGTTTTTAACTTGCATTGTTTCTTGAGAGACAGAGAGCAACATATTATTTTAAATAATGTTAGCTCGACTTTGGAGATATTTTGAACGATAGGTTAAATTGGTGCTGATAGATTTGGAGTGCTGATGAATTCCTAGTAAGTAATCTCTATCTTTGATTTCCTCCAGGGGAGAAAGATGTGTGAAAAAATACCCCTCCCCCCCCAAAAAAAGAAAAATGATCCACCCACTGACTAGCAAAAGAGAAATCGTTTTGTGAAATTGTGATGGGCTTTTGTTTTCCCAAGTAAGCAAGTGTTTGGAAAGTCTAGCCTTGGTATATAAAACTGTTCAGAAATGTTTTTACTCCAAATTTAGTTTTGCCGATGAGTTTCATTAGGTGCTAAAAAGTTATTCTAAATACCAGTTCGATGGTTGATTCCTCTCTGAGTTGAACTGTGGACTTTTGGAGGGATATGTAATATTTTGGGAGCCTGGGTGACATTCTGTGTTAAATATTTACGATCTTAATCATGGTTGTTAGGGGGAGAATACTGAGATATTGCTGCTAATAGTTAAATCACGGGTGCTTTCCCCCCATCCTTCACAGATTTAGAAGTCAGATTTTAATTATTAGACATTATCTTCCCTTAAGAAAAAATGAGGTTTAGATTTTGTGTATATAGCTGAACAAAAAGTGGTGCCTCAGGGAGTGTATTTATGTCTTTTAGATACCCCATGTTACCCCATCACCCGAAGAGTCTGAGCAGAGACTGGACTACACCGTGGGAGAATCTGCAAAGGTGTTGCTGGAGCAGACATATTTCTAGTTGTATGAGGTGGCCTGGACATTATTCTCGTACTCCTTACCCATACTTCAGTAGTAGGCATTTTTCACTAAATTGGAGACCACCTTGTTTGTTTGAGTCCAGAACTCAGTTTCCATACTGGAACTGGAGACCTGACAGCCTGAGCCAGGCATCTTTCATTCATCTCTCTAGTTACGTCATGAACTCGGAGGGAGATGAGCCTCCATCAAAACGAAAATACCAAGGTAAAGGTGACATGTAACATGGTGTAGAAATCGACATGAGCGGTAGACTAAATTGATCTTTAAGAAAACTTTCTGCAGCTTTTAAAGATGTTTAGTATTTTTTTTAGCCATTAGTTTTCTTAGGAAAAAGTTAATTCTTTTTCAAATGCAGGGGACTGGATGTAGCTCAAGTGATTGAGCGCCTGCTTTCCAAGTATCAGATCCCAGATGTGATCCCTGGTGCCTCCTCAAAACAAAAAACAAACAACCCAAAAACCCAACTCTCACTGGGGAGTGGCTATAGCTCAGTGGTTGAGAGCCTGCTTCCCATGTACGAGGTCCTGAGTTCAATCACTGGTACCTCCTAAAAAAAAAGAGGAAAAATGCAGTATTTATTTTTATCTGTGTATTTCTAACAGTGAACATAGAAATGACTCTAGACAGAGTGAGGGTTGGGGAAGAAAGGAGAAATAGATTAAGACAGTAAGTTAGTTTAATTTAAAAGTAATTTTCAAATCTAGTGTTTGTTTTTTTAATAAAATTTTATTGAGGTATATCTTTCATATGTGAACATACCTAAACAATGTACTAAATGTACAGAAAATGTATAGGACAATTTGTGAATTTACCAAAAAAATGCATATTATCATACAAGGCTCCCATACATCTCCCCACCAACACCTTGCATTATTATAAAACATTTGCTACAAACTATAAAAGAACATCTTTAAAATCTTACTGCTTACTGTAGCCTATATCTTACACTTGGTGTATTTTTCTCCCAACCTACCCAATTATTAACACCCTATATTAGTATTATAAATTTGCTGTCATTCAGGAGAATACATTCACATATTTGTCCTGTCCATCATCCACCACTGGATTATCCCTGTGTTATGCAGTCCCATGCTTTGTACAATCGATTCAACATGTACGCTTAGTGGCTCTCGTTTTCGTCACAGAATTGTGCTGTCATCACCTCAATTTTAGAACATTTTCATTACTCCAAAAGGAAAAATTCCATACCCCCTTATACCCCCAATATTGTCCCTTAGTATTAAAAAAAATCTTACCATTTCTGCAAAATACTACAATATTACTGTTAACTATTGTCCGTAAGTTACGTTAGTTGTAGTTTTCCCGTGTATCACCGCATTCTTAGCACTTTGTAAAAGAAGGGCGCTCTTATATTTATACTATTAAATACCACAGTCTTCATCCACTACTGAAATCGTGATGTTATACATTTCCTGGTTCAACCTTTCTTGTTCCACGGACCCCTTTGTCAGTCAGATGAAAACCACGGACCCCTTACTAAGTCCACACTATACTGTGTATTATTTAATAAATATATCATACCCCTCACTAACACGTCCCCACAAGAATAATGTTTTTTTGAATTTCAGTTCAAGCTCATGGACCCATTATTGGAAGCCCACCCTAGATTATTCTCTAGTTTCCTTCCAATTGACATTTACTTCCACAGATTACTTCTTTCAGCCACAACCGTATTTATAAATCAGCCGTGTTAGTTATACTCGTTATAATGTGTTACTCTCAACTCTGTTGATTTCTACATTTTTCCACTTACCCTTATTAGTATTGTAACATATGCTAAGCATCATCTCACATTCTCAACCCACCTTCTATTTTCTAATAACCTGTACTCTAGAAAGTTTACCTCCGTGAGTTTACTCAGTGTATTTAGTTCATATTAGTGAGACTGTACAATATTTGTCCTTTTGTGTCTGGCTTATTTCTTTCAACATAATAGTTCCTCTTGGTTCATCTGTGTTGTTATATTCATCCTGTCATTCCTAGTGCTTTTATTTAAACTGAGTTTAGGATTCCTAGAAATTTCTAGACATATTCCTAGGAGTCCACAGATCATATTTAAAGATTAGATTTTGTATTTTCATTTTTAATTCTTCTTTAAAAACTGCAATATAAGAAAAAAGGTTTTGTTTGTTTTTTCCTGTATGGAAACATTCATAATCAAAAGACATTTTCTTGCAAAATAAAGTTTTAGTTTTTTAAAACAGTATTTCTCAAACGGGAATCTAATGGTGTAATCTTGAAAGTCCTTGGCAAGTTTTATCTTTAAAAAGGAACCACATCTTGAATTCAAGTTTGAAAGACTTTTTTTCTAAATGCGTTGATTACTTCCATTTTTTTCCTTGTATTTTTTTTACTCTCAACAATTCATTGCTTCCCTCTGTGCCGCCACTCCTCCTCCTGCCCCTCATAGGAGGTGTGAATGAATGGTTTAAGTAAGATTTGAAGTTGTTTATCCTGAGCTTCCATGACGATAACTTCCCTGAGATATTTAGAAGTAGGCTGTATGGGTGCTAATGTGTAGGTTGCTGACATGTAAGTCAGTCAAAAGAGGGCATTTGGATTGGGTCTTCCCCTGGGAGTTAGAGTTAGAAGAGTTGACTAGTGCTCTTCAGAGTGCTTCTGTCTTTGTTATCAGAAAGTACAGGCTTCATCTGCATCCCTTTCCAAGTTGTTAAACTTATGTCCAAATCAATGTATAATTTATTGCCACACCGTACCAAGAATCTGTTAGGAAAAACACATATATTTAAGCAGAAATTCTAAACACCCAAAAGAGAAACTATTTGCTTAGAATTCAACCACAGCATATGTTATTAAGTGAGAATTATTTGTTTAAATGAATGAAAGGTGTATTTGGAGGCCTTAAAATCATATTCTTTAAATCTATAACTCTCAGGCTGTACCACAACCTCAATTGCTTTTCATTTATTTATTGATTGTTCATCAGGTCAGCATGCCCCTCTCTTGTTTAGCCTTTTATAAATCTGATCTGCTCTCCAGTAGAAGTGTAACCTAGTGTTATAAGTCTGGGCTCTCATTTCAGCTCCACTGCTAACTCAGCTTGGACAAGTTGCCTAACTTCTCTGCTCCTTGGTTTCTTAGTGTAAAATTATGCCTAATTTTAAAGCCTATTGAAGATGAAATGAGATATGTCAAAGTGCCTAACTTTGTTGGCTTCATAGTAGGTACTCAGAAGATTGTGTTGTTGTGGTTTTCCCTTTATGGATAGGGAATTACGTTTACGTACTGATGAGCGTTGATTGCAACCTGACTCTCTATATGTCCATTCTTCCTAGGTATTGTGAATAAGGAAAATGCTCTCCGTTAAGCCATGTTTGTGACTTCCGATATTTCACTAATACTTTTCAATCAAGAAAACATCATTGCTAACTTGCCTGTCACTTTAAAGTGGTATTTGAAGGATTTTTGTGACACAATTTGACTTTTTAATTAGGCACCCTAAAAACCCGATCAGGCCTATTGCTTACTTTCTTTGATTCATCTGTCTTCTCTGCTGTGATCACCTTGTTTCTCCTGACATGGAAGGTATATAAGCTTTCATAGTGTGAATTTATGTTGTAAAATATATGAAAACCAAAGACTATGCACTCTAGCAGTGGTTTTCAAACTGTCTTTCATGGAACCCTAGCATTTGAACACATTTCTCTAAGTTCCAAGACATGAAAATTAATGCTGGAGGGTTCTGCAGGCTCTAGAACTTTTAAATCCGCTGTATTTATTAGATAACCCGATAGTCTGAGTTATTGAAAAGTATAATTACAAAAAGAATTTACGTTGTAAAGTATATGAAAACCAAAGACTATCTACTCTAGCAGTGGTTTTCAAATTGTCTTCCATGGAACCCAACATTTGAACACATTTCTGTAAGTTCCAAGACATAAAAAGTAATGGTGGAGGGTTCTGCAGGCTCTAGAACTTGAAATCCACTGTATTTATTAGATAACCTGATAGTCCCAGTTATTAAAAAGTAGAATTACAAAAAGAGTTGGTTTACAGACTCTTAATTGCCAGGACTTTAACAATCTTAATGAATTTATATGCCATTACATATACATATTTTACAAGAAAATATGAATACATTTTGTAGATCTTCATCTTTCTTGCTTTAATATGGTAGTGACACCAGGCTAGTACTGTAACTATTTGTGATAGGTTAACATTTTGTTTGCATGACTAGAGCCCTTTCCATGTTGTATACATATGAAAACTTTTTGATTTGTGGCTAAAGTCATCATAGATAGTCCCCAGTTTATGAATGAATTGTTGCCTAGAAACTTTCTGGTAACCAGTTATGTTTCCCCTATAAAAACTTTGTTATCAATCTCAAAGTAACTGCAGACCTAGTATAATTAGCCTTGGTTCTGGGCCTTTGGGGATAGGATTCTCCAAATTCAGTGACAGAAAGAGGAGATAGTTTTCTTCCCTTTCCTGGTCATAGAAGAAGCCTTAGGCAAAATTCTGAAAGAGTTGAAGGTTTTTGCTTAGTTTCTTTCCACCTTCTTTTCTTTACTCTTCTCCTCAGGTGCCAGTACCTTCATGATAATGAGCCTCCACCTCCCTTGCTCCACCCAGACCTCACTATCCATAAAAAAATTCTTCTATCCCCTAGTCAAAATTTATATTTAATATTCCCTCAGTTCGGCAAATACCAGCCACTTAGATACTGAGGAAAACAATCTGATTAAACTAATTTACTAGGAAATATTTTTAAGTTTTTACTTCATTTGCATTTATATATGTATATATATTGATAGTGTTAATATATCATCATTGAAAAATCTTACGTAATCCAACCACTCAGAGATAGCTACTTTTAAAATACTGGTGTATTTCTTTTCAGTCATTTTTCTCCCATGTATAAATGTATAGAATATTTTAAACCAATTAAGTTTTTAATTGGTGGGAATTTTAGGCATTATAATCCAGTGAATTGAAATTCTTCACGTAGGGTGGAAGGAGGTATTCTGGGACTGAGGTTTTTCATATAATCTAATCATGCTAGAAATCCATCTCCATATCTATTTTTCTAAGTTGTTCCCATTTTTTGTTTTCTACTTCCTCTTTTGAGGTCATAGATTCTCTGTAAGTTACATATTTTTGTTGTTGTTTGCTTGTTTTGTTTTTTTCCCCATAGCTTTTGTGGCAGTAGAATATCCTCTTTAATAGTGGGGTAAGGGAGACGAGATGGACAGTGAATATATATATATTCTAAGTCGAGGACTGCCTATAATTAAAATATCTCATGCTTTTTGATTCCTTTTTCATCATTTTTGCAGGGTATATGATGTCTTTGCAGAATATAAATTATCACACATTCCTGGTTGCTGCATGCTAGGTTGGTCAACCAGCCATTATCATTTATTAGCTTTCTGTAACTATGTCACATTTCCTTTGGTGTACATTAAAAAATTTCTTTTGTTCATTGTACTACTTTAGTGTTTTAGACTGTGAATGTTTTCCTATATTGCTATTATATACCCTTCATTCATGTCTAAACCAAAAGTAAGAGCTAAGAGTTGTTTCTGGAACCTAGTTAATCATTGATGATCTTATCTTACTAATAGGGAATAAAATGTGCGAAATCGTCTTACTGAAAAGCCAACCATGACATACAAATCTATTATGATTATAAAGTTGCTAAGAATGTCTATGGCCAAGCCACTTCTTAACCATAAAGAAGTAAAAAACTACCACCCCTTTGTAGTCTTAGTTTTATTAGCACATATTCTCATCCTCCAGAGTGACTTTTAAACCTATTTTGTACCTCTTGGTCAGTTACTATATCATTTAATTGCCAGTGAAACTAATTTGATGACAACTTCTAGTTTTTTATGCTATGTTGTTATTTACTAGAAAAGAACATTCTGTTCATTGCCTATGGGGATTTTTAAAAGGCAAGAAATTATTTACATACAACAAAATATATGATCTTTTAAAATTAGTTCTTTGTATTTGTCCAATATATTTTAACAGGCACAATAAACCGACATTGGGAATATATATGCAGTCATAATAAAGATAAAGTGAAGATACTGGGAGACAAAAATGTTGCCCCCAGATGTGAAGATAGTGAGAGCAAGTTTGACTTTTCAGTGATGTCCTATAATATACTTTCACAAGATTTGTTGGAAGACAATTCACACCTCTACAGACACTGTCGACGATCAGTTTTACACTGGAGTTTTAGGTTTCCCAATATTCTGAGAGAAATTAAACACTTTGATGCAGATGTAAGTACAGAATACCATTAAAATCTTCACAAAAGAAGAAGCTGGGTTAAATGTTTTATTTGTGAACTAAATCATTTTATCCCTTTTGTTTCTGGGGTAAGAAGGCAAGATATTTAAAAATAATGGTACAGTTTTTAATAAGGTATTGACTTCTAGAGAGTTATTTGCTAATGTTGTTGGTATAATCAGTCATCTAATTTTTCAAAAGGGATTCGAAAACTTTTTAAAGTATTTGTGAATTTTGAGACAAACTAGCAATATGAAGTATTCAGTGACTACCTTTGATTTTAAATTTAATAATTCATGTAAAAATTTAATCTAGATGACAGCATGCATAGAAATCAACCTGTTAAGAAAGGACCAGAAGGATTTAGTACTAATGAATATGTACATTCAGGAAAAGTATCCTGACATGTAAATTCAGAATATTTCCTTTGAGAAATAACAATTTTGGATAGTAAGAGAGCTCCATGTCATTGAAGGGCCTGGAGTTTTGAACTGATGAGATTTGGAAATGTTAATTTGATAGATCTATAAATAAGAAAAAAGAATTATTTCCTTTTGCCTCATATCAGTTTTGAAATTTTAGAAGCCTGTTTTTAAAGATGAAGGCACCTGAAATTCACATCTGCATCTTTATTTGTGTTTTTTAGTTTTGTTTTTTTTTTTCCTTCTTTTAAAAATTGCTTCTCTTCTGTTTATGTTTTAATTCAAGTTGTGTTTTCTTCCAAGGTACTTTGTTTGCAAGAAGTTCAAGAAGATCATTATGGAACAGAGATCAGGCCAAGTCTGGAATCATTGGGTACATTGTAACTTTTATTTTAGCCAAATTTACTTTTGAAAACTTACGTATATTGTTACAGTATAACTTGCTAACAAAGGGATGTGGTATATTTGAGCCAAAAATCTTAATTTTGAAAACTTAGTCCCTTTTTTAAAAGGTCAGGGAAAGATTAAGGCATTGCAAGTGGAAACTTTTTTTTTAAAATTTTTCTCCCCTTTCCGACCGCCCCCCCAGTTGTCTGTTCGCTGTGTCCATTTGCTGCATGTTCTTCTTTGTTCACTTCAGTTGTTAGCAGTACGGGAATCTGTGTTCCTTTTGTTGCATCGTCTTGCTGTGTTAGCTCTCCGTGTATGCAATGCCATTCTTGGGCAGGCTGCACTTTTTTTCGCTCTGGGTGGCTCTCCTTACAGGGCGCCCTCCTTGTGCGTGGGGCTCCTCTAGGCGGGGACACCCCTGTGTGGGACGGCACTCCTTGCGCACATCAGCACTGCGCATGGGCCAGTTCCACACGGGTCAAGGAGGCCCGGGGTTTGAACCGCAGACCTCTCATGTGGTAGGCGGACGCCCTAACCACTGGGCCAAGTCCACTTTCCTTGATATATAATTTTAATTCAAATGGAGAGGCATGTAAGAATCTCTCAGTAGTTCCTTTCTCATGCGTTGTTTCGTTCACCACTAGACTTTTATGATTCTGAGTTCCACAACATCAGGAACCATTCTGTTTAGTTCACCATATACCACAGTGTGTACCAGTGCCTAATAGATAAAAGCTAAAAACCTTTTTGTTGAATGAATGCTTCTAGAAAACATGTCATCTGTGGTCAGTTAAGTTTGAGAAATACTGCCCACTTTGCCTCTCCTTATTCACTCATTCAGCAAGTACTTTTTGAATGCCTGACATGCACTGTTTTAAGCAGTGGGAACACAGCAGTGAGCCAACCAGACAAAAACCTCTGCCGTTGTGGAGTGTACATTCTAGCAGACAGAGGCCAACAATAAACCAAATAAGTAAGTAATATAATAGATTAAGATAGTTTTCTGAAGGAAAGCAAGAAAGGGGAATGAGGAAGATTTCAGTTTTAAGCAAAATGATCAGAGAAAGGGCTTACATAAAAGGTGACGTTTGAGCAAAGACTTGAAGGACGTGAAGGAGCAAGCCATGCCTAGAACATTCCAGGCAGTGGAAATGGCAAGGGAAAAGGCCCTGAGGTTGATGTGTGTTAAGGCAGGTGAGGGCAAGTGGACTTGGCCCACTGGTTAGGGCATCCACCTACCACATGGGAGGTCTGCGGTTCAAACCCCGGGCCTCCTTGACCCATGTGGAGCTGGCCCACGCGCAGCGCTGATACGCGCAAGGAGTGCCATGCCACGCAGGGGTGTCCCCCGCGTAGGGGAGCCCCACGCGCAAGGAGTGCGCTCCGTAAGGAGAGCTGCCCAGAGCAAAAGAAAGTGCAGCCTGCCCAGGAATGGCGCCGCACACCCGGAGAGCTGACACAGCAAGATGACGCAACAAAAGAAACACAGATTCCCAGGGAGTGCCGCTGACAACAACAGAAGCGGACAAAGAAGAACATGCAGCAGAACAGACACAGAGAACAGACAACTGGGGGGGTGTAAAGGGAGAGAAATAAAAAATAAATAAAAAGGCAGGTGAGGTTGACAGTGCGGTTGGGGTGGGATGGGGTGAGGGTAGAAGGGTTTACTCCTGTTGTCATGACTCTGGTTTTAACTAGAATGGAAATGGTAGAGTGTTAATGCACATTAGCATATTAAAAACTGAAAACTCTGCCAATAAAGAGACCTCTTAGACTTGGTCCTGTTCCAACACTTATTAACATCTTATATCCATAATATTTTGCGAAATAAACTTTGGTAACCAGTGTTCAAAAATATTAGGAGAGTTGTATTTTGACATAATAGTCCCTTCTTTTTAATTCACTCATTTCTTATAGGTTATCACTGTGAATACAAGATGCGGACAGGCGGGAAACCTGATGGCTGTGCCATTTGCTTCAAACATTCCAAATTTTCACTCTTATCAGTGAATCCAGTGGAATTTTACCGCCATGATATACCTCTGCTGGACAGAGACAATGTTGGATTGGTGTTGCTCTTGCAGCCCAAATTTTTGCAGGCTGCCTCTCCTGCAATCTGTGTAGCTAACACTCATTTATTGTATAATCCAAGGCGAGGTGATATTAAGCTGACCCAATTGGCAATGCTGCTTGCAGAGATTTGCAGTGTTGCCCGTCAGAAAGATGACAACTTCTGCCCAATTGTTATGTGTGGTGACTTTAATTCCGTTCCTGGTTCTCCACTCTATAGTTTTATAGAGAAAGGAAAATTAAATTATGCAGGACTTGCCATAGGAAAGGTAAGTGCTTGCTTCATTGTTAAGGGGTGGACTTAGTTGCTCTCTTCATCATTGTAATGTGATGATAGTCATTATACAGCTCTTTGAAAATCTTGGTCAAATAGCTTCACTTTACTAAGTTATGAAGATTTTCCACCACTACCAAGTAAATTGTATTAACATGGTTGAATTTCATCTTTTCCACCAGTCTGTGACAACATTCTGCTTGGAGGAATTAGCAGGTAAAACAAAAATCCAAAATAGGGGAGAAGAAAAATAAAAGCATTGGAAGACATGGATACTTCACAAATAAGGAACTATTCCCAAGTTGGCAGAATAGAAGTTTGAGTGTTAGATGTTGGCAATAAAATAATGCTATGATTTTTTAAAATACATTTTTGTTACAGAAGTTGCAAACTTATGAAACAATCACGCACATATATAGATTTCCCATGCAACACCCCATTACCAACACACCACACCATTGTGGAGCATTTGTTACAGATTATGAGATAATTGATTTTTTTTAAAACAGTAATTTAATATTTCTTTATTATGTAAGTTTTCCTTTACATAGACATTTTATTTCCTTAGCTTAGTATAACTTACCTCATTTTAAAATTTTTATGGATTTTTCCTCTGCTTATTTAGATCATTTGACCTTCAGTATGCTAGCCAAAATAAGCTCTCCATCAGAAGAGTTTTGAGTGATATCCTAAAATGTTATCACAGAAGTTGATCTCTCAATATTCTACACAATAGGAGCTATATTGCAGATAGGAAAAAAGAGGAACAGTGTTCATCCAAAGCTAATAACATTTGGACATCCAAATTAGAGAAAAACATAGGAAAAGAATGTCATTTTCTTGTGAATAAGTACCTTCTGAACTGTATTTGAACAAGTTTTGTTATAAGCACAAATAATATAATGAATAAAGGGTAATATTTACCATACTTGGATCACCATTTATTTTAAGACATAAATTTTTCAAAACAAACTTTTAAAAATCTATTCACTTAAGATACCTGTTGAAATTTTGTTTAGGTATCTGGCCAGGAACAGTCTTCACGGGGACAAAGAATTTTATCTATTCCAATTTGGCCTCCAAACCTAGGTATCTCACAGAACTGTGTGTATGAGGTACAGCAAGTACCAAAAGTAGAAAAGACAGGTAAGTGTTTGTGATACGTTTTGGCAGTCTACTTGGTAATTTTGTTCCCTTTGAAGACATAAAATTAGATTTTAAAGGATTAACATCTGAGGGATGGATATTCATATATATAAATAGTTATTTGAGTATTCCTTTTTTAAAAGAACTCTAAATTTACGTTTTTGAAGTCAGACTTCCAGAGTTATCTTTGATGAATTATTTGCATGTGGCCTTGGAAATACTTGCGTTTTATTTTTGCTCTCCAATTTTGGACCAGACTAGAAACATGTAGATTCCAGGAGGAAACATTTTACTAGGCATCTCTCTTAACTAGATATATCTTAAATGTTGTTTCTAAAGTAAGAAGGATATAACCAAGAAAAATGAGAACAGAAAATATATATTAATAGTATTAATTTATTTACCTTTTTTTCTTACAGACAATGATCTAACACAAACACAGCTGGATAAAACAGAGGTCCTAGTGACAGCTGAAAAGTGAGTTCTGAAAAACAACAGTAGACATTTGCTGAATTTAGTTGAGTAAAAAAAATATTTCTCAAAAATCACTTGGATAAAAAATCAAGAACATGATGATATTCTGTGCTGATCAAGAGTGCAGACTCTTCCCGGACATTGTATGTCCTCCCATGGCCCACTGGGTGGACTGGGGGAGAGTGTAAACTATAGTGTGGACTATTGACCATGTGGTGCAGCAGTGCTCAGAGACATATTCACCAAGTGCAATGAATGTCCCATGATGATGGAGGAGGTTGTTGTTATGGGAGGAGTGGGGTGAGGGGGGTGGAGGGGTATATGGGGACCTCATTTTTTTTAATGTAACATTAAAAAAAGAAAAGAAAAAAAAAGTACAGGCTCTTAAATCAAATAGACCTGAGTTCAAATCCTGGTTCTTAGTTTTTGCCTGTGTGATTTTGTTCAGGAAGCATAACGTCTTTGAGGTTCAGTTTCCTTATCTTTACACCATACCTCAGAGATAATGTGGGTTTGGTTCTAGACCACTGCAATAAAACAAGTATCTCAAAGTGAGTCACACAAAATTCTTGATTTCCCAGTGCACATAAAAGTTATGTTTACAGTACACTATGGTTTGTTAAATATGCATTAGCATTATGTCCAAAAAAAGTCTTACATACCTTAATTTAAAAATACTTGATTGATAAAAAATGCTAACCATCACCTGAGCTTTGTATTGCTATTTATTGCAACATTGTTTGTAAAAGCAAAACTGTATGCAAAGCTAAAAAGGGACTGGTTAAATTATGGTATGTGCATGTTATGGAATACTTGGAAGTAGTTAAAAAATATGAGTTAGATATCTAAGTGAGTGCAAAAATAACAAGTTGCCAAAAGATATATACAGTACAATTTCATTTATGTTAAAGCACCCACACACATATATGCATAATAAAACTATGTATATATAGTTTTGTTGTTTTTTTTTTACAGGTGAACATATATGTATGCAAAAGCAGAGAAACAGTTCTAGAAGGAGACTTTCTTATTTAATGTTCTAAATTTTTAAAGTGATAAACCATTCATGTGTTATCAGTTTTATTCTTGGTCCTAATAAAATGATCCATCTTAAAAAAAAATCTTTTTGCTGGTGGAAGGTCTTACCTCGATTTTAATGACTGCTGACTGATCAGGTAGTGATTGCTGAAGGTTGGGGTGGCTGTGACTGCTTCTTAAAATAAGACAACAGTGAAGTGTGCCATATCAATTAACTCTTTCGCAAAAGATTTCTCTGTAGTGTGACATGCTGTTTGATAGCATTTTACCCACAATAGAACGTCTTTCAAAATTGGAGTCAATCATCACAAACCCTGCTGCTGCTTTATCATCTACATTGACGTATATTCTAAATATTTTGGTGTCATTTCAACAATGTTCACAGCATTTCACCAGGCATAGATTCCACCTGAAGAAACCACTTTCTTTGCTCATCCATAAGAAGCAACTCCTCATCCGTTCGTTTTATCATGAGATTGCAGCAAATCGGTCACATCTGTAGGTACCACTTCTAGTTCTGGTTCTCTTGCTTTTTCCACCACCTCTGCAGTTACTTCCTCCACGAAGTCCTCAACCCCTCAGTCATCCAGGAGGGTTGGAATCACCTTTTCCAAACTTATTAAAGTTAATATTTGACTTCCTCCCATGAATCATGATTATTCTTAATGGCATTGAGAATGGCGAACCCTTTCCAGAAGGTTCTTTTTTTAATTAGAGAAATTAAAAACAGAAAAATCATGTATAGAGTTCTCATATTCCACCCTATTAACACCTTGTATTAGTGTTGTACTTTTTTTTATAATGCAGTTCATGAAAGGACATTTTTATTACCTGTAGTCCATAATTTACAATAGGGTTCACCATTTTGTATACTCCTTTGTCTTTTTTTAAAATTTTTATTCTAGTAACATATATACAACATAAAATTTCCCCTCAGAAGGTTTTTTATTGACTTTGCCCTAACCCATCAGAGGAATCACTATGGCAGCTTTAGCCTTATGAAATGTATTTCTTGAAAAGACATAAAAGTCAAAATGACTCCTTGATCCATGGGCTGCAGAATGGATTTTGTGTTAGTAGGCATGATAACAACTTTAATCTCGTAAATCTTAAGCTTTTAGGTGATCAGATGTGTTGTCAATGAGCGGTACTATATTGAAAGGAATCTTTTTTTCTGAGCTGCAGGTCTCAGCAGTGGGCTTCAAATATTCAGTAAACCATGTTGTAAACATGTGCTGTCATGTTTTGTTGTACCGTTTAGAATAAGGCAGAGTAGATTTAGCATAATTCTTAAGGGCCCTAAGATGATCAGAATGGTAAATGAGCACTGGCTTCAACTTTTTAAGTCACCAACTGCATTAGCCCCTGACAGGAGAGGCAGCCTGTCCCTTGAAGCTTTGAAGCCAGGCGTGGGCTGCTCTTTAACTAGGAAAGCCCTAGGTGGCATCTTCTTCCAAGGGAAGGCTCTTTCCTCTACATTGAACATCTGTTGTTTAATGTAGTCGCCTTCATGAAATATCTTAGCTAGATCTTCTGGATAACTTGCTGCAGCTTCTACATCAGCACTTGGTGCTTCACTTTGCATTCTTATATTATGGAGACGGCTTCTTTCCTTAAATCTCACGAACCAATTTCTGCTAGCTTCTTTTCTGCAGCTTCTTCACCTCCTTATTCTTCATAGAACTGAAGAGAGTTAGGACTTTGCTTTGGATTAGGCTTTGGCATAAAGGAATATCGTGGCTAGTGTGATCTTCTATTCAGACTACTACAACTTTCTCCATATCATCAGTAAGGCTGTTTCATTGTATTTTCATTTGTGTGTTCTCCGGAGTAGCACTTTTAGTTTCCTTTGAGTACTTTTTCTTTGCATTCACAACTTGGCTAACTGGTGCGTGAGGCCTAGCTTTTGGCCTCTCTCAGCTTTCCTCACTAATCTTAAACATTTCCAGCTTTTGATTTAAAGTGAGAGATGTGCGACTCTTCCTATACTTGAATACTTAGAGGCCGTTGTAGGGTTAATTGGCCTAATTTCAATATTGTATCTCAGGGAATAGGGAGGACTGAGGAGAGAGGTAGACATGGGAATGGCAGGTCAGTGGAGCAGTTGGAACAAATACAATATTTATTAAGCTCACCATCTTACAGGGGCATGGTTCATGGCATCCAAAAAAATTTCAGTAGTAACATCAAACATCACTGGACACAGATCATCATAACAGATATTGTAACAATGAAAAAGTTTGAAATATTGTGAGAATTACCAAAATCTGACACAGAGACATGAATTGAGCACGTGCTGTTGGAAAAATGGCTCTGATAGACTGCTTCATGTAGGGTTGCCATAAACCTTCAATTTGTAAAAAAAAGAAAAATGCAGTATTTGCAAAGCACAATAAAACAAGGTATGCCTATTATTTGAATTGGGGAAGCAGACATAGCTCAAAGATTGAGCACCTGCTTCGTATATACAAGGTCCCCAGTTCGATCCCCGGTACCTCCCAAAACAAAAAAAAAAGAGATGGTAGCAGTCTTTTGGGAGTAGATATAGCTCAAGTGGTTGAGCACCTCCTTCCCATGTATGCGGTCCTAGGTTTGATCCCTGGTACCTCCTAAAAATAATAATAATTTGGATTATTGAGAGGATTAGATTAGATAAAGCATAACATTTGATGCTAAGTTTAAGCAAAGATGAAAAGTAAACAATCTATAGGACAATTGGTCCAAAAAAGAATGTACCTATAGAAAAGATGATCTTTTTCTTTACCTCATGAACTGTAGGACATGGTCATCAGAGGCAGCGGTCAAGATGACTGGTTTCCTTATTAAAGAAGCATGAGTGTTTGGACCTGTGGTTAAGACACAGATGTATGTTAATAAAGCAGAACAGAGATTTAAATCACTTCTCTTTGGGAGGTTCCTGAAATATCTAATTTTATTGCTATTTTAGTTTGATTTTTGTTTTAACATTTGAATTTAGGAACCAAATTAGAAGCATTTCTCATTTATCTCTTTTCTTCTCAGTCTTTATTCTCTATGCCTAATTGTTTTAAGAAACTATTCTCTCATAAATAAGAACCTAGTAAGAAAATAAGCCATTTTTTTATTTTTAAAAATGAATCTTTAAAAATTCATGATTAAACCTTTCAAATAAAATTTTTAAAATCTGAGTAAGAATAATAAAGGCCAATCTAACAAATACTTTGTTTTGAGTAAATCTTAAATCTTTTTGTAACGAAATGGGGTACAAGAAAACACAAGATATTTTTATGTATCTCTATAAATAGTGTGTTCATATGTCTAGATTATATCTGTAAAATGAAAACTTGATTGTAAGATAACAGTTTACAAGAGACCTATGTTATATTTGATAATATTGTAAATATTATGTCCTTAGACTAAAAAAGTTACTAAAAACTTGGAAGTTTAGGGCACTTTTAAGAAATTACCTTTGTTCATTGACATAGAAAACCAGGGACATCTTGATCTGTATATCCTCAGCACTCACAACAATGCCTGGAATTTAGTAGGTGTTAGGTAAATGTTTTTGGATTAGGCTTTTAAAAAAATTTTTGTTTTCCTTTGGGTCATGTAACATCCTTGAAAGTCATGGTATAGGTGTTAATAGGAAATCATTTTTAAACCCATTACCCAAAACATCACATGTATTTGTAGTATAGAGTTAAACATAAACCATTCTAGAAGCAGTTTTAAGATGCAGTACATGGGAGCCAATGTGGCTCAGTGGTTGAGTGCCTGCTTCCCGTATATGAGGTCCAGAGTTCAATCCCGGGTCCTGGTACCTCACATAACACAAAAAGATGCAGTACAAAATTATCTCATAATGTAGCAAGGTTAGTCTTAGAAAAATGTAAACCCTCTACTATCAAAAGTCTAGTGGCTTCCAAATAGCATTTCTGAAAGCTACTTTTTTTTTCCTAAAAGTACAATAAAAAAGTTCTAAGTTGTTTTACAATATGTATTTAGTAAATGGAAGCTCTCAAACATGTTATAATGAATGAGATCTTTATAATTAATAAAGGATTAATTATTGAGCTTTTCCCCCCATGTAGTAAAGCTTTGTTGTTACAAATTTTGAATATCACTTTATGGATATACGAATGCCTAAATTATATGTTCTGTTTGCTGATATCTGGTCTTAGTCTGGAAATTAATGAAAACATACTTTAAATAGAGGAACTTTAGAAATCATGAAATTGGGAATCTAAATGATTTTTCTTTTTAATTTAGATTATCTTCAAATTTACAGCACCATCTCAGCTTGTCATCTGTTTATTCACATTACTTTCCTGACACTGGAATTCCAGAAGTGACCACTTGTCATTCCCGAAGTGCCATAACTGTGGATTATATTTTCTACTCTGCAGAAAAGGAAGATGTTTCTGGGCAACCAGGTAAAGAATGAATGCATATAATTTAAAATTTCCTAGAGAAGCAACAGTAGCTAAAATCTCAAGGCTGAGGTTGAGAAATTTAACTAAACTCCTAGATGCCGGTCTCGATTCAGAAGTTAAAAATGTTTTAAATTGGAAGCAGATGTAGCTCAGTGGTGGAGTGCCTGCTTCCCATGTTTTGTTTTTCTTAATTGACGGTAATATATTTGAATAAATAAATTAATTATTGCATATGATGAGGGAGGCAGTGAAACACCCAAAGCATGTTACCTAAGAATTAGATCCTCAGCTTTGCTCTCCAATTCTAGT
Source organism: Dasypus novemcinctus (assembly GCF_030445035.2). Taxonomy (NCBI): domain Eukaryota; kingdom Metazoa; phylum Chordata; class Mammalia; order Cingulata; family Dasypodidae; genus Dasypus; species Dasypus novemcinctus. The sequence continues at coordinate 99,068,515 of NC_080685.1, read as the reverse complement.
CACCTTCTGAGTTAGTCTTTCATATTGCCCTTTAGTTTTACTTGCCATAAATTTACTGGTTTTCCTGTGACCACAACTGAAGATATTGTGTCAATAGTTATTATACAGGGAAGCAGATGTGGCTCAATTGATAGAGCATCCACCTACCATATAGGAGGTTCAGGATTCAAACCCAGGGCCTCCTGGCCCGTGTGGTGAGCTGGCCCACGCACAGAGCTACCGCGGACAAGGAGTGCCATGCCGTACAGGTATCCCCTGCATAGGGAAGCCCCACGCACAAGGAGAGCTGCCGGCATGTAAAAAGCACAGCCTGCCCAGGAGTGGCGCCGCATACATGGAGAGCTGACACAGCACGATGATGCAGCAGGTTCCCAGTGCCATCAAGAATGCAAGTAGACACAGAAGAACACACAAGTGAATGGACCCAAGAGAGCAGATGACGAGGGGGATGGGGAGAGAAAGAAATAAAATCTTTAAAAAAATAGTCATTATACAGTTTCATGTTTAAATTTTACTAAGGCATGCTGCCTTTATTGTAGGACCATGCTTATGCCGCTGACAACAGATAATTTTGTCCTGCTGACCCTGGAATATTAGATCTTCCTGAGGAAGAAAAGTGTTTAGGCTTTGTGTTTTCAAGAAGCAAAGGCAATAAAACTTTTCCTTGTATGATTCAGTGAAAATTGACTTTTAAACATTAACCAAATGTTTTTTTTTTTTTAAAGATTTATTTATTTATTTATTTAATCCCCCCCCCCCCCCGGGTTGTCTGCTCTTGGTGTCTATTTGCTGCGTCTTGTCTCTTTGTCCGCTTCTGTTGTCGTCAGCGGCACGGGAAGTGTGGGCGGCGCCATTCCTGGGCAGGCTGCTCTTTCTTTTCACGCTGGGCGGCTCTCCTCACGGGCGCACTCCTTGCGCGTGGGACTCCCCCACGCGGGGGACACCCTTGCGTGGCACGGCACTCCTTGCGCGCATCAGCACTGCGCATGGCCAGCTCCACATGGGTCAGGGAGGCCCGGGGTTTGAACCGCGGACCTCCCATATGGTAGACGGACGCCCTAACCACTGGGCCAAAGTCCGTTTCCCCTAACCAAATGTTTTTAAGTAGAGGAGAGAACATAGTTTAAAATAACTGAAAGTCAAAAAATATTCAGAAAACTCAGTCCAAAATTTTAACATGGGAACCTGCTTTTTTATTTTTTATTTTTCCTTTTTTTCTTTTCTTTTTTTTTTTTCTTAATATCTGTTCTTTTTTTAAAGATACATAAATCACACAAAATCTTCCATGGTGCTGTTTTTCTTTCCCCATTTTCCCTTCTGTCCCTCCCACCCCCTTTCTTTCTTACTGGGGATAGCCCTGTTACTAACACTCAGGAGAGGGCTTACTCCTCCCCACTAAATGAACACCACAAAATACCATTCTGGTAGTTGTCATGCTGACAGAAGATCACTAGGCTGCAGGAGAGAGCCGTGGACCAGCATCTCAAATCTCTTAACATTAAGAACTTGTCACCTTTTACTCATTCTGTGGGTACTGAAGCTGTGGGTCCAAATTATTAATACACTAATTATTCTCCACACCTTATCTTCCTAACTCAACTGTGGTGGGACCTGTCTGGTTTTATGCAACCTGAGAATGGTTAATGGATGAATTTCTAATGTAGTTGCCAATCTCAAGTTACTCTTAATATTCTTATGTATTTTAATAATATTTTCTTCTAAATATTATTTGCAAAATGTGAACTAGAAAAAACATCTGAAACTGTACTTGAGAATTATAATTAGGTTGTAACTTAATAAAACTTATCTCATACTCTAAAAATATTTCATATTAGTCTTCTAGAGGGATCTCAAGTTTGATATATTGTTTAGAAAACAGACATGATTACAGTAACCTGTTGAGACGATTTCCCTAAATATGTATATGCTTTTTTAATGTAGGAGCTGAAGTCGCTTTGGTTGGTGGCTTGAAACTTCTAGCTAGACTGTCACTTCTTACAGAACAAGACTTATGGTCTGTTAATGGACTTCCAAATGAAAATAACTCTTCAGATCATCTACCTTTATTAGCTAAGTTCAGACTTGAGCTCTGACTCTTCTTTCATTACATACATAATATTCTTTTTATCTTGTATTCTTTTTGAAATAATGTAAAGTTGTTATTAAGAGTTTGCATGTTTATTTTTGCTTTGTGAAGTTTCTGAAGAGCTTATGTAAAGTGCTTGAATCAGATACCGGAAAAAGCAAGTTTACAACAGTTTTTTTAATAATGAAAAATATTTTATCAACAAGTGAGATCTAAATGCTCTTTATTATAAAAGAGATGTAAATGTTTTTTTCTTGTAAATCCCAGTAAAATCGACAGTGGTTTTTAAATACAGTGTATCTTCTTGAGTCCTGTTAGTACAGAATTTCATGTTTTGGACTGGTTTTACAGTGGATCTGAAGTAGCTTTGAGTTCTTGCAAACCACAACTAGTTTCCTTTCTAGAAGGTCAGATTTCATTGGTAGAACCCTATGTTTTGAGTCCTAATTAATTCATCTCATAAATTATTGGGTCATTCACAAGGAGCCAACCAACTATTTTAGGTTATTTTTAAAGGGGCTAGATATTGCTTTTTAAAATTGAACAAAAAGCTTAATCCATCTTGTTACTAAATTGAACCATTTAATATGCCTGCATTATGTTGGGGTAATGTTTGGGAAATACGGGTCACCATAACTAGTAAGGGGATGAGGTGTGCGCACTCTTTCCATCCTGTAACAGAAAGATGTGGGCCTAAGGTGGGGAGAGACGCTGAGATTATGCCTTTCTGTTCCTAAGAATTTTTTTCTTTTTTCTTTTTACTATTCAGTTTCAAGAAAAGATCCCTGGGTTGGGGGAGAGGTTTTATTTTACTGAACCAGTTTTGTGGAAATTTATGTTATTAGGAGAATTGCCTTTTGGAACAAAGTGGCAGCTCTTAAGATTATTTTTGTTATGCTTTCAGAAATGTGAGGAAGCCCACAAAACTGTAGTGGGGAGATACCACCTTTGAGACCTGTTCACTTAAGTAGAATTTTAATTGTTGGTTTTAGTACTTTTGTTTGTAAATTGTTATGCTTTGTTTTCTTTGATAATGATATACCAACATGAGAAGATGGAGCTGACATTTTTTAATGAAGTAGTTAAGAGAAGGCCTCATAAATCCTGAAGTTGGTTTTATTATCAGTGTTTGAATCAAAAGTTTTAAAACAAAAGTGAAAAATTCTTCTGTTTTTAACATTGGGATCAAAGAATTATGTGCTTTTTCACTAAGCAATTGTACACTAAATTATACAAGTTTTTTCAATGAGTTTTCTTAATAGAATATTTCATCTTAAATAGGAAAGCAGTAGTTTGTAGTTTTGAATTTTAAAAGTTTTTGTACTAATGCATTTTACTATAATTATTTTTTTAAAAATAAACCAGATGAAAACCCCAAAGAAGGCATGTCAGTTATAAGGATTTGCCTAGTGAAAAACAATGTAGTAAGCAAGTACTTTTTAAATGTTTAATTGCTTGCATTTTTTTGTTTTTATTTATAATATTAACTATAGTTCCAGGATTTACCACATTTTCTAACCAATTAGCAGCTGTAATCATCATCAAATTACAATGACAGGGTAATTGTTCTAATGTTGGGAAAAGAAAATTGGAAAGTCATTTGATTAATCACTGCCTTGTGTTGTGTCAGTTTAGTAAATAACTTTATGTATATGTCATTGTTAACTAGCTAATATCCCTGAAAACCTCTGTGAAAGTTTAATTTTTTATATCTTAATATATTGTGATTTTAGGGCCTTTTCACATTCTTCACTTTGATAGTTAATCCATAAAATTGCTTTCAATTTTAGTTTATAGAATGAAGTGTTTTGTGAACTGGAAGCTTGAGAGGGTCAGGATAACATTCTCACAGATTTCTGAAGCTCCACGAGAAATAACTGTCCACTTATCTTTACTTTTCTTAGTCAGGAAAATGGGTAACTCTGCTGGACCCTCATATTTACCTGTTAAAACCAGTGGAATTTTATTAATTGCTGAATCCAAATCTCCCACAGTCTCAAGTGTGATACTGTCCAAGTTTTAAATGGAAAGGGAAACTGCGGAGTAATGAAATTTTGGTTTTACTGTACCTTTTGATACCAAGATAATATTCATGTTGGAATATTTTTCCTTTTTTTAAAATTTAACTGTCTGCTTTTAATTCTTTGCTTTCCTAAAAATCAAACTTAGAGATCCAGAGAGTTCAAGGAGTTGGGGAAACAGGCTTCAAGTCATTTGTACTTTGGACATGTAAACTACCTAATAAATTATTATACTAGTACTCTGTGCCTGAAGGTTTTGTGGTAGGTGTGCTAAGCTCTAAGCTGGCCTGCTGTTTCTTCTGAACTATTTCATTACCTCTTTTAGTCTTCATTACTTAGGGTGATGCTAAAGAAAAAAAATAAGTGATTAAGTGAAGACATATGCAAAAATAGTAATATTTAATACAGAGTCTGAAAATTGTGAAAAGAAAGGTGAGAGAATGATAAATTAGATCATTAGAAAAGAAGCATATGATAAGGGGAAAAAACCACACCAGGTTACATTTTTAGAAGGAAAAGAAAGTCCCTAAGTTTCCAGGATGGTTTTTATTAAAGTCCCATGCTGTGTATAAACATACAAGTGATGAGAAAAACATTGTAACTTGAAACATGCACTTATCTGGCATCCTCTAAAATACCATTGTACAAGTTTTCATTTACTTAGAAAAATACCCACTAAAACAATCACAGTTTTTCTTAAAGATTAAAAAAAAAATGTGTTAGCCAGAGCAAAGTCCAAGAGAATAAACAAGATTCTGAATTGTATGTCAAAAAAACTGTACAAAGTTGTACATAAAACTATAGCTTACAAAAGCCTCGGGTATAATAAGTATACTGAATTAAGATTTCCAAAGTCCTATTTACCAATATCTATTAATAAAATCCATATGAAATAAGTGACTTAGAAAAAGAGAAATGCTCATGATTTCAGAGTGTATAGAAAATACTAAAAATCACTTTCTGAAATAAAGTGTACTCAAAACAGCACAACATACAGTCTAAAATCAAGATTTCTGTCATACATTTAAACTTTGCATATTTTGCCATGATAGCATAAGCCTAAAATTTCTCTTGCATTAACTGATTTTAAACTAGATTTCAGATCATGGCATAGTTTTATTTTTTATCTTTTGAATCATGGCCAGTCTGTAAACTCAGTTCTGGAGGGTGGGGAGGTGGGGACATGTCGTGGGTTTTTAAATTTTTTTTGTGGGGGTTTTTTGGCCTTAATATTGTTTTAATGAAATTACTGCATTAGAATTTAAGAGTTTGATACCTTGCTTTTCTCTTCTTAAAAACTTATAGAAACAAATAGAATGACCTAAACTAAGAATATTTTAAATGAATTTTCATGTTTCTGTGACTAAACCTTGGTTTGGGGAAATGAATCTTAAGAAATGATGATGGAAGAAATTAGGTTAATAATTGTCTCAACAAGCCAGTTGACAGTTTTAAGGCTTATATATCAGCACATTAGAAACAGTTTGTATATGTTTTCCCTTTTTTGTGGGAAGCAAGAGGCTATGCAACTGTTTGACATTCTCTATTTTAGATGTAACAATACTTAAGTAATACTTGGCAAATCCTATTTCAGGCTCTTAGGTGGTTGCAATGTTGTAAGTAGAATATTTAGTGAATATAAAAAAAAGTTTCAGAAGGATAAACTGAAGGTTAGAGAGAGAAACAGCTAAGAACTTTTTAAAATGAGAATGAAATAATTCACAGACGACTGCAGTCATGAGGCAGGCTACAATTGAGTTTGTCTTGTGAAGATATACAAAGATAACTGATTTTAAGCTTTACTGATAATGATATTCTTGAGGAAAATAATTAAATTCAGGATTTTAAACTTTTACTGTATTTTAATCTACAATGTACGCTGACTTGGTCCTGTTCATGAAACTCATCATTAGACTTCCTTCTTTTTAAAGAAAACTGTTCTTCCCATTAATAATATTGATTTTTAGGGAAAAGTGAGCTTGTGGCTGGAGAATAAACTCCATTTCACCACCTGAGGTTTTCTCGATAAAGAATCTCATCGTGAAGATTCTTATACTTTTAATCCTTTCCTATAACTATCTTCGGTCAAAAGGGAAGCAGTAAGACTGAATAACACTTTTGTTGACTAGCAGACATCACTTAAGTATGCCTTTTGGTCTAATCTGCTGGCATGGTTGCTAAGATAAAACAAATGAAATCAAAGCTGTGCTCTTGAAGACATACACGCTATATATGTTGCAGTTATTCTATGTGGTCTACAGCCAGAAGTTACACTGTAACTACCCTCTGCAAGACCAGATAGTCATACTGTACTTCATGGACTAAATTACACTATAAGGTGTAACACTGTACTGACTTTTCCATTGAAAAAAAAAATGTTCTTGAATCTCTAATTGTATTTTCCATTACTAGTTCCTAAATGTCATGACGTGGTACCTAAAAACAAGGTACCAGAAAAAGATCACATCGTGTGCATTTGGTCTTAATATAAGACATCAGAAAACATCTTTTTAGCAGTGAGTCCTTCAGAATCAAGGCCTGACTAGGAGGTTAAAAATCAGAAGAAATGTAAACAGACAGGTATCTGGCTAGCAAGATCTGTTGATTTGCGCCTGACCACTTTGCCTCTTTCTAAGTGAACTACTGTCAGAGGTAATTGCAACACTGCTAAATTTGTGTAACAGCACATAATCTCGTGCTTTTTGCTGGAATCTGCAAAGTTTAAATGTTAGTGACAGAACACAGACTAGCTTCTCAATGTGACTTTTTTTTCTTTGTTATGAAAGAACAAAACTGCTTTAAGAAAGATTAAGAAGGAAATAACTCCAGGGTCCTGAAAATGGTTTCCCGTATTGCCAGAAGAATTTCAGTGCTTTATAATAAAACACTTGCATATAATACCTTAACTCTTATCACATGTTGCACCAGGAAAAAGACTCCAAACTTGTGGAAATCCCCGTAGGAAATATTGGGGAAACAATACAAAGAGAATATAAAAAATAACAAAACACTGTTAAGTTGCATATCTGATGTCAAGATGCTGAGGTAACATTGACTGCTTTAAAAAAAACAAAAACCCACCCACCTTTGCTTCTGTTATTGCTGAAAAAGTCATTAATACTGATTGAGTTACCTTATATCCAAAACAGGAGAGAAGATGTCATGAACATTTACTGCGGGTGAGAAAAAAATGTTCAAAGCAAGTAAAAGAAAATAGGCATATGGAAAAATATAAAAACCATAGTTATGGTTGTTACTGTTTTAGTCTTGAGTGAGTGAGATGGTCCAACCCCAGGGCATTTATTACTTCAGCTTTCAGTTTTCATGGTTGTCTCTTTGTAAATTTTTTAAAGTTAATTGTTACTGTCCACTCAGATCCTATTTCCAGGTGAATTCTTAAATATAAAATTCACACATTCTTAATAAATAGTTGCAGTCCCTTCTGAAGATGCTGGGTAAAGTGCAGAGAGAAGCACCACAGAAACTCTCTTGCTGGTCATTAGGGCTTGGCTAAATCCGGATCTGATAGCCCACTTCATTCAGTGTGCTGAGATCAGCCACCTTCTTTTCAGGCAGTGCAGGCCTAAGGGTAAAAGATAGACAGGTGGAGTGAGGGGAGGATGAGGGAGACAAAAATAATTTAGTATTTTCAAGGGCCTCTACTCAGTTTTCCTAACCCTTCTGATACTTGATCCCCTCTGCTAACCTTCACTCCCAGTGCTGCCTCTTGTTCTTAAGTCCACCTTTACATGTTTTAAGGAGCATTGTTAACAGGCTTTTGTAGAGTTCAAAAAATTTTGCACATTGCTAAATGAGCTAGTATGTGCATCCTTAAAGCTTGAATTTGGTCACACTATAATGTATGAAATCCAGTTATCTGTAAACCTTGCAAGAATCTAAAAAGGCATATATACTATAGTAGAACTAAAAATCTGAGCCCAGTGCTTGAAACACTGACCTTCCAGTGTCTGTGCCCCAGAGGAAGGCCAGGAGTCACTAATGGGAACTCAGTTTCCTGTGGAAAGACTTGCTTATCTTTCCTATAGGATTATTATTCCAAATTTGTGTGTATAAAATCAGGGCGAATCTTTTAGAATTAATCTGAAAAAGCATGTTTATTGTGGAAAATCATTAAGTAACAAATCATTCCCCTAAAAATGTTTCCTAAAGTACTTCCGAAATAAAACTGCACTTGAACATTTATGTGAAATCATCTAAGAAGATATTTTCAAACTGGGGAGAAAAATAATTAAATTGCACATCATCTGTCTTCATTAAAAGACATTTCCTAAATGACTCTCCAGTATAAATCTACGTGTAAGCATCTCACAATTTACCTTACAACTTCTGCATTTCTTCTTACCTTCTTGGATAAGAAATACCAAGCTCACAAACCAAGTTTAGGATATTCAATATGTCTACTGAATTCTGATTCAGAAGTTTCACATTTAGCCATTTCTCAAAGAAGATCAAAGACATTTTTAGCTTACATGAGAACCTTCTTGAGTGTTTTTTTTTTCCCAAAGGTCAAAATGCAAATGTAATTATTTTCAAATTCTTGCTTTAAATCTTTGATTCCCTAACAGCAAGTGGTTTTCCCTGGCATGTAAGTAGTCCAACTCAGTGTTGACAGACTAGAAATCAGCAACTAGCTTGTCTGCAGGACCTTAGGCTCTGGCCACAAACGCCACTACCCCTACACATGTGCACACACACCCCCACACACAGACTTTCTTAGATGCGAAGGAACAGTCATCACCAGGTTATGATCATCCCCTCTACAACTTGACTGCTCAAGGTGGTCAAGAAACCCTTCCTGACATCAAGTACAGAGCTCCGTCCTGATCCAGATGGCAGAGTGAGAAGCTTTGAACAACCAGTAAGAACCAGCAGTAACATCTTTCTTAAAACGCCAGAAAGCCAAAGGACTGGTAAACAGGGTGAGCACCGAACCAAGAAAAAGACTTCCTAAGAGTGGCAGGCTCTTATGTCATCTCACTGGCTCAACTCAGAGCTGGCCTGCACTCCCAGTGCAGGTCTTTGGTCCCAGTTCCAGAGGGAGCAGAGTAACCCCTGTTCATATACAGGGAGCTTGTATGCCTGGCACATATGTCTGGTGGTGGCCAGAGGGACTTGCAGTCCCAGAACTTAACCCTACGTGTGGAAAGCAGCACACAAAGCGTTCTCTGCAGTCAAGTGACTGCTTGGGGCAAGGGACACCTGGCTGTAGAACATACAGTCTAGTGCCCAGGACTTCATGGTCTTCTAGGGAAAAGAGGACATTGATTTATGGGGGATTCCTAGAACCACATGTGTATACCCAAGGCAAGATACTTTGTTCTGGAGCTATTCTCTAAATGCACTGTTTGGATAAGCCCTGAAGGAGAACACTAACACAGGTCAACCTGCAAAGACTGGGGAAGATGTTTTCTTTTTTTCCTTTTTTTTGTTGTTAGCTCCTGGTATTCAAAGAAAGTTCTGTCATAACGCTAGCTGGATACAAGCTTAAGGAACAGACAACCTCAAAGTCTAAATTCCAGTGATAACACATTTAAAATATCAAAATGTCGCGGTTTCAACAAAAGATTACAGGATGTGATGGCCCAGGCAAAAAGAAGATAAAGGATTAGAAACATATCAGTGAGGACCATCAGACTTGGACACTCCAGAAAAAGATTTTTTTTAATCCTAAATTTGCTCAAAATTCTAAAGGAAAGGATGGACTGAGAACGAAAAGATCAGGAAAATGATAGATGAACACAAACAGAATATCAGTAGAGATGGAAATTATGAAAAGGAACCAAACAGAAGAGAAATAAAAAATTCCCTAGAGGGGGTTGATGGCAGATTGGAGATGACAGAAAAAGAATCAGTGAACTTGAGGGTAAGACAATCATCCAGTCTGAAAAGCATAAAGAAGAAAGAATGAAGAAAGGTGAACAGAGTCTGAGGAACCTGCGACACCACCCAGCACCACCAATGTAGGCATGGTGGGAATCCAAGGAGGAGAAGGAGTGAGAAAGGAGCAGGAGAATATTCAAAGGAAAACTGGCTAAAAACTTCCCACATTTAATGAAAGGCATGAATGTGCACATCCAAGATGCTCCATGAATTCCACACAGGATAAACCCAACTGATCCACACCATGCCATGTTATAATCTAACTAGCAAATGCCAACGATAAAGAATTCTGAAAGCCACAAGAAAGAAGTATGTGCAAGGAAGCCTCAGTAAGATTAAGCGCCTTTTTCTCATTGGAAACCATAGAGCCAAGAAGGCAGTGGGAAGACGTTTATAAATGCCAAAAGCAAAAAAAATCTGTATCCAGCAAAACTGTCTTTCATACATTAGGGAGGAATTAAGACATTCTCAGATAATCAGAAGCTGAGGGACTTTGTCACCACCAGACCAGCCCTACAAGAGATGCTAAAGAGCACTGAGAGGAGAGGACACTGGACAACTGACTGAAGCCATGGGAAGAAATGAAGTTGGTAAAAAGATAATGGCATGGGGGAGCAGATGTAGCTCCAGTGGTTGAGCACCTGCTTCCCTTGTACAAGGTCCTAGGTTCAATCCCTGGTACCTCCTAAAATCAAACAAATAAATGAAAAAGTAAACTCTCATTGGGGAGTGGATGTAGCTCGGTGGTCGAGCGCCTGCTTCCCATGTACAAGGTCCTGGGTTCAATGCCCAGTACCTCCTAAAAAAAAATGGCATGGGTAAATTATAAATACCAATACTATTGTATTTTTGGTTTAACTCTACTTTTTACTTCCTGCAAGATGTAAAAGGCAAATGCACAAAATGTAATGATAACTCAGTGAAAACTCATAGTGTATGAACCTGAATTTGTGACAAGAACATGGGGGTTTGGAGGGGTAGAGGAATGGTGTGTGTATTCTACTGAAGTTAAATTAGTATCAAAGAAAATGAGATAGTGTAGCAATCTGATGTGGTTATGAATTCCAAAAATAGATATTAGATTATGTTTGTAATTTGGTCATGATTAAGTTATGATTAGGGCTTTGATTGGGCCACATCGTTAGGGCATTGAGTCCCTACCCCTTGGTGGGTGGGGACTCACAGTTAAAAGGCATGGCAGAGGACAGAGTTGAAGGTTTTTGATGTTGGAGTTTGGATGTTGGAGTCTGATGCTGAAGTCTTAAGCTGGAGCCCCAGGAAGTAAGCTCACAGAGGAAAGAGAAGCAAGCCTCAGGAAGAGAGGAACCCTGAACCCAGAGAGAAGCAAGAGAAGAAGGAAGGGAGGAATCCAGGAAGCCTGAACCCTGGCAGATGTCGGCAGCCATCTTGCTCCAACACATGAAAGTAGACTTTGGTGAAGGAAGTAACTTACACTTTATGGTCTGGTATCAATAAGCTCCTACCCCAAATAAATACCCTTTATAAAAACCAGCCAGGGAAGTGGCTCTGGCTCAATCAGTTGGACTCCATCTACCATATGGGAGGCCCTGGGTTCACATCCTGGGGCCTCCTTGTGAAGGCAGGCTGGCCTGCACGCTGCGGAGAGCCGCCTGGCCTGCACGTGCCGCGGAGCGCCAACTCAGCAAGGGGACGCAACAACAACACACAGCAAATGGACACAGCAGACAGCAAGCGAAAAAAAAAAAAAAAGCCAGGGGGTGGGGGATAAAAAAGAGAAAGTAAGTCACAAGAGAAAACAAAACCACCAATTTCTGGTATTTTGCATTGGCACCCCTTTGGTTGTCTAATACAGACTGTTACAAATTTAGGGGATTAAATTTAAGCTCGATGGTAACCACAAAGAGAATATCAGAATATGTGAACTCATAGGAACAGGAAGGAGGGTTCAGGTTGCCAGGGCTGTGAGGGACAGAAGCAGTGGGGAGATAATGCAAAATGAGTGTTGGGTTTCTGTTTGGGGTGAAGGGAAAGTTCAAGTAGTGGACGGCAGTGAGGGTCCTGCAACTGTGACTGTGATTAATCCCACTGAATGGTGTGCTTGGGAGCAACTGGGATGAGAAGATTTATGCTGTATATATGTTAGGACAACTAAAAGAAAGAAACTTTTCCTGACTTGCTCCTCAACCCTATTAAAACAATGTGTAGCCTTACTTGTCTCTGTATTGCATAGGGCTCGTTTTTTCAATTGGACCATATATTTGCTTCTGTAATTAGACTAAATTGTTAGCAGTTAATGAAGCTTGTCATTTCTCCGTGTCTCTTTGTGCCTGGGGCACACAAACAATGCTAGTCGATATGGCTGGCAGCTGGTAGAGCGACCAGAACTCCTTGTGCCGAGACCCCTGCTCATTTCATCGGCAGGCCCGGGCTTCCGTGCAGCGCGCCCTGGAAGACAGCGCCTGCCTGCCACAGCGCCATGGCCCGCGGTGCCGAGCGCCTGCCAGGGACCCACCCGGCCGTTCTCGGTTGATGGTGAAAGGTGCACAGTTTTGCTTGGGGATTCAAACTTCAACTTACATTCTTGCCTTGGTCCTCAGCCCTCTACGGAGAGAACTAGGGTTCTTATGTACAAGTCAGGTTTAAGGAACCATGTGTGCCTTGTTCATTCTGTCATAAAGCCTGAGAGGCGCTCTCTGTGTCTTTGCCTGAGTTGGTATCATCTTCACAAATAGCTAAGTTGGAACTTCCTTTCTCAGGTAGACTCCCCGTAAATTAGCATCAGCTTAAGGTAAATGTAGTTAGGAAGGTAAATCTACCACGCCACACACACACATACACAGCATGCCCCACTTTCAGAAAATCCAATAATTGAAAATCCACTTACCAAAGGATAACCTTGAGGTACCTATATGCATTCCTTGCTTTACAAAAGGATTAAATGGGAGAGGGGACATTTCCTAGAGCATGATTTCCACTTATCCAAATATAAATTACACGTGTATTAAATGATTTTTGCAGTGGCCATTTTTAATTATCTGTGTATGGCAGAGTCTGTTAGTTGCCTCTCAATATCCACCCTCCCCTTCTGTATTAAAAACAGCCCCAGTAGGCAGCTGGGACCGTAGCTGCTGAAACCAGCCTCCCCGCAGCCAGATCTGGCCTTGGCGAAGGAGGAGCTGGTGAGATTTACCGTGTGGTGTGGCCGTCAGCTCTACCCAGACTCCTCTTTTAAAGACACCCGGCCTGTCGTCCTTTCTCTTTTTCTCTCCCTTTCTCTTCCTGCTAACTGGAATGTGGATGAACCGTCTGGCGCTTAGACCTTGCTGTCACGCGAAAGGTGGCAGTGCAGTCAGAAACCCTCTGCCACCTCTGTGGGGCGTTTACATAACAGCAAGTTATGTTTAAGCCACAACCTAAACCTCACCTCACCCACAGCCAAACCGAATCCTAACCATACCGTTTCCCTCCACTAGCTCGTTAACACAAAGCTAACTCAGGCACGAGCCTATTGACAGCACTGAGGCAATTGGGAAGCTTAGTGTGTGAAATACGGAGAGCATGTCCCTGCTTACTACTGTTGTTTTTGGTTTTTCTTTTTGCCCCATGGTGGGGGGATAGATTGGTAATGAGTTACTCTCTCTCTCAGCCCTGTGCCCAGGAGCACCTGCTGGGGGTCGGTGGCCAGGAAGGACCACAGGAACAAACCCCAGCCACTCATCCCTGCAACATGGGCTCCACTGGGATCGCTGTGGCTCGCCTGCCAGACATGGCATCTCCGCAGCAAAACCACTGTTGCTGTCCCTTGCCCGACTTGCTCACCTTTGAGCCCTTCAGCCCCGAGGACTGGAGTTTTCACGTTTTTCCGTTTGTTCCTAAAACTCCACATTTACCTTTGCCTGTGATCTGCTATTGGCACCCTTGAAAATCTACGAAATTTAGTTTGCGGGTCTCTGGCCTCCCTTTTTCTACACCATTCCTCAGCTCTTCACCAGTTTCCCCCCTCCCCTTGCAGGTGTCAGGCTATCATCATTAGAAAAGGTTCCTCTAAGCGCCTCTGTGCCCGGCACTGTTCTAAGAGCTTTACGTGGAGTAACACTGTGGGGCTGATATCGTTACTACACGTTTTATGGAGGGGGAAACAGGCACGGAAAGTTTGGGAACCTGCGGGGCCTGCAACTCTGTGAATAGTCACAAGGCTGTCAAGTGGTGGAGTCAGAGTTAATTTCCAGACAGACTGCATCTACAGCCCATGCCCTTAATCCCTTTGCAAGCCTCCCCCCGCTACCCCCCCAATCAAACAGCCTCACAGGTGTCCGAGAAGGGCGCAGTGGACGTTCCTGCCTCCACACCCTCCCCAAGGCCACTCGCCGTCCTTCTAGGTCAATGCCAATGTCACTTCTTCCATAGAGTTTTCTGCCTCCTTGACTTGGCACTCCCTGGCTCTTTACTCTCTGTTCTATAGCATTTTCTCTTGTATGTCTGTTAGAGAATCCTGCCGATTCATAATCCTTGAACCTGTTTGGGCAACTAAGCAGTATGAGAGCGGGGACCAAGGGAATGCTCCCACGAATTCCCACTGCAGACTCTCCTGCCCCGCTCAGGGAGCTTTGGCGGAGTGCTCACCAGTGTGGAAGTGGCCCACAGGGCTTCCTCTGTTGCCTTGATCATGGGATCTTGCTACTTTTTTAAACTAATTCCTAAGCCAGGAATTCAAGTTACCCAAGTCAACATTCTAAGAATAAGCAAGGAGGAGGCTATTTTTTTCTGCATAGGAGTGGCTTTACTAATGTACTCCTGAAAGCCACTTGGGCACCCCGCCTACGGGCATAGTTGAATGAGGTTCTGCAACACCAGATGGCCTGAGGGCTTCCAAAGGAAAGAAACCAGGTTGTGTCCTTCCTCTATCTCCAATCCCACCAGTCCCTCCTCCCTCTAGATACCTAGAACCCACATGAGGTAAAGGGTTAATACTGGTGGAAAAACAGTTAAACTGAGATTCCCAATGAACTGCCCGGCAGATGAAACCATCTTTCACAGCAACAGTGGCTGCAATTTCCTGGCCTGGCCAAGGGCCCTAGTGGGTTATCGCAGCGTGCCACCTGCCCTGGGGCGCAGCCACAAATACTCCTCAGTGCCTGCCAGCTCACCGCAGGCCAGAACTGGGTGAGCCTGCTGTGTGTGGAGAGGCCTCTTCCAAGTGCTCCCCCAGCTATAATTAGAATATTGCAAGAGGATTTATTTTTAAGAAACACAAGCACCAGGATGATGATTCAGCTGGGTCTGCACTTGCCCAAAACCTTTCGTCAGATCCAGGGTTATTATTTTAGACTGAACAATGTATTTCTCCAACCCCCTCCCAATCCGAACGAGGGAAAGAAATCAAATGGCATGCCTCTTGTAAGGCTCTCTACTGCCTTCTGTTTTAGGAGAAGAGGGCTCGGAGACTTTTCTCAAGTTTCTTTTGAACTCATTTTCCTTTGACTCACTGTGTGGCGGGAGAAAGGGGGCCACATGTCTCTCTCCACACAAGAGGAAAACCCCAGGTCATCTGTTGTTCTGTACGTGGACTAGGGTGAATGAAAGCTGGGGGCCCAGTCTCAGGTCTACCCTTCACCCCAGCTGTGGGACTACACTGCAAGAGCAGAGCCGCTGAGGCGCCTGCAGCGGGGGTGGTGTTTCCACAGAGACACCATTCTACAGCAGATGCCACCACCTAATACTGCTACCTAAGCCCTGATGGGGCGAGTGAACCATCCCTTCCTACGTGTGCCAAGTGACGCGCCGAATCCTTCACACACCGACACAGCCTCAACGCCCAGGAAGAGCTTGTTGGCCTCGTGAAGCGAAAAGAAGCCTCAACTAGAAAGTCACAGCAGCTTTTGGGGACCTAAGCGGGGACACTGCCACATCATGCGGCTGTACATACCCTGCTGTATGTGCAAGACTGAGTGTAAGAAAAGCAGGGGCAGACTTCCTACTAGTAGAAAAGGCTTGGATGGCAGTAATGGTAGCACAACATTGTGAACAATTATATATTGGAATGTGGCTAAAAGGAGAAATTCTAGGTTGTATATACGTTAATACAATAAACTTAAAAAACAAACAAACATAGGACTGAACAATACAAATAGTGAAGCCTAATGTAAACCATGAACTATAGTTCATAGTAGTTATACAAATGTTTGTTCATCAGTTGTAACAACTATACCACACTAATGCAAGGAGTTAATAATTGGTGGTATATGGGAACTCTGTATTTCATGCATGACTTTTTTGTAAACCTACAACTTCTCTAATAAAAAAATAAAGAAAAAGAAAAAGAGAAGCAGCAGCAAGTGGAGGGAAGACTTATAGGATCTACGTAAGCCACCAACTCCTGGGTGCGCCCCTGGCTGAGGGCTATGTCTGAGGCCCCTGCTGGCCTCCCTTCTCAAGCCTCCTCTGTCCACCCAGCTGCTGTTGGACGGGATGGATCGGCGGGCCCTGCTGGCAGCCAGTAGAGCAGGTCCCCTAAGGCTTGCTTGCTACTGACTTGTTCACCAGAATTTATTAAGCAGCACTTTGTGCCAGGTACCTTGCTAGGTATTGGGATTTCAAATAACAGGCCCTGCTTCAGTGAAATCAAAATTCAATCCCTTTCTTCCAATGGAAATTTACTTCTTGCCCCGCCCCCCAACAAGCATAAGATGCAGGGACACCGTCCAACTGGCCTTAGAGGGTTGTCAGTTCAGGTCTGCATGATGACCATCCATCAGTCACGCTTCTTGCTTGTCTCCCCTGGGGTCACAACTTCGGGTGGGGGCATGCACATGCCTGTGTGTTTGTGTGCACTCACACTCACAAGCACACTTACCACTACTAGTTGAGCTGTGTTCCTTGGGGACTCAGGATTCTAGAAGTGGATGTGTGGTACAGGTGCAAGTCTTATGTTAGCCTCTCAGTCCTCAATGCCGAAGGCAAGGGTGTAAGTGAGGGGCGTTGCTGGCTTAGCATTTGGAAGTTTAAGTAGGAGCACTCAGGACGTCCACTCCTGTCACGTCGGAAGGAATCAGGTCAGGCCACGCCCCAGTTTAGGATCTGTGTCCTGCTGGGGTAAGCCACGCTCGCCAAGTATGGGGCCTCAGCTGGAGGAGCCAAGTGGAGAGTGCCCTCCACACCTGTCACCCTCACTCAGGGCCAGCTGTGCTCCGCCCTCACATTCCTTCGCTTCCAGGACTGGAGGCACCACTGGCAGCTGACGGGCAGACAGCTGAAGGTGCTCTAAGCAGAGAGGCCCCCGCCAAGGCAGATTCAGCACCAGATAGAGTCCCCAGCCGGCGCCCTTCCCTTCAGAACCCTCCCCGGGCAAGACCCTCTGGCCGGAGACCAGGAGCCACAGGCCACTGTTGTAGCCTCCAGGGCACAGCTTCCAGGCTCTGAACTCACGTCTTCTGTCTGTTACCAAGAGGCCCTGAGCTCCGGAGACCCTGACCTTGTCTGCACCTGCTTCTGCCGCCTAAGGCAGTCTTTCCTGAAAAAGCTCAGCATTCCACAGCCGGCTTCTCCACGCAACCCCAGGCATCATGTACCCTGTGAAATTCAGTAGGGAGCCAAGACGGGCTGGGTGGAAATGGAATGCACCTTCTCTGGACTTCAGGAAAGAAATTCCCTATGATCATGGAGGTTTCATTTTTCCCTCCATAGCCTTCTTACTTTTCTTTTCTGCTTCCCCTCTGCCTTCTAACCTAAGGAAATTTTCTCCTTTCCACCATGGGGATATGTTCTCGCTTGGGGTCCAAGGAGAATGCCGTCTTGGGCCCCATTCAAAATATCTTCCATGTGATTAGCTCACGGAACCACATTTCTTCTCTATGGCTTCCTGAAACAGCCTCTGCACTCACTCAGCCAGTGTCTGGAGCTATGTAATCCTCCAGCACAGAAGAGAGCAAGAATTCCACTGTCCAGCTTGTGGCCCTGCGGGGAAAGGACACTTTATCTTAAGGCAGGGCTTATGAGCCTCTGGGACCCAGGGTCTCCAGCAGGGTGAGCAGAGCCAGCACGAGCTGCCCCAGAAACCAAGGAGGGGAAAGGCGACGAAAAGAAACATGCCGAGCTGAGAGGAGACAGGACAGAAGGAAAAAAAAGAGTGAGATGGGGAGAAAAGACAAAGAGAATCTCATGGGTCCTCGGGATTCTTGTCCCCATTTAGAAGAATGTTCCACGTGGCATTCCAGCGGGTGTGAGCTGCTTCCATGCCAACGCAGGCAGCCCAGCCAGGAAACCGCTGTCCGCTCACTCCTACTCCACCAGGCTCTGGCCACAGGCTGCGAGCCAAGAGCTGTGCGCCGTCAGCGGTGCCAGGGATGGAGAGGACCTCAGAGAGCATTCGTGCTTCTCACCGGGGGCGTTGCTGGCCTTTTAGGTGCAAGGTTCTTTCTCGGGCAGTGGAGCTTTGTGGGATATTTATCTCTGCAACCCCATCCCACCATGCCCTACTAGGGAGCACCTCCTATCACTGTGATATGCAAACTCTGCCTCTCCCACCACATTTCTAACTCCGCGTCCCCAGAGGGCAGCCCTGGCCCAGGGCGGCAACCCCTGTGAATGCCCCTCAGTGAAGGGCTCCAAGGGAGTGGAGCTCCAGATTGTGAAAGAGTCGGTTCAAGCTCACAGAGGGCCTTTAACTTGGGATCTCAACGTCCATCTCCCTGTCTCTTTAAGAGCCACAGGGAGGGAAAGCACTTGACTCTTCTGTGAAGATATTTTAAACACTCCTAGGGGAGCAGAGTATAAGAAAGGATTCGTGGGTGGAGGGGGTTGGGGGAGCCCCCAGTTCCCTTTGGAAACTTTGCCTCAGCTGATGCTAGTTTGGTCGTTGCTACTTGCCCTCCCACTCAGCTGACGCTCTTTTGTCAACCCAGTGACACTGATCCTCTTTTCTAGAAGGATTATTCAGACAAGTGCAAAAACGGAGAGGAATTTGGGGCTGGAAATACCTCCAGCTGTAGGGAGGAGGTGGATGGGGATAAAAAGCCACTAAAATTATCCACACACAGGGGAGGGGACCCCACGGTTGACGGTCCTCTTGCCTGTTATGGTAATTTTCTACCCTTTGGGCCATGCCCAAGCGTCCTTATGACACCCAGCACATTTAGAAATGACCTGATGGCCTTATGTAATGCTGAGATAATAATCCAATGAGAGAGTCACCAAGTCCTCTCTAGTCCTGGCCATCTTACAATAAGATTCCCAGAGACAGGGGGAGATACTGGGTCATAACCATATTTATCACTTTCTCATGTCTTCACTGAAAGCCAGATTACCTGGAGAGAGCCTGCTTAGTGGGGACCATGGGAAGAAGCTGAGAAGTTGCTTTTCTCAGTCATACCTCTAGGTCTGAGGGTGTCCAGGGTTCTAGCCTGGAGAGTGATGCAAGCTGGGATCTGGAAAAGGTGCTTCCCACCGCTCCCCACCCTTCATCTTACTCTCCTCTTCTGCGTTTCTCTTCTTTCTCCTCCACCATGGCAGCTCCTGCAATCTCTTCCCCAGCCCTACAACTCACAAGTCAGGTTTAGAAGGAACTGGGGAGAGCATCTTCCCTCCTCAGACCACCCCAATCCACCCTGAAACCTCAGCCAAGAGAGTGCCCACCTAGATTCCCCTCCCGACCTCCAAACACTGGGAAAAAGAGAAAAGAACTGCCAAGGGCTCCTGCCCCCAAAACCGTTACGGTCTTACTGGGTTTGCTCTTATGAAAGTGTCAGTGTGAATCTACAAGTCACCTGGACTTACCTCTTCCCCCTTAGGATTTTGATGATCAAAATCTTCCAAGGCCACCTGGCCCTGATGGTGGAAAAAAAAAATTCAAAACTCAAGATTCTGACCCCTTGGGAGGAGTTTTTAGGACTCCTGGGAATCAATGCTCTACCTGGGAGAAGGGCTGGCTGCAGCCAACCCCCACCGTTGTTTGGAGACCTGTTTCTACTGAACCGTGAACAGTCCCCCCACGCGCCTGGGGCCTCCCCCACCGCGGGCGTGGAGGGGGAGGGGGTGGAAGAGAGCCCCCAGCCGCCTGCAGGTCCTCCTGACCCCTCTGGAGACTGCTCCCTTCTCCCGACTTTTTCTCCCCATTCCCAGGCCTGCTCTGATGCTTTCGGTGGGCAGTCTGACCTCAGAGTGGCGAGGAGAAGGTGAGCAGGCCCCGGATGCTAGAAGGCGCTTTGCATGCCAGCTGCCGCAATTCGACAGCGGGTGTGCCCCTTGCTCCCAGATGGTCACCGGTCACAGCATGGGCTCTGGCTGTCCCTTCCCCGTCTTCTGTTCTGCTTCTTCTTCTTCTGACCCTCTCAGGCTTCGTCCTCACTTCTTTTCTTCTTCTCTGCTCTCTTCACTGTCATTTCCAGTTATCATTTCCGCTGTCCTCAAATCCAGGTCTGCATTTTCAGCAGTTTCTGGAACATTCCTCCTGTCTTCAGAAGCACCTCAAATTCCACCATCCAAACTCACTTTCATTCTCCCTCTTCTCAAGCCACCACCTAGCTTATCCTGACACTTGTCCCCATAACTAGTTTCTAAGACCTTATTGCCAATCACGGTAACCTTTTCTGGTTAAAAACTGAACATGTCTCTGGGACGTTCCTCTGCGTTCAAGTCCCGTGGCTCCAACATGAATCATCTTAAAAACCACCAGCTGCTATTCTGTGCATAAATCCTTTGCCAGATAGTATGCTTAGGCTTTTGGTTGCTCCAGACTCTGAAGTCCAGAGGGAAGAGAAGGGCTGTATAGACTGCTCAATACTTGCTAGAGATTGTGAGCCCAAGGGAGTGACTCAGCGCCCCGCCCCCCAGGCCAAAAGGATAATAAATCAGATTAAAGAGCCTCCCTCTCTGCTGTAGGAGCAACCAGATTCCTATTTCTGAGTCCCTTTCTCTATGCCAGTGACCCTCCAGGAAGGGTTTATATGTTCATAGCCCCTTGAAACAACTGCCACATTGTTTGGTGACACCCATTAATGGATGTTTGAATCAGAGAGGTTGACAGATAGGGTTAGGACAGGTTCAGGGGTCAAATAGAGGCAGTAGTCAGCATAGCATTAGGGTCAGGAGGCCACGTAAGGCAGGCTTGACGTCATCCTACTCCCGAAAAAGACAAGCCTATGCTGAAACCAACCTGATGCCCAGCCTGTCTGGCCACAGTAACACCCAACCCTCCCTCTTCCTTAGCTCTCCCTGTTCAGTCCTACATACCAGTCATTTTAGCCAAGGCCCTTCCGGCTATACATGCTAAAGCCTGGACAGGCAATGGGAAATGGGATGGGACAAGTAGGGAACCTTTCTTGGAACTGAAAATGCTCAGTCCTGCCCTGTTCACCCCAAAGCAGAAGCCCCACTGCCACCTCCCCAGGGTCAGGGGGCCTCCCCGGGTGCTGGCCCCAGTTCCCTCACTGGCCAGCTAGAGGCTTAGGATAAGATGAACCTGTCTGGGCTCTGGTTTCTTCATCTGAAGATGAAACTTATAAAACTTTCCCTATTTATGCAACAAGACTGATGTGGCTTGAATAAAGGCAGTTCACCATGAACGAAGCACCCTCCTTGCATGATCTAATCTGATCCTGCAGCGACCTTGTGAGGCAGGCAGGAAGAGTGTCTATCTTCATTTACAGGTAAGAAAACGAAGGCTGCCTGGGCTGTGTGACCAGCAGGCAGCAGAACCCGGCTCAGCCGGGACCTCTGTGCACGGTGCCACGTGGTCCCCGGCATGGTAAGAGGCTCAGATGGCGTGGCACGCTATTATTAATACAAGTCTTACTTTTTTCCAGTATAACTATGGCCCAAATATTTGCCAGTGGATTATCACCGGTTACTTTGGGCATCCTCAGCATCTCCAATCTGTCACACTTCTTAAAAGTGGGTCAAAAATGAGTCAGGAAGTAGGTGTTGAACCACTAGCCTCAGGGCTAAAACGGGGGAGGAGAGTTAGCCAGGGAAGAGGACGAGCCTGAGGGTATTTCTAATGCCACCATCCACCAGAGGCACAGCGTCCACGCTTTGTACTGGTGCAGGGCACGATAGGAAAGTCCATACATTCTAACCACCCCCATTTTATAGGTGAGAAAACTTACACCCAGGAAGGTTACATGACATGCCGAGGTCATATAGCTCTTAAGTAGCCGCGCTAGAAACCAAGTTTCCTAATTCTGAGTCCAGTGCTCCTCACACACTGCCTGTTTCTGGAGCTGCTCTTCAGCTCTTGCCATCTGGGGCTTAGCCTTCCAATTACTTGTATAACTGACAGAAGAGCATGAGCAGCGGGGCTGGTGGGCATGGCGGAGCAGTTTCCATAAGAGATAGCCCCTGAATGAGGGGCCCGCCATCTTGGAGATCACTGGTTCCAATGTCAAGCCCAGGACACAGCTTTGTCCCTAGGCAAGGAGAGCTCCAAGAATAAATGTGTTGAGCCCCAAGCTGGAGAAGGGGAGATATTACTCACGATTTATCTCGCTTGCCAAGCCGTCTCGGGGGGCTTGCCTGTCTCCTGCGGGGGGACAGGGATTTTCCCCGGCTTCTCACTTGGATAGGAGAGTGGGCACTTGCAGGTTTCAGGATCTGAAGGAGACATGAGAAGTCACCACACTGGTTCCTAAAGGATCTCCATCCCCAGGTCTGTCCTAAGGCACAGCACCCCATTGATGATCCCCTGGTTTAAAAGGCACTGAGCAGGAAGGCCTCCAAAGCAGACACAGATGTTCCTCTCACATTCCTACCAGCAAGAAGCGAAGCTGCACGCCCTAGAGGGCCGTCAGGATGAGCACGCTGCGCCCTTTCCCATGGCAAAGGGAGGAACAGAGCCTGATTCCAAAAACAGTTAGGAGTGTGCTTGGTTCCTGCAAGTTCCTCTCCTCCTGAAGGTAGACTCCCATCTACCTGATCCCGGAAACCAGCTTGTTCTCTCCCTGTCTCTCCCACCCATGCACATGCAGAGTGTGGTTTCCGCTGATAAGAGTCTCCTGGCAGCGTGATGAGGACCAGTTCCCAGGTGCTCAGCAGAGTCAGGCCTGAAATCAGCCTTATCCCTTTCCCGTCGGCCCCAGCTTCCACGCAGGCCTTCTCTCAGTGACCCCACAAACCCTGGAGGGACGAGTACCAGGGGCATCATGTCACCTTGGAAATGAAACTGGTAGAGGGGAAAGGTTTAAGAGCAGAACACCAAACGCTCCTTAGTTTGCTATTGTGACCCCAGGTTGGAATTTTATGCCAAATGACTTTGCAACTGACAAAGCAGAGTTATAATGTGATGTGACTACAAAGTAGATTACAAAGTAGGGTGACCAACTTGTCCTGGTTTGTCGAGAACTTTACTGAAAACCTCACATCCTGGGAAACTCCTCAGTTCCAGGCAAAATGGGATGATTGGTCACCCGAGAGCATCAGTCTAAAATGGCTAGCATTTTAGAACTGATTTCACAGAAGCAATTACAGGCAAAATCTTTGCTTTGATTGTGACATATGAAATGGTTTTAGCATTGAAGCATACTACTTTTGAAGTAGTATGTACAAAGAGAAAATTTAATTGTCCACCTCAAATAGTAAATGACCTATCTTTTTCATTTTAATAGGGTGGCCACAAAGCAAGATAACCTCAAGAAACTTTGACCATCCCAGGTACATGGGGCATGGGGCAAGAGAGACAGAGAGTGGGGAGAGAGCTGTCCTGCATCACTTGCATTGTCTTTCCCGTACGTACCTTCATTCTCATGTCCCTGGCATATTTCTCCAGCTCCTTCCTTATATCAGCCCTCAGCATCTTTGAGACATTGAGGACCAGCTGCTTCCACTCAATGGGCTGGAAGCTATGAGGCTCATGGGGGACGTACAGCCCAATCTTGACCTTCTTGACTGTGTGCAGGTATTTCTTGTAGGAGTCTTCGAAGTCAAAGATGAGGTCACTCAGAGTCCGAAAGGTCAACGGCTTGTCCATCAGCTCAGCCCTTCGGCTCATGCCCAGCGAGCCATAGCGGCCATTGCAATAAATCCCCAGCACGACATGGTGAAAGTAGTTTCCTGAGAAATAGGTTTTAAAGCTGATGGGGAATCGCTCGATGGAAGGCTGCCCATTGGTTAAGTATCTTAGACAATGAGAGTCAAGGAAGAGAGAGAAAGGAGGCCTTGGACATTCAGAGCCTTGGGATCCCAGGAAGGGAAGTGGCCCAGTGGGGTCATTGAGTCCTCACCTCTGCCTCTGAGCAGGCCCACATCTAACCGTTCCAGACTAATTCTTTTATAAAAGATTCACTCAATAGCTTTGAGCACCTAATGGTGCAAACTAAACCAAAGAAATATGGGACAGAAAAAAGCCTGTCATCCTCTAGTAATTAAATAAATGCAAAATAAAACAATAGCAAGGTACTTTCCCCTCTTTTGGTTTTCCACAGGGGATGAGGAGCTACTGAAGTTTTTTTTTATGTAATTAGAATCATGTAACTTGACCTTAAATATTAATTCTGGCTGCAGCGCATGGGACAGACCAGGAATCAGAGGCCATTGCAATGGTCCAGGGGAGAAATGAAAACCAGAATCAAAGAGGAGAGAAATTTGTTGATTATCTGGATGACAATGGTAAAGGACAGAAAGGCATCAGAATGGGTCAGTTGGCCGTGAGACACCCTGCCAGCATCCTTGGGGACCACATAGAAAGTGGCTTCCAGCTACCAATCCCCAACCTGCTAGGAGTCCCCAGCAGTCCCCAACCTGCTAGGAGTCGCACCTTGACTCTCTCCACTGATAGGCCTGTTGAGATTTAGTAACCTGGCCTCTAACCGTTATCTCAGTTTGGGTCCAGCACCTGCCCGGCTGACTCCATGTACTAGTCTATGGACAAGAAGCATCACATTCTGAAGCCCATCTCAGAGTCCCAGGACAGCCCTGGCTAGGCCGTAGTGACGCCTGAATCCAGCTCCTTTGAAGGATACTGAAAGCTCAGGCCACTCCTCTGCTGAAGCCTTTGGTGACTCCGAAGTGTTTCTAGGGTAAACCATAACCCAGGGTGCACCATCGTGCCTTGTGCAGGAGCATAGCTCAATCTGTGGGCGCCACTCTGAGAACTTATGTTCACCATTTCTTGCCCCTACCCCAATTCATTTTCCATGCAGTGACCAGAATGATCTATTTAACCCAAAGTTTAGTCAACTCTTCTGCTTAAGGTTTTTCAGTGTCTCTCTTCTTCTCCGGGACTTAGTCCAAACCCCTTGGCAAAGACCTGCCGTGATTTGGTCCCTTCCCCCTTCTTTATACGATCTCATTTCTCTCCGTATGTTGACCTACAGTAGGCTCCTGGCATTTTATAATATACTCCCAAGACCATGAAGAATCCACAGATCTGTGCCTCCTGCACTCAGCACAGAAACTCCCCCATAATGTGACACTGAATCTAACTGAAAATTTTAAAAGGCTTCTACATAACATGACCTTGTACAGCACAAAGCTATGAGACCACAGTGATCTATGAAGCTTTTCAAAGAATTACGCTCCAAAACAAACTCAACACTAAAGTACATTCCTATTGAACAAATAACTTCCCTGATGGCTTCACTCACACATCATCCTTTTAGCATGTGGGATTCAACCCTGGCAGAGACCTCCTGGTTCTCAGAAGAACCATGGAATCTTGGACACTCCACCCATGAATGATAAGGGTGCCGCGTGCTCACCCTCTCCCCCGATGGCTCACCCAGGCTGCATCCCAGATCCGGAACTGCCTCAGTACTCTCTCCCCGCCCCCCTTCCTAGGTGTGACACCTTCCCGGGCCAGGGCCAGGTGCTCTCCCACAAGACCTCCCACTGTGCCTGGTGCTGACCCCCCCTGCACCCTGATTGTTTGTATCTTGTAATGTCAGGGGTTGTGTGGCTCTTCCTGGCATCCCCTGGGCAGAGCTTATGAGAAGTGCATGGTCCGTGCTTACTGAGAGAATGAATTCCTTTGTTTCTTCAGATTGTGAGGCTACATTTTCTTAGCCTTGAAGAACTGATTCGGCAGGGGGCTAACCCACATAGCCTTAGAATAAAGATGGTGAGAGAGACCAGGCCCCGGCCCCGAGGTCAGCCCTGCCCTCCACCCTCACCCTGCTCTACTCTATAAAAATGTTTACCTGCTTTCTCCTCACTTCATCATGTGAGAGTAACTGGCAGTGAGGGAGTGAAATCACATCCCTCTGAGTCCTCTTACATAAATTTTACTGGCTTTCTGGGACAAGTTCTTTGGGGCTGGAAGAAGGGCATTCCTCAGTTGTTGAAGTCAGCTTAACAAACACTTACGCAGTGAGAGTCTACCGTGCCAGACGCCCTGCAGGGTCGGGCTGTGGGGGCAGGATGAAGAAAGCAGCCCTTCTCTGGAAGCACTCGCAGTCGTGGGGGGAAGGCAGACTCAGACGGACTTGTGAGACACAGTGGGATGTGGGACGTGAGACAGGCAAGCCCAGCGGATTGGGAATACAGAGGGGCAGCCCGTGCAAGGTGATAGCAGAATGAGGCTTAGAGTCGGCCGGGTGGGAGAAGGGGGAGGACGGAAGGGGGCCGTAGAGACCACCAGCCCATCAGGGCACAAGCCACCGACCTCCAGGATTTGTGCCATCATTATGGCGATTAGTAAATCATCAGTCCTGGTGCAAGTGGGAACGGAGAGGGCGGGGCGAGGAAGTCTGGATTAGGGCAGGGAGGTAGCCTGAGTTTTTCCAGGGCAAGGGGGGCAGCAGTGCCTCAAGCTCCTGGAAAATCTGCCCAGCATCTGGCCTCCTGGGGCCATGCCCAACCTGCCTCCGCTACTGCACCTGTTCCTTGAATGAACCATGGACTTTCGTACCACAGTTATGCACCACAGGGTCAGCAAGGCCCCCAGATGCTGCCATGACTCAGAACGAAATTTGGAACCAAAGATCTCTCCAGTGGGCACATGAAAGTGTGCATACACGCTCAAGCAAGGCGAAAGGAAGTGGGTTTTCACGAATGAATCCCGATATCCGAGCTAAAGTCAGAAAGGAGAAAACGAGGCAGGAGAAGCCCATGGATTCAGGCTTCCGAGCAGCAGCCGAGCCGACTTGTTTTAAAGCTGTCGAGGCAGAGCTTGTTCCTGGCGACCTGCAGAAGGGTCCATGGGAGATACAGACACATCCCCACCTGGACAGCAGGGCACAGGGACGCTGACAGGGAGCAAAGAGAAGACAACGATGCTGTCACTTTCAGAATTCAGGTCTGTGTTTGCTGTCTTTGTCCAAGAGTCAAATTTCTCTGAGTTCAACAGGGTGAACTGAACTTCCCCCTCCCTGACCGTTCTCTGCCACCTTTCTGAAATACCACAACTTTAAGAACAAAGGGAGAAGTGGAGATGGCTTGAGCAATTGAGCTCCTGCCTACCATATGGGAGGTCCCAGGTTCAGTCCCCAGTGCCTCCTGGAGAAGACAAGCAAGCCAGTGAGCCGGCACAACAGGCAAGTACAGCGAGCTGGTGTAACAAGATGACGCAACAAAGAGACACAAAGAGGAGACAATGAGAGACACAACAAAGCAGGGAGCTGACGTGGCTCAAGTGACTGAACACCTCTTTCCCACATGGAAGGTCCCAGGTTCAGTTCCCGGTGCCTCCTAAAGAGAAGACGAGCAGACACAAAGAGCACACAGCAAATGGACACAAAGAGCAGACAGCAAACAACAAGGGGCAGGGAATAAATAAATCTTTTTTAAAAAAGAACAAAGGAAAACCAAGTGCACACTCTCCTGTTCTGATTTGGACAAGCCCAGAGGGTGGCGATAGGGCTATTCCCCCAATCCCAAAACATTTCAGGCAATTCCAGTAACCTGATGCTTGGGCTTACTACAATTGTGCGAGGACGAGCCTAATGTGACCTGGAGGCAGGAGCGCCCAGCCAGCCATCAGTCAGCGGCTCTGCAGTTAGCTCACCCAGCCAGGGAGGGCCCTGGCCTCGTCGTTCACCCTCACCCATCCCCACGCCCAAATCCTTGGCCAATCGTTCACCCCTATTAAACTAGCACGAGGCTCTGCAGAACAGCTGTAGCTGACTGAGTCCCGCCACCAGAGATCTGGGGCCCTAAGCCATCTGCTGCTGCCCCCTCCTCCCCGCCCTCCTGCCAGGCTTCCCCCGCACATCTTTGTGAGGAGCAGGGAGGAGGTCCACAGGAGGGCTGGTGGGGGGGGGGGGGGCCTTGATAAAGCTCAAGGTTCCATTTTTCAAATGTCAGCCCAGGCACCTGTGGACAATCTTGTTCTGATCAGCTTGCAAGTGCTCTGCAGACTCCAAAAGGCTCAGCCAGTCCCCGCTCATGCCGCTCTCCAGGAGGCCGAGAGGCAGAAGAGACCCAGCCTCTGGTGCCCAAGGCATATCTGATTCTGAAGCCCGGGTCCTTCTGCTGACTTTTTTTTTTAAGATTTATTTATTTACTTATTTCTCTTCCCTCCCCCCATCCCATTGTCTGCTCTCTGTGCCCATTCACTGCCTCTTCTGTGTCCACTTCTATCCTCATCAGAGGCACCAGGAATCTGTTTCTTGTTGTTGCGGCATCTTGCTGTGTCACTCTCCTTGTGTGAGGCACCATTCCTGGGCAGGTTGCACTTTCTTTTGTGCTGGGCGGCTCTCCTTATGGGCACACTCCTTGCGCGTGGGGCTCCCCTACGCGGGGGACACCCCTGCGTGGCAGGGCACTCCCTGCGCGCATCAGCACTGCGCATGGGCCAGCTCCACACGGGTCAAGGAGGCCCGGGGTTTGAACCACGGACCTCCCATGTGGTAGGCGGACACCCTAACCACTGGGCCAAGTCCGCTTCCCCCGCTGACTTCTTTACGTCCTCTCTCCTGGCTTTCCTTCTACCTCTCTGACTTTCCTTCTTTCATGGGCAATTTGTGTGCAACTAAGCCAGAAAATAATGGAATTTCACCCTCGATCTTTTTCTCTTCTCACTCCTCGAACAGTGGCCATCAGCCCCTCGACACCCGTGGCTCCCGAGCTTGCATTTCCAATGCTGGTCCCCTGCCTGAGCGCCGCCCTCCGAACACCCGACCCTGACCTCCCGCAGGCACCTCAAGTTCAGCCAATCCAAAGCTGAATGCGTCTCCCCACAAGCCCGGCACTTGGCCTTCTGTCCTGACGTAGGTCTCCGGCG
The DNA here is from genome assembly GCF_030445035.2 of Dasypus novemcinctus. Classification (NCBI taxonomy): domain Eukaryota; kingdom Metazoa; phylum Chordata; class Mammalia; order Cingulata; family Dasypodidae; genus Dasypus; species Dasypus novemcinctus. Next base: position 99,039,378 of record NC_080685.1, on the reverse strand, counting down.
TTGTTCATCCACCCATTGATCCAAGGCAGAAATGAGGAGTTACCGTCCATTTGTCCTCTAACTCCTCGCCCCTAACCAGTCCACTAGCACTGCTGATGTCACCTTCGGCCCCTACCTTCCACCTCTACTGCTACTGTCTTAGTTCTGGTCCAGCCTGACGTCCGGCCTCTACAGATCCTCGCCCAAATCAGAAACCTACATTTATCGACTCCTTCCTCATCAGCTCCCGCACTCAACTGGCTTCCAAGTCCTGTTAATTCTCATTCCTTGGTAACTCTCGAAATAATTTCCTCACATCCATTTCCACTGCCAGGGCCCTGGTTCAGCCATTGCCCACGGGACAGCTCCTAACCGGCTCGGCAGGTGCCAGTCTCAGCCTTCCGCAGTCTGTCCCCGCCTGCCCTAAAGTATACACAACACCTCGCTCATCAGCTTCAAAGCTTTCATCTGGGCTCCGCACTGCCTTCTGGAAAAAGGTCACGCCTCTCAGCACAGTGCTCAAGGACCCGACTGGTCTTACCTTACCGCATAAGCTCATTTTTGCCCTGTTCCCTCTGTCACTGTCTATCCCAGAGGACTTGGGGTTTCTTTACTTGCCTATCTGACCATGTTCTGTTGTCCCCACTGCTAAGACATTAGTTCCACCACAGCTTTGCTGGGCCATATTCTCTTGAGGTTGAGGAGCCAGGCATCTGGGAGGAAACAAACAGAGAGTGTTGGGGAGAGCAGACCCTCGTTTCAGCTCTGTCTTCTGTAGAGTCAGGGCCTTGTGTCAGCAGCGCCCACCATTTCCTGGTCTCCTCCACAACCCACAGTTAGCATTTTCCCTGGGATGGGCTTTGATGAGACCCCTCTCGGCCCTAACCCCATCTCCCCTTGAGAGCCTTTCCTGTTGCAATGTCAGATTAATGCAAGAAACAGCTGGAGCCTCTCTAGTCCCCTAAGTTAGAATTTCTCCTTGTGACGTGAATCTGCAGTCACTGGCCTTAGAGCTGGGCCCAACAGACGTCACAGCTAAGAGACTAGACTGATGATGCTCCAAGGAGCCAAGCTATCATTGGCTTGACTCCAGATGCTCAAAGTTAAAGAGAAGCACCTGCGGCGTTGGACGTTTTCTTCCAAGGAGAGAATGGGCATCATCGCTGGGAACCAGGGATGTAAAGGCACAACCTTTCCCTTAGCGAGGCCAGCCTCTAGGGAGCTGAGTTAATCATGCCGAACTTAAAGGATACATGCCCAGGATGACGGCTTCTAGGCATTTGATTGGCAAGGACTCTCGGGTCATTTCTTTTGCTGTTTCCATTAACCTGTAGGAGAAAGCACAGCAGAGGATCTCAGGACTTAATTAATTATGCAGTCAGTCACTCTGTCTGTCAATCAGTCCATCAGTGTCCATGTCCCCATGCGAGGCCCCAAGCAGGAATAGAGAGGGAAAGAGAGAATTCACACTGCAGGAGGGCAACAGTGCATGCCTGCATGTGGCAGAACTAAAATCCTTAATTCTCCACTTGCCTCTCCTGGAGTTGGTTCCTGAGGTTAGTGCCAGGATTGGATTCCACAGGGCCCTCCCTCTGCCCCAGGACAGGGGGCATGTCCAAAGGATTACGATGGAGCAAGAAAGCACAGCCTAATAACACACATTTTATGAGCCTCCTCCATCTCCTGAGTTTCAGCTCCACCACTGAACTTAGCAGTTGGAGTGGCCAAGCCCTCAGCCCACCTCCAGCGTGGCCTTGGGCCATCCTGCATTCCCACCCTCTCACAGACCCAGATAGTCAAACACTGCAAGACAGGGATAGACCGAGGGGGAGGGATTTGGCGGCTCTCAGGAAGGAGAAAGGTCATTTGGCCCCAGGCCAGGCATCACTTACCCGCTCAGCGGCCTCATTTTCCTAATTTCAAAGAACTGGGTCCCTGTGTGGTTGTACCTGTGTGACGTCAGTAAAGGGAAAGTGACAGAAGACTCCCATGGTCCCAGCAATCCAGCAGAGGAAGTTATGCATTCTGAGTTCTCAACCGAATGAGGAAATGGGGCTTTCTAGACGGTGTCAACAGCCTCTAACTCCTCGCAATCCTGCCCTGAAAATCTAATTTGTAACCTAGACCCCAAAGTATCTTGTACTTTTATAACAGCTCTTTTCAGTCTGCTCTGTATTTGTTACCTGACTACGTGTCTTACTTCATCTACTAAGCTGCAAGTTCTTTGAGCTTCTCATCTTTATATCACCCATACATGGATGGAATGATGGATGGATGGATGGATGAATGGGAGAAAGGGAAAATAGATGGAATGGCATGGAATGGAAGATGGAATGGGGTAGAATGGAATGGAATGGAGTGGAATGGAATGGATGGAATGGAAGATGGAATGGGATAGAATGGAATGGAAGATGGAATGGGAGGAGAAGGGATAGATGGATGGGAGGAGGAAAGAAGGAAGGAAAGAGGGAGGGAGGAAAGGAAGGAAATGGAATTGTAGATGGAAAGGATAGAAGGGAGAGGGGAAGGGAAGGAAGGAAATGGAAGGAAAGGAAAGAGGGATGAAGGGAGAATGAGTGGAAGGAATGGAATGGAATGGAATGGAATGCAAGTGGATGTAAGGAAGAATGGAAGGGTAGAAAGAGCAGCAGGGTTTCTTAGTAGAGCAAGACTGTAGTGGAACTTATTGTGGAGACTTCAATTGCATTTCACGCAAGGTCACTTGATAATGAGTACTAAATCTGAGATGTCCCAACCTGAAATTTAGCTGGGTGTCCAAAAGTTCTCAGGTATTGGCAAGCCTGTACCAGGTCATTCTGATGGACAATGATTCCCTGGTGTGGTGCTCTCTGAGAATGAAGCTTGATTTTTCTGAACCTAAAGAAAAGTTGCTCTGTATGTTTCCCTGTCTTACATCTAACAAAACCCTAAAAAAAAAAAAAGGCATATCGTTGAAAGTGCTAGCAAAGCATAAATTTGCATAGGTGGAGCCACTGCAGCCCAGGCAGGTGTACGGGATTAGATATGTGCCTCCACCATGGTGCAGGAAGCCACAGAAGAGGGTCCTGAGTTCCTAGTGGCACCACACAATTCCTCTCCTGGCATAAACATGCTGGGTCACTGGACATGGACATGCTTGGAACCACCTGGGGAGCTTGTCACAGCAGATTCTGGGCTCCGCTCCCAGAGATTCTGATTTCAGGTTCTTAATGCTGGGTGCCATTCAGGGCCACCCCACCTCAGACTATTCAATTGGAAGTTCCAGGGCAAGACTTGGAATGACTTTAGCAAGCTTGCCAATTGGGGAATTACTGCCCTAGGCCATAAGGATAACCATTAATCACGCAGGTCTGACTGGCTTTTGAAAAATACGAGATGCAAAACCCTAGAGGCAAAAGAGAGAAATGAGGGTAAGTATTCTTTCTGTGAAGTGATGTTTTACTTTATCAAAAACTTCAAACAGCGAGGGCCCCAGTACATTTAAAGTAGAATTCAACTGGCAGAAGTTCAGCTTATAAGCCCAACTTTCCCCATTTATGTACACATCTAATGCATAAAGTGAGGCAAACCTATAAAAAATAATGAAGTTACCCGACCGTCCTCACTCCATTCCTTGCAGCTAATCATTTAGCCCCTGAAAGTGACTAACCCGTCCCTCCACTGAGCCGAGTTCCCCCTCAGAGGGCTCCTCTCCACCCAGCAGGGCTCCTGTGGCCCTCTCTTTCCAGAAGCCCAGGCAAGAGCAAAGCTCGTGTCAGCCGGCAAGGCAGGCTTCGTCCTGTCCCCTCCCCACTGCCAGGGGACACATCTAGAGTCTGGACTGACCCAAGTCCTCGTGCCCCGGCCCTTGGCACCATATACAGGACCAAGCAGTAGGGATGAAAGTCTGGTCAGAAGATAGAAAAAGACCCCAGGCTCTGTCTTCCTTGTGCGGTAGCTCCAAAGGCCAGGCGACCGGAAGTACCATCCCAGCAGCCCCTCGGAGCTCTCCCTCCACCCTCTCTGCAGCCGGTGACGGAGGCCAATGGCCTTCGCGATGGGCCAGAGAGAGAGAAAAGTTAAAAAGCAGATCCTTCAGGGCCACAGAAAAACTTAGCTGAGCAGGTGCCATACAGGGTCTAAGGCAGCCTGAGCTAATGATATGTAAAGCACATGCAAATCCGCTCCTATAAATGCATCCCTGGCCAGGCTCGTTCTCTTAAACCTCAGGCCAGATAATCCTTGTGAAGACTCTGTCCTAGAGAGAAGTGGGGAACTGCTCTGATTTCTGTCACCTAATGAATGGCATATTCTGTGAGCAGCTGGCCCCGTCCTGGAAGAGTCAGCTCTTGGGGTGCAGATCAGGACGCCATGTGCAGTCCCAGTTTGGGGATCAGCACCCGCACGGCATAGCCTTCCCACGCCTCACGCCGGAGGCTGGGGCTACCTTCGCCGTTTAAGATCTTTTCAGGGTCCCGCTGGGGAGGGATGCTTATGATCCATGCAGCGAGAGCCAAGAGGCTCATCAGGTAATCTCCCTACCGGAGCAGCCATCAGTTGGGGTCACTCCTGCCTGGAAATATGCCCCCTTCTCGGGGAGGCGCAGGAAGGCACAGAAATGCACGGGAAAGATCCTTGCTCATAGCAGAGCAGAGGGCCCTTTCCCAGGGCACGGAGGACTTGTGCCCGGTACCCCCGGAATTGTTCTTGCCTCAGGGATGAGTCTGAACAGACAGAAACCAAACCAGTGTGCCCAGAGGCTGCGAGGACAGACTAAGCTTTGTGCCTTGACAGAGGACAATGAGCTGGGGCCAGGCAGAGGCAGCTGCCAGTGGTGGGGAGAGGGATCCTGGTTTAGCCCCCTGACTTGCTTGGGGCGAACGGCCCGTCCCACTCACACACCTGTCGGTCCAGCTCCCCATCCAGCTCCTATCCCTGAAAAGTACCAGACGTGGCAAGCGCACCACATGTGTCTAACCCTTTGTTCTGTGTTGCTTCGGGGTGGGGGTCTCAAAACAGATGTAACCCTGACTGCAAACCTGAGGACACAAGCAGGACAAAGGGACAGGAAGTCTCGGGGTCTGAGCCCAGCCTGGGTGCACCAGGCACCTCGGCTCGTCTTCAAGCTCGAGAGGGCAAAGGGCCCCTCCCAGAGCCCCACGCGTTCGTGCAGACCTGAGCAAGGCCACCAGCCCGGGTCACCTTGGGAGTCACAGGCAGTGCCAGCCAGGCCTCCGATCAACCACGGGTAGTCAGAGAAGAAGGTGGAAATGTGAGCGGGGAAAGCAAGGGAGCAGAATAGGAGGGAGGAGAGAAAGAGGGGAAGATGGAAGGCAAAGGAGAGCCCAGGGGAGGAGAGAAGCAAGTACAGGGAAGGGAAGGGGAAAGAGAGAAGCCAGAGGGGCTAGAGGTGAGCCAAGTGCAGAGGCCAGGGCGGCTGCCCCAGTGCCCTTGGACCTCCTGACCCAAACCCTGCTGGAGGGGAGAAGGGGCGGTCATGGCAATTACATCCTCTGTATCACTCACCCGGGGCCGTTCCTCTAGACCTCACCTCACCAACCCTGGAGAGCGTTTGCTGACCAGCTGGGGACAGGCACAGCCCCAGGCTTGTGACCGCCCTGCCCGTCCCTGGTCAGAAGGATACTGTAGCATCTTCATGTAATTCTGGATCGCCTGGAGCCAGTCTGGGATGGTCATGGACAGCCTGTAGTTTGGAACCTGGGGTACCGAAGGCTGCAGAGAAATAGAGAAGGATCTTTTTATCAGGGAGAGGCTTTGGGGCCCAGCTCCTGGGGGCGCACAGGGCTGAAAGCTCCTAGAGCCAGGAGCAGATGGCCACATGACATGTCAGTTGCTCAAGAGGTGACTCATCCAAAGGGTCTCCCAAGACCAGTCGGCTCCTTGCCGAAACCCCACCCCCTGGAATTTCATCTGTACACTGTCTGCTCTGGGTCACCTGGGTTCTCTGTGGCCCTCGAGGTGTGAGTGTGAAGACAGCCTGTCTCGCCACTGGAAGCCTAAGCACGTCCCTGAGGCCAAGGGCCATTGCTTAGAGTGTCCTCCGTCCAGTCGGCTCAGGTGGGCTCGGAGGTGCTCCACCAGTCCTCACGGGGACTGATGGGGACCCACTGCAGGCGCTCCATCCCAGACACAGTTTACAGGCGTATGAGGTGTGTGGCGCCCTGGAGGAACGTGACGTGGTGCTACCCCCACCCATCTCCCATGCCCACTGCGTCCCTTCACCTCAGTCCTGCCTCCAGGGGGCTTAGGAAAGGTTCTCCCTCTGCCCTGACTCATGTGCACCATCTCACCCTGCCAGCCCTCGTGGCACCCTGCTCAGCTCTCCACAGCCCAGCCAGCCTGCTGGCCAGCACCAACCAGGTGTCTACAACGGAGGGTTTGAAGCACTCCTCCCTGCTGGGAAGACAGGACCAGAGGCACGAGAACTCAAAAGGGGGAGGGGAGGGCCTCGTCCCGGGAATTTACAGCTAAGACACCCGCTCGGCTCTGAGGAACCTTGCAAAGGAGCCCAAGGGCAAATAGAGCAAGACTCAGAAGCCTCATCAAGCCATTCCTGGGAAGCAAGGGATACCAGCTAGGTGCATCTGCTTCTTTATTTCCACTTTCTCAGGGATTCTTAATCTCTTATGTCCCACGGGCCTCTTTACCAGTTGGGTGAAAACCACAGACCCCTTACTAAGTCCACACTACACTGTGTATTCTTTAATAAATAGATGACACGTGCACCAATACGTCCCCACTGGAATGATGCATTCAGATTTCAGTTCAAGCTCACGGGCCCCTTGTTGAGAACCCCTGCACTACGTGTGCCTTAGTCTCCTCAGTCTCTGCTTCTCTGGTGGAGTGGAAGTCGGTGGTGAAAGAAGACACAGTCCACGTCAGCCTGGAGCGTGGAAGGAGGCAGCTCCTCCAGGCGTAAGCCACTTCGAAGTCTGTATTTAGAGAATACAAGGAAAGCGGGGCGCTGGGTACTCAGTGCTTAGCTGACAGAAGTGGAGCTGGGCGAAAAGACACTGCAGCCCTGGGGTGGGGCAGGGTCCTGGCACGGGACGCAGCAGCCACCTGCGGTCGTTCCTCTCCACCGCGCTCTCCCAGCTCCTAGCCTCGTGCCCCTCGGTCAAGCTACTTGCCCTTGGGATTTAAGAGTCGCCAATGGGCAATCTCTCTCTCCACCCTTTTGCTGCATTTCCTGAAAATGCTGCCTGGCATTCTTTTCCTCTCAGGGGCTCTATTCTTTTCTTGGCTTCCAAAGTTCCTACTTCCTAGTAACTGCCCGTCAGCGGACGGGAAACGAGTCACACTTCCTATTCACAACCAAGGCGGGGTGTGTGTGTGTGTGAAATAGAGCTTGAACGTGAGAGTGTGGTGTGCACAGGCAAGCACACATCCGCTGAGGTACATTCTGTTTTACAACGTATCAGCTCGGGTAAATTACATTCCCATCTGGAGGAGACGTTTGGACCAGCAAGGAGGTTATATTCTGATTTGAACGTTTGCTCATAAGGCCCTCCCCATACCTGCACTCACAGAGAAAACGTCAAGTGTATCGTTGTGTCTCCACCCTAACACATGAAGTGTCAAGCTTGAACCTGTTTTTAGCAGTAACATCCCCAGGTCTATCCAAACCTGGAACTCCGGGTAAGAATGTGCCAGAGATTTCAAGAGAAGTGAGAAGGGGAGGAGATGTGAACAAACATTTCTTTAGCACCTCCTATGTTCCAAGTGCTATGGCAAGTACCAGAGGGGAAGAGGGCACAGGGGAGGGAAAAATTACACAGTTTATGAAGACATGAGCATATGTCTTATACCGAAAAGCACTGTTTGCACCTATTTAATAGGCTGGGAAATGGCCCCCAAGAATCACCAGCTCCTACCAGATCCCCGAAGGAGGGTCCCTTAGCCAGGACCCTGTGGTACCAGAGTGACTCATTTCAGAGCCTCCTGTGAGGGCAGACCCCAAATTATTTCAACTTCCCCCAAGCGTTGGATGGTAGGGTGGGAGTCAGGCAGCAGCTGGTCCTCAGAAGAGCGGGGCCCTGGGGTGTGCAAGGACTTTTAAAAACAGCTGCGTGGCTCCCCCAGCCCGCCCGTGAGCAGAGGGCAGGAGCTGGGACCACATTTCCTCCCCACTGGGAGAACAAACCCCACGGGGCAGCAGGGCTCTGGTGCGGAGAGGAGCCCAGACCGCGGAAGGCATGAGGTCACCCAGCTACGATGCACCCCATCATCGGGGCCAGCTGGGGGGGGCATCCCCACAGGAAGATGGACCACGGCCTCCTCGAGGCTGGCGTTCTGAGACACACGACCAGGTTCAAGGCCCTGCTCTGCTGCCTGCTGGCTGGGGGCTCTGCTCGAGCCGCACGCCCTCTCTAAGCCTCTGTTTTCTTACAGATACAACCAGGAACGGCATCCCGGACTTGAAACCGTCTAGGCTGCTGGCGAGGATTACATGACCTAGAGTTTGTGAAGCAGGCAGCTTGGGGCTTGGCACACGGGGCTCCTAAGTGTTCACATCAACAACGTGTCCTCGGAGGCCTGGGTTGGGGAAGCCTAATGGTTTACTCTTTTCTGGATCTGGAAAACAGAAGCCACCGGGGCCCGAGTCCCTGGACGTTCAACTAGGAGCATCACAGCACAAAGATGTCTTCTCTCCCTAACAGGAGGAGAGGAAAACATCCACTCCACATGGATGGGGGCGTAAATTGGTACAGCCTCTCTCTAAACAGCCCAGGCCACACCCCGGGAGGCCCTCCTCCTGCTCTTTTCCTGCCCAGTTTCATCAATTCCCCACCTGAACTGCCAACCTAGGTCTGGCAAAGGAACCTGCCCCCCAGGGTTCCCACCTCCAGCAAGCAGCCTCCGCAGGCCACAGCCAGCTACTGAAGGGAGAATCTAGAGGGCACAGGTTGTAATCAACCTCTCCACAGAGGTGTGGTGCCCGTGGCCCGGGAATGGGGGCCTTGGGGGAAAGGAAGTGGGCAGTTCCAGAAAAATAATAATAAAACAAGCCCCTGCAAGGCTTCTGTGGCAGCCTCCCCTCCACTCCATTCTTGCCGAACACAACCGAGAAGGAGAATACAAGATGTGGTAAGGATGGATACAGGTAAGCCACTAGCATCGCCGTGTGGGAAGCCAGGAAAGGAGCAAGGTGGCAGTGAGAGGTCCAGGCACCAGGCATCTTTACCACGAAAGAACAAGGAGAAAGCAGACACTCTCGGTGGCCCTGCCCAGAAAAAACACTCTGTGAGCACCAGGCACAAGATGACTCTGTGGCACCCTGGGGGAGAGGCCCAGCACATGAGCTTGGAGAGGCCCCAGGCCCCCACATTCCTGTACAGCGGGGGGGGGGGGCGGGGTGTCACCTGGTACAGAGGTCCCGGGTGGGTCACTACCTTGTGCTGAGCAGGATGGACAGATGGATGGTTCTGAGTCAGCAGAAGGGAGGGGAAGAGCTGCCGTGTGAGCCAGCAGGGGGCAGGAGTGGAGCCCGACTGCAGCAAAGTCTCCCCCAAAGCACGTGCCCTTCTTCGTTCAGGCAAAGCTCAGTCCCTTCAGTGTGAATGATTTCCCAACTGGGAATCAGTGTGCGAACAAGGCTCTATATATGTGGGGTCTGCAAGAAACCAATCGATGTTTCCCACTTGAAACCATGCTGTTTTCTGCTCCTAGGAGAATCAGGCTTCAGCCAGTCACGAAGCAGGCACTGTTTCCTGGGCCACCCCACTGTTGGTTCTGGGTCAGCCACTCTCCCTGGCCCTGTTCCTTCCCATCCTCTGTCCTTCAACAGACCTCTATTTTCGGGAGCATTTTCTTGCACAGTCTTGCCCTTGCCAAGTGCTAACTTCTGACCAGGGAACTGCTAGGGAAAGGTCTAGAGTCTCAAATTTAGAAGGATCCCGAAGCAGGTGAGCTCACGTGGACCTTCAGGCAGAACTTATCAAGGCTATTAACAGAATTCTCTGCAGTCAAAGGAAGTGCCAATTGGTCCTCCTCTTAGACTCTTGAAACCTTTCCCTTCCACACACCTTTTGCTCCCTTGTCCAGATTCAACTGCCAAACCAACCCTTACCACCTCTACACCTCTGACCCCTCTTCTGTATGAATTCTCCAGCAAGACATTAATTTGATTAAAGGAGAAAAGAACTTGGCCTCCGAGGAAAGCAGCCTACCAAACAGAAAGCAGAAATAGCCCTTGAATCAGAGAAGAATGGCCCCTGGGAACAGGAGCTCGTGAGGTCAGTACACTCCTGGGGGCTCACATCTCAAGGCTGAGTGGGGCAGGGGTGGGGAGGGGCCAGTATGCGTGACGGGTTGGGATGAGAAACCACTGAGATCAGTGCAAGAGAGAGAAACGATAAGGGCCTTACTTAAGTTCAAAAAGCCAACTGGCCAACTTTGGGCTGGAGGAGTCCTAGCTTGGCAGCAGTTCTCATGTGAAATTGATCTGGAGACCTTAAGTAACCTTCAGCTTACCATGAAAGTACAACATCATGTGACCACCACATTAAAAAAAAGTGAAGAATCTTTTTAAAGAACACAGCATTCAGCCACAATAATGGAATACTAGATACAGGTCGCAGAAAATAGTCACCTGTGTTCTAAACTGTGCTGACATTTAGAACTGTGTGCTTCATATGTGCTTGTTTTAGGAGACTAGCAATTGTCCTAGAAAGAGGATGGGAAGAGTGAGGAGGGATGGAAACTACGATACATGAAAAAGGGTAAAAGTAGCTTCCTGTGGACAAAGACCAAAAGAAGATGCAGGATGGACTGTCTAGAGTTATGGAGGCTAATAGTACAGTAGACCTCTTGCGTCATACACATCAGACTCCACACCTGGAGACATCCTGGGTCATCAAATCATGGGACTTCAGAGTTGGTCTACTCCCATTTTATAGATAAGTAACTAAGGCCAGAGATTTTAAGTAATTGACCTAGGGCATAAAGCTAGAGCTAGCAGAACCGGAACTAAAATTCAGCCCCTCCAAGCTCCTGTCTGGTAACATTCAATGGAGCTATGAGTAGCAAAGGAAAACAGATGTGTTCTGTCCCAACTCAAAGGGCAGCACAAGACACCATGGTCAAATGTGATGGGGGAGAAGGCGGCTTTCTGTTCAGCATATGAAAAGAGCTTTCTAATAACCAAAGCCGGCGAGGCCTGGGATGCGCTGCCTTCCTGACCAATGGCGAGGCGGTCCACATCTGGGAGACAGGAGGGAGGAGACTGGTCTCTACCCCAATAAAATTCCATGATTCCCCTAGAGAGTCTCCCCACACAGCGTCGTTGCTGAGTGCACTGAGTTAAAAAGACAGCATGGGACAGTGGGAACAGGCTTCTCTTAAGCAAGGAAAATTTCTGTTGTTCTCATGCTCAAGGAGAACTCAGCAAGGGTAATTACGGCTGACAAAGCAGGCACGATTCTGGCTGAACATAATGAAATCTCCGCGCCCAGCAGAGTGATCAAACACTACCTGACTGCAGCAGGAAGTTTAGAGGCTCTGTTCCTTCCCCAAGGGCACACACAGCTTTCTGGCCTACAGGATTCAAATGCTCAGCTGTCACCCAGAAGGGGACCTGACCAGATGACCTTCCAGGTCTCAGGTCTGGCATTCCTAAAGCGGCCCAAGAACCTTCTTAGCCATAGCGGCGTCCCGGGAGTCCAGGGGGAGAATCAGTCATGCTCTCAGCCCAGGGCTCTGCAGCATTCCTCCCCAGTTTGTGTTCTGATGTTTCACACAATGCAGCTTCTCCCACCACCCAGCTACTCCCACCAGGGCACAGCTCCTCCCTCACAGGCTACCCTTGGCCACCGAACCCAATCAGCTCACTGGCTTCTGCCTAAGGAAATAAAAGAAGAGTTTCACTCCTGATCTCCTCGCTCTACCCAGTGAGACTAATTCATCATGTGTACCGCAAAGCCCCTTTACAGCCAAAGCCAAAACCCCTCTTCCTGGAGCTCAGATAAGCTGGGAAGAGAGACAATTTCACTGTTTTACTAGTTTCAGAGGTGAAAGTCACTGTCACTAAAAAAAAAAAAAAAATTTGGCAAAAAGTCTAGAAATGATTCACGCTGAAAAGTCTGACTGGTTGAGTACAAATTCATTCACCACAGCCTGATAAATGATTTGCAAGGGGGAGAAAGGAGGGATGCAAGAGACTCCAAAGAGGAAAAGCAGGATGGGCTCCCTGGGGACTCCACATTCTTGGGGCATGACTGCTGTTAAGTAATGACTACAGCTTGGGGGCGGGGGGAGGCCCGGATGTGGGGTGCGTAAATCACAGTTTGGCTTTAGTCTCAAAAATCCTCCGGACGAGCCGGCCACACAGTCCGAGAACAGCAAGCCCCCCTGCCTCCCCCTCCCGCATTTCTAAGGCTTCCAAAGACAAGCATCACCTCAATTAAGCAAAGGGGGTGGGGACGGGGGGGGGGGGGCTGGAGGAAGGAATGAGGAGACGGGAGTTTGAAGCAAGACCCGGGAGAACAGGATTTGCCTTTATTTGCTGTGTACAGGCTGAAACGGTCCCACCACCGCGCCCTCCTGAGAGCCACTGACCTTTGCCAAGGCGGCCGCGTTCCTGATGGCGCCCACCATTTCTCCCCCCTTGGGGTGCACCTTGGCCACGTGGATCCACATCCGCTCCCAGGTGTGGCTGTCGATGGGGAAGCCGCTCCTGTTGACGTGAAACAGCACCCCGCCGTCTTTGTCCTCCTCCTCCGAGCCCCCGCTCGTGGCGAGGCTCACCGGGCGCGCGTGGCTGCTCCGGGACCGGGTGCCTTTGGCGCCTCTGGGGTGGGGGCAGTGGTGAGTGTCGGCCGCCGAGCCCGTCATGGTGCGGCGGCGGCGGGGAGCGGGCGCGGGGGGCGCGCGGCGGCGGCGGGGGGCGTGTGCGCACGGGCACGGCGCGGGGCTCAGCGCCCCGCGGGGGCGGCGTTCTCCATGCCTCCGGCTGCCGCAGGACGCGGCGAGGGCGAGCGGCGCTGGGAGCTCCGCGGGGGCGGCCGCGCTCGCCGCTCACCGGCCGTGCCTGAAATCAGTGGAGACACGGCGGACACCTCGGCTAAGTCGGAACCCGGAGCACCCGAGGCGGGGGCTGGGTCCCGGGGTGGTGGCGGGGGGAGGGAGACGTGGAGTGTCTCCACGTCACTGCCCGCTTCCCCCCTTACGCTGACAGACCCCCACCCACCCAAGGAACTGCAGACGAGCTTCCAGTCCTGAATTTACCTACAAAGACCCCTTACAAATCGCCACAAACCTAAACACTGGGAATAAAATAAAAGGAGCGGGGAGGATGCGGAGCGGACGGTGTAGGGAGAAGACAGCCAGCTCGGGTAGCAGGAATGAATGGCAAGTCCCCTCCAGGCTGCATACATTCCTTGGTCCCCAGATGTGGCCAAAGACACGAGCCAAGCCGAGAACATGCCGGCACGGGAGCGCCCGGGACGGGCGCGAGGGCGCAGCAGCAGCCTCGGCTTGCAAAGGCGGCCCCGTTTCTTCCAAGAATCCTTCCCGGACCCCCAGCGGGCGAGGGGTCGGCCCGGCTCCCAGTCTCGGGTGGAAATAGCGCCACCCGCCCGCTCTCCCCGAGTTCCAGCGCCAGGCACCCAGAGGGGCCGGCTGCAGGCGGGGCGCCGCGAGGGCGCGCGGCAGTTGCGGGGACCCTACCTCCGGACCACGGGTTTCATTGCCGCAGACCCTCTCCGGGCGGCGGGGTCGGTGGCAGCGGCGGCGGCGGCGGTCTCCTCATTCCATGTCCCATTCTCGAATGTTATTCTGTGACATATAACCGAGTCACCCGGGCAGCCGCCGATGTTCCGAATACGTCCATTGGCCACCGCAACAAAGAGGGGCGGGTTCCGGGGCTCGGGACTCTACAACCCGGAGCCTCGCCAAGCGCGGATTGGCTCCGGGATTCCCGGGCGGGAGGGGAGAGGCGGAGGGCGGCCTGCGCGGCCACGCGAAACCCGATCGCTGTCGCGTCCCGGGAGCCGCGCGGGGCGGCCAGCGTTTGTCCACCGGACTTAGGACCGAGTTTCCCCCGGGCACGTGGCAAGGCGAGGCTGTGCAACTGCGGGGGGCAGACGGGGGCAAAGCCGAGAGGAAGCGGGGCGCTTGGCGTTAGAGCAGCCTCGCCTCAGCACGGCTGGCCACGGTCTCCTGGCCTGCCCCTACCCGGGATGACGGCTGGCTCAGGAAGAGGCGAAGTGGATATGCACGCACAAATTGGATCTTTTTTAAATCTTGCCTTACAACCCTCCCCCCATCCCGAAATCCATACGCAGGTACAGCTGTGGACCGCCTGACATTAGCCATACTTAGATTCCCATGAGACCAAATGACACCAAGACCCGAGAAGTCAGTCAGGCCCCAGCACTCGCCACTGCAACACGTTTTCCTTTAAAGTCATCTTTTTTTAATTTTGAAGGAAGAGGAGAACAAGGTGAGGTGTGAAGAGCAGCCCGCCACTGAGCTGAGCCCAGGTCTGCCCCTCGCTGAGCTGTAAGCCCCAGACTTTCCTGCTCTGGGCCGCAGCTTCTCGTTCTGGTAAGAGGGGAGCAGATGCTTTGCACTTCCAAGGTCCTGTTATTCTCTGACCTTCTCTCGTGGACATTTAGGCCATAATATTCTAGGGAAGCAGATTTGGTCCAATGGATAGGGCGTCCGCCTACCACATGGGCGGCCCAGGGTTCAAACCCCGGGCCTCCTGACCCTTGTGGAGCTGGCCCACGCACAGTGCTGATGGGCTCAAGGAGTGCCCCAATGCTAGGGGTGTCCCCGCATAGGGGAGCCCTGTGTGCAAGGAGTGCCCCCCGTAGGGAGAGCTGCCCAGCACGAAAAAAGTGCAGCCTGCCCAGGAGCAGCGCCGCACACACGGTAGAGCTAACACAGCAAGATGACGCAACAAAAACGAGACCCGGATTCCCACTGCTGCTGACACAAGCAGACACAAAAGAACACACAGCAAATGGACACAGAGAACAGACAACTGGGGGGGGGGGGGGAAGGGGAGAGAAATAAATAAAAAATAAATCTTAAAAAAAAAAGAATACAATCATAAAGCGCATAAAGTGGCCTCTAATAGAGCTGAGACCACAGTTTCAAAGGAGGGGATGGTGAGGGGCCAGTGCCAGCAGACACCCCCGGCGCACAGCTGAGAGGTACGATTTTGAACCATCCTTTGTGCTACTACCCAAGACAGAGTCTAGGACTTTATAGATTCAATAGTGAGAAAAGTAGCTTAGGTGCCTAGAAACAAAGGACATGGGCCAAATCAGGAAATTATCTGAATAATTGCAGTGGAACAAACACCCCTGGGAAAAAAGCATAATATTTTGAGAAAATTATCCTCTGCCTTATACGTGCCTCAGTTTTTGTGCCTTGGAGAGTGATCTGTTTTCTTACCTCAAACACTCTCCTTACCTTCTTTTTTCATTCGTCTCTCAAAGCTGTCCCTTTCTCCACATTTCCCCCAAGTTTCAAGCCCAGGAGACTAAGTTTTTAGTATGAGAAGCGGCATGCAGAGAATGGGAATTTGGCCTAAAAATCCCTCAGGAGAAAACTGAGCTCTCAAAGCTCAAGGGACCTGACCAGTCCATGAACATCGAAGAATGCCTGGCTAGTGTCACCCTCCTTGGAATCACTTCCTGGTGTCCCCACTCAGGCCAAGTCCAGGCAACCACAGCTGCCCTGTTAAACCAGGGCCAGGATCTTGTTTTACCTGGAAAAAAAAATCCCAGGGACCAGAGAGGGTTATCTGCTCATCTTCCTGCCTCCAGGCACAACAGGACATTGGACTTTGACGGGAAAAGTCTTAGTTGTTATTCTGATCTCTGCTATTCCCACTGTCTGGAGGTGGAGGGATGACAGCACCACTGAAGACAGCTGTGAAATTAGGCTACTCTTCTGGAGACGAGGTAAGGAGCCTCCTGAAGTGAACTGCACCGTTCCCGCACGGGGACTGAAAGACCAAAGAGCCCTTTTCTTCAGAATTCTTTTGCATTCGAGAGTTGGGCTAGTTGCATAGACTAGCTAGCTTTGTTCTTCATTTCCTTGTGTATTTTGCATTACATGACACTCAAGGAAACTCAGGCCAGAAAGATTATGGGTTTTGAAAGTTCAGGTAGTTAATAAGCGTGCTGTAGCCATTTCCACACGTCGTGAACCAGGGGCAGTTCGTGACTTGAACGGGGGTACGTGGAGGCTAGTCTGCCACTTCCATCTGGTGTGGCAGAGAAGGAGAAGAGAAAGGTTTGAGACGAGAAGACCTGGATTCAAATGCTAACATGTTATTCAGGTGCCAGCTGCTGGGGTCACCAGGACAAATACGATAAAGCCCGACTCTGGCTCATATTTCTGCCTCCCCCCACTGTGGCTGGTACAATTTCGGTAAGTTTTTCAACCTTTTTGAGCCTCGGTTTCTTTACAAAATAGGCATAAAAGAAGCACAATGGGGACTTAGTAAGGATTCAGAGAGGCAGGGTGTGGGAAAGCACCTGCTCTGTGCTCAGAACATGCTAGTTAAACCTGAATTTGAATCTGAATCTGAGACATTTACACAAACAGATTTGGAGACATTTCTTTCATTCACATCTCACTGTGGGGGGGTCAAGACTGGGAAATGTCTGGGTTGCTCAGGCAAAGGGCTAACAGAGGGGTGAGGAAAAAGACAGGAAGGAGCAGAAGTAGGCAGCTGGCTCACAGGACCTGGAGAGGCTCTTTCTGCATTCACTGGCAGCTCAGAGGAAGCCCCTTCCAAAGGTGTTCCTGTGTTCAGGGTCTGTGATCGGCTTGATGAGAGAAGTTATCTCTGCTGCTGAGATAATAGATTGACCTTTTCACTAAACGTCAGCATTAATATTCTGTAAATCATGAGATTTAGCAATCCTGATGTTGTCGTTTAGAGACTCAGACGGACAGGGCATAGCTCTTCAGGTTTCTCTGAGTTACCACCTCTGTTCCAGTCATCAGAAGGAAAAAAGCACGGAGGAGTGCAGGTGGGGGATGTTTATAGGCCAGGCCTGGAAGTGGTGCCTGTCACTTCTGCTAGAGTTCAGTCACTTGACCACCACGCAATATGCAGTGGTGAAGTGTAGACAGGATAACTTGAGTTTAAAAAAACAGACGAACCTCTCCTT
The DNA here is from genome assembly GCF_030445035.2 of Dasypus novemcinctus. Lineage (NCBI taxonomy): Eukaryota > Metazoa > Chordata > Mammalia > Cingulata > Dasypodidae > Dasypus > Dasypus novemcinctus. The sequence goes on along the minus strand of NC_080685.1, from coordinate 99,022,264 downwards.
TATAAAAGTTAAGAATGGAGAAATACAGACATGACCGGAACTCAGCAGGTATGAAATCCTAAGGAGCAGACATTACCAAGTATGCCCTCAGGATTGTGGCAGCTCCTTGATTAGACCCCGATTCTGCTCCCTGAAAGGATCCTTTATCCTTTGTGGCCCCTCAATCTGGTCTCTTGAGAGCTTCTTCCTTGTCCATTACCCTCCAACAACACATCTTTGGGGAACTGCACAGCTCTGGCAGCCAATTTCCAGTTGGGGTGAATTTGACAGCCAAAGGATTATTGTAAGGTTTTAAAAAGTCAAATGTTTTTAAAAGCTGGATCTCTGATTCCTTTGATCACATAAATTCCTCAAAAATTTCGTATACCTTTAATTTATTTGCTTCTAGACAGTTTCATCTGCCAATAAGCATATCCAAAGTTCTCTCAAAGTTCTCAAACCTGATTTATTTCCTTTCCCGGGGCTTTCTGTTTGACATGATGGTGGTTATTTCAATGCCATCTGAAGCAACAGGCTTGGGCGAGTGGGCCATATTTTTCAATCTGATCTTTGCTATAGGACCAAATCACTTTGTTTAACTGAGAAATACGAATTGCTGTTTGTCACTCGAAAGCTTCTATCAGTCTTGCCTTTTACTGTTCGGGATTTAGAGGCAGTCCTTTCCAATTCTGCAAAGTCCCAAATACCTGAGTTATTTCAATTCTTCTCCATATAATTTGCATATTTTTAAAACAAATGAATTTTACTGATATGTATTAATAAAGCATACAGTCCCTCCAAAGTGTACAACCAAAGGTATAATCACATAGTTGTGCATTCATCATTTCAATCATTATTAGAGCATTGTCATTATTACAATAATAATAATAATAATAATAATAATAATAAACAAACCAAAAAATATTCATTACATCTCAATCTCCCTAGGCTTCCCCTGCTGTACATAGCCGCTATTCCTGGCTATTCTTGCATACTTATTTATTTATTTATCTTAAAGCCATTTTATTGAGTTCTATTCACATACCATACAATCTATCCAAAGTATATAATCAGTGGCTTTTAGGATAATCACAAGTTGTGCTTCATCAGCACAAAACTTTTTAGAACAATTTTTTACTCCAAAAAGAAAAACTCCACACCCCTTAACAGTCACCTCTAAATCTCTATCCTTCCCCAGCCCTACATAACCAGTAATCTAATTTTATCTTTATAAATTGATTTATATTTACATTTTATATAAATAGAATCATGCAGTAAGTAGTATTTTGTGTCTCATTTCTTTCACTTACCATGCTTCTGGCTGATATTAACATCTTGTAACATTAAAAAACATTTGTTTTCAAAGAAAAACAGTCTTGCATATGCAGTATTACCCATATTCATATTTCACATGAGGTTTGAATATGCTATACAGTCTCATGTCCATATTTTAGCTTTCCTTTTAGTAATTTACTAATCTTAGACTTTGCCTTTCAACTGCTGTCATACCCATATAATAGCACCACTAGTTACGAACATTATGTGTGCTTTCACCTTTTCTATTCATTTCCAAAGACTAATATACATTCTTTCAACCAATTCTGCGCAATTTAACCCTCAGTTTTCCATTCTCTAACCTCATTCTATTTTCTGGCGACCCATATTCAAGTTATTAATTCCATGATATTACACAATATATTTAGTTCATAATGGCACAATCATACAATATTTGTCTTTTTGTGTCTGGCTTGCTTCACTCAACGTAATGTCCTCCAGGTTCATCCAGGTAGTCAAATGCTTTAAGACTTCATTTCTTCTCACCACTGCATAATATTCCATCATGTGTATACACTACAGTTTGTTTATCCATTCATCAGTTGGTGGACACCTGGTTGTTTCCATCTTTTGGCAATTGCGAATAACGTCACTATGAACATCAGTGTGTAGCTGCTCATGTTCTTCTTGGTATATACCCAGTAGTGGTAATACTGGGTCACATGACAAATCTATATTCAACTTCTTCAGAGCTCTGATCGGGAAAGTTTAGCACTCTGAGACTCTGAGACTTGGGATAGGCATATCCAGACTTCTTTTTTTTTTTTTAAGATCTATTTACTTTATTTTATTCCCCCCCACCCCCGCCCCGCCGGTTCTCTGTTCTCTGTGTCTATTTGCTGCGTGTTCTTCTTTGTCTGCTTTTGTTGTTGTCAGCAGCATGGGAATCTGTGTTTCTTTTTGATGCATCATCTTGTTGCGTCAGTTCTCCGTGTGTGCGGCACCATTCCTGGCAGGCTGCACTTTCTTTTGTGCTGGGTGGCTCTCCTTACAGGGCACACTCCTTGCGCATGGGGCTCCCCTAGGCAGGGGCACCCCTGCGTGGCACGGCACTCCTTGCGTGCATCAGCACTGCACGTGGGCCAGCTCCACACAGGTCAAGGAGGCCGGGGGTTTGAACCACAGACCTCCCATGTGGTAGGCAGACGCCCTAACCACTGGGCCAAGTCCGCTTCCCTGTTTGGGCTTCTTGACCAGTCAAATCCCCTGTACAATTCTGGTTGAAGAAGCGCCTCTTCTCCATGACTTGTTCTCAAGACATGGCCCCATAATTCATTGCTTCCTCCAATAAATAGAGTTAGATTGCTGCTTAGCCCACATTGGGAAGAAAAAGCCCTGCCTCAGGAAGAAAATGTGTATATGCCAAAGATATTACAGGTCTTGACTAATATGTATTGGCAGGGACTGTGGAAATGTGTAGGGATAGAACTTGAGGATGTTATACTTGGAGGGAATGGTAGAGCAGAAAGCTCAATAGAGGAGAAATCATTGATTTGGGGTAACTCATTCAGAACTTAGGAGTTAACAGTTTAGCGGCATTAGCTGGAGATGGTCCTAACAGTTTGCTGGGATGGCTCTTTGAAGCTTGATCTCAACAATGGCCTGCAATAAGCAAAGTGAAGAAGTCAGAACTTCTTTGGTATGGTATTGAGGAAGGGGTCAGAAGACTCAGGAAGGAGAGGACATTAGAAGGGTTTATTATGTATCACTTGAAAGCCACCAATTGACTAGTTCCTTGGGCCTGCCCAGAGGATGCTCCTTTTACTAAAGTAATAAAAAAAATGCACTAAGAAGAGGACCTTCTTTGATGACTTGGGAGTGGCCATCTTTAGAAAGATAGGATTGCTAGTAGGGGGGAAGCATCCATGGAACAGGGGTCCCTAATATTAGTGAAGATGATAAAATCCCAGAATTGCAGAGATCAAGTGGAAGCACTGAACTATAAAGGACAAGGCCAGCATCTTTAGCACAATGCACATCAAGGCGGAGCAGCAATCAGGGTGAGTCTCTCTACAGGGACTTATGGCGCTGGCTAATGGGTCATGGTGTTCCTAGGGGAAGGGTAACCTTATTGTCCAAACTGGGCCACTTTGAGCATGAAAAGAAGTACTATTAATGATTACTCTTGGACAACTGGTTATACACCAGGCATACTGATACCTATGGTTACTCTACTAAGGATTAGATAGATGGACAGCCAATTCAGGTGTTGCTTGAATTGTATAATGAGAAAAAATAGAGATCTGGAGAGCAGAAGGCTGACTTCAGTCATCACAGTGGAAAATCATGGGCCCTCACTTAATTTCCCAGTATAGACCAGATTTGCCCCAAAGTTATTGCCACTACTGAGTGTGCCCAACCTGCTAGCAGGAGTAATGCTGAACTTTTTTTTTTTAAGATTTATTTATTTTTATCTATTTATTTCTCCCCCCCCCCCCCATCCTTTGAGTTTGCTGCCTGCACATCATCTTTTTTTTTAGGAGACACCAGGAACTGAACCCGAGGCCTCCCATGTGGGAGGAAGGTGCCCAGTTGCTTGAGCCACCTTCACTCCCTAGCCCTTATTATACTACAGTTCCACAGGAGAATGGTGGTGGGTAAAGTTACCTGGTGGTAGGCAAATTTATATTGTACCTTTCAGCTTGGGGGAAGCAGTTATTTTTACTATATTACAATCAATATAAAGACCATATATAAGCTTGCATTCTCTGCCTGTAGGATTTTAGCCAGTACCAGTATCAGAGAGCTCACACAACATCTAATCCATTGACATTCTACCCCATGCAAACTTTCTCAGACAAGAGACCCATTTTTGTGTGTGAGAGAGGACAACACTGGGCTTGTGACCATGGTCTACTTGTCTTACCATATACCCCATACCCAGAAGCAGCTGACCTGATGTAGTTATCTAACTTAAAGCAAAGCTGGGAACAACACCTTGAAGGGTTGTGGCACTGTCTTCCCAGCTGTAATATAGGCTTTGAACTAATGATGAATATATATAGTACTAACCTCCAATAGCTACAGAGAATAGACCCAGGAACCAAGGATGGCAGTAACATCTTGATCCTTCAATCCCCTGAACTATCCTGACCAAAGAAGAAATTTTTCTTCCAAGACCTGCCCTGCCATTTTTGGACTCTGACTATGTTGAGGGATGTGCACTTTTGCCCCTGAAACTTTCATTTCTGTTGTGTCAGAGTTCTGGTTTCCAGTGGAGATCATGTCTGCAAGAGTATACAGTAAGGATTTCACTGACCTGGAAACTGTGACTCCTACCTGGCTGCTTTGGGCACTTCAGGCTAGTGGGAAAAAGAAAAGAAAGTGCAGTAATTATTGCAACACAGTAAGGGTAGGGAATCCAGGGGATTCACTTGGATATCTCTTAGTACTTCCATGTCTGGTAAGTTAATAATTTGACAACGGCAACAGTTACAAGGGCAGTTCAACTGAGTTTCAGATCCCCGCAGGCATGAAGATTAACACATCAGGCAAGCAATCCAGATAACTCAGCTGAAGTGTTGGACAGGGTGAAAGGAGTCTCCAGTGGGTGGTGGAGAAGGAAAATGGTGAATGCCAGTTACACCTCCAGGACTAGCTGCGATAGCTTGAATCAAGCTAACTGAAGCTTGATTCATTGACTTTCTTGCCTTAGGTCTTCCAAGGAGATTGTAACTAGGAACTTCATAACTAAATGAATTTGTGCCTCCTCTTTTGTAAAAGGGATGAGGGTATTTTATTCTAAAACAACAACAAACAGCAGCTCCATCTTCTAATATGCAAGTCATATATAATGGAAGACATGCCTTCTACCCAAGGATGTAGCCAGTGATTTGTCTTTAAAGACAAATGCATAAACCTCATATGTAGGTTCCCTTTAATTGCCCACAGAACTTCAACCAGCAGCACCATCCAGGGGCTTGCAGAATCTCTTACCCATGACATGCTACCCCATGCAACTTTCCTGATAGGTGAAAAGGGTAGACAGTGTTGGACATATCTTATGGTATCTTCTCATATTCCCTTGACCTTGACTGTTGCTGTGGCCAACCAACTCCACAGTTTCACTGTTGCTGTTATATGATCAGGCTGACCAGTTGATGAATGTGTTCTCAGCATCTTCGGCCACTTCCAGACTTGGGTGAAATCTGGCTTCTGAATGGCTACCAAAGAGGCTAAGAGATGCAACCCAGAAGCATGGGAGGTAATTTCCAGTGGGAAAACCAATAAAAACAGAAAATAGGTTTATAGAGGACAAATTTCCTTGCCTCCATCCATTCCTGGATTTATCTGAGATGCAATTTCTCTATACAGACTGTCCAAAAACCTGCCATATGGTCAAGTGCTCACACCTTTCTTGCTGTGTCTCTTTGAAGCTCATCACAAACCTATTATCTGACTAGAAATGCATGAGCTTGCATTGCTTCCCAGCCTCACTTATCTTTTTCCTCACTCTTGCTATTCGGTGTTAATCCCTCCCAAATAAAGTATCAGCATTTAATCCTTGCTTCAGGCTCTGTTTCTAGAGCAGCGCTTCTCAAATTTTAAGTTATAGGAGTCTTATTAAAATGCCGATTCTGATTTAGTTTTGGGGTTGGGGCTGAAATTCTACATATCTACCAAGCTCCCAGTGATGCTGCTAGCTGAAGACCACACTTTGAGAAGCAAAATCTAGGGAACCTGGGTTAAAACATAGTCTTAAGAAACAAAAAGTTGAAAACTTCCAGGTGAACTAATTATCTAAATGTGCAAGCAAATATTTTTGGAGAAAAATATTGGCAAATAACCTCAGTACAGAGAATGTTTATTAGGCAGACTTCATCATAACCACTAAAGCTGATTCTGGCTGATCAAGGAGAAAAAGCATTTTTGAAAAGATGCTGAGTAGCGCCACAGACTTGTTGGGAGGACTAGAGAACCAGGCTTGAGGGTAAATTTCCAGGGCCAACATCCAAAACCATGTTGCAGAACTGCACTGATGAGGTACTGCTGCCACTCTTGCCTTTAACTCCAGACAACTGCCTCCAACGTGACTTTACAGGAGTGGCTTTTGCTCCAGTGCCATTTCTGTGGAGAGTTCAACCCTAAAATCCTGACTTTTCAGCGATCACCCACTCACCAACAAAATGGATGTTTACTGCAGAGCCTAGTTCCTCCCACTGGGAGACAGGGTTTTCCCTGAGGAAGAAAGGATTTTGGATATGGAATCAGAGAAAACAAGAAAGAACCTTTTGGGATGAATTGGAGTTGCAGGTACTGATGTGAAATTATTATTTCTAAAATATGTGTACATGCATGGATAAAGGACATGTCTATGTAGGCATGTATGTATTATAAATGTACATTTACTAGCACCACCTGCCTGAAAGGGTCAAGAAAGAAAGCTACCCCAGTAGTCATGAGCACATCTAAAACCCAAATCTTAGTTTCTAAATACCATTCCCCACCAACAGGAATGAGGGCCCCATGGTTAATGCAGGGTAAATATAAGATGTGCCCAGAATATCTTGTTATGCCAGAAAGATAGTGCTTTAAAAAATGATGAGCGCATGTCACAAGCACACAAGAGTCAGTTTGAAGGTATTCCTACTGGCTAAATCTAGGACAATTTGAGCAAAAATAATTAACAACAGTAACCAATTATAAACCATTGGAAAAAATAGTACTCCACGAGTCCATATTGATTATAAATAGATAAACGGGAAAGAAGGCACTGCTCTTGCTAATGTTGGAATGCCAGTGTGGACAGCATTGTCACCAGCGATAGGCAGATAGACATCATATGTCTTCAGATATGATGTTTTCAGAAGGGCACAACATCCCCTATGTAGTATTCTGGCTGAGAATGCGTAAGCTAAATCTTTTTTTTTTTTTTTTATTAATTTTTTTATTTTTTATTGACTTTGTAATAATATTACATTAAAAATATATATGTGAGGTCCCATTCAACCCCACCCCCCCACCCCCCCTCTCCCCCCCCCCAACAACACTCGTTCCCATCATCATGACACATCCATTGGATTTGGTAAGTACATCTTTGGGCACCTCTGCACCTCATATACATTGGTTCACATCATGGCCCATACTCTCCTCTATTCCATCATGTAGGCCCTGTGAGGATTTACAATGTCCGGTGATTACCTCTGAAGCACCATCCAGGGCAGCTCCATGTCCCGAAGACGCCTCCACCTCTCATCTCTTCCTGCCTTTCCCCATACCCTTTGTCCATTATGTCCACTTTTCCCAATCCAATGCCACCTCTTCTATGTGGACACTGGATTGGTTGTGTCCATTGCACCTTTATGTCAAGAGGAGGCTCAGATTCCACCTGGATGCTGGATGCAATCCTCCCATTTTCAGTTGTAATCACTCTAGGCTCCATGGTGTGGTGGTTGTCCTTCTTCACCTCCATCTTAGCTGAGTGTGGTAAGTCCAATAAATCAGATTGTAGGTGCTGGAGTCTGTTGAGGCTCAGGATCTGGCTATCACATTGTCAGTCCAGAGATTCAAATCCCCTAAATATATCTTAAACCCCAACATTAACTGCACCTCCAGCACATTAGCATGAAAGTCTTATGAAGGGAGATCCCATCTGAGTCCAGATTCATCACACATAAACACCATTTCCAAAGAGGGGCCATCTGCCCTGGTAGTTAACCCCATCGGCCATGACCATAACTCCCATGGGTCTGCGTAAGCTAAATCTAATCATGATGAAACATTGGAGCAATCCAAAGCAGGAAATATGTTAAAAAAAAAAAAAAGGTCAATGTAAGAAGAGTCAAGGAAAAACTATGGAAATGTTCCAGATTAAAGAGTACTAAAGAGACATGACAACTAAATATTATATCTAATCTCACACTGGATCCTGAGCTGCAGGAAGAAAAATGGTGTAAATATTATTGGGTCAATTGACAAAATTGGAATACAGATGTTAAATTAGATATAATTCATTGTAACAGTGTGGTTCAGGAGGAAAAAATGTGTGTGCGTGTAGAGAGAAAAATTAAGGAAATAAAGAAAAATGTCAACAATAGATGAATCAGGATAAAAAGCATACGCCATTCTTTGTACTATTCTTTTTTTTTTTTTTTTAAGATTTCTTTCTTTCTTTCCCCTTTCCCCCACCCAGGTTGTCTGTTCTCTGCTGTGTCTATTTGCGGCGTCTTCTTTGTCCGCCCCTGTTGTCAGCGGCACGGGCATCTGTGTTTCTTTTTGTTGCGTCATCTTGTGTCAGCTCTCCGTGTGTGCGGCGTCATTCCTGGGCAGGTTGCACTTTCTTCTGCGCTGAGCCGCTCTCCTTACGGGGCGCACTCCTTATGTGTGGGGCTCCCCTACACGGGGTACACCCCTGTGTGGCAGGGCACTCCTTGCGCGCATCAGCACTGCGCATGGGCCAGCTGCACACGGGTTAAGGAGGCCCGGGGTTTGAACCACGGACCTCCTATGTGGTAAACGGACGCCCTAACCACTGGGTCAAGTCCGCTTCCCTGTACTATTCTTTTTTTTTTTTTTTCTCTGAGCAGAAAAGTTTTATTCCTTTTAAAGACAAACAATTAAACCACATCCAAGGCTTTACCTTACAGACACAAACCAAAGTAGGCATTTAAAGCATTATGTATTAAGGTACAAGACATACACTAGGGCATCTGGGGGGAAATGCTTTGCCAACTGAAGCTTACACCAAACTTTGCTTGCTCAACAGATGAGCTCTGCTAGTGCTTGGGTGTGGTTCAGGGTAAGAGCATCTCTGCAGAACCAAAAGAGAACAGCTGTATTTTGCAAGTACTGAAGCATTTTAGACTGCATTGATAGCTGTAGGTTTTCATGTCGAAGGGAAAGGGGAAACCAGAAGTCCCTCGGTGGGGCATTAAGCTGCCTTGCAGAGGGCCACAGCAGAAAAGCGGACCTCTCCTTGCTCACGCTCAGTGAATTCTCTGCAGACCTTGGCAGCGTCCTGCAATAATGAGTCCTCTGAACTGGTACCATGGTTCACTGGGAAAGGCATTCGTCCATCAAGTTCATAAAGGTGGCCATCCACGTTGTTAAAGAGAATAAAATGAAAGTTCACTTTGTCATCTACCCGGCATTGGCCTTCCTGTGCCACGGCATCATGGGCTGCCTGAATGGCCTCATTCTTTTCAAAGCATTTTGCTCTGTCTTCAGGTGACATCTTCTCCGTTTCAGAAAGAAATTGTTTCAGGACTGACCCATCCTCAAAGTCCAGTTTGTCCTGATTATTGGCTACTGCGTGTATAAGTCCAACTGTACCACAGGAGTTCCCAATGGTCTGCTTCATGAAGTACACTTTAGGACTAACTTCTTGTCCCTTCAGTTCCTCAATCTGTTTTTTCCTGAAGTTCTCATGTTTGTTCAGCATCTCGGGGTTAATCTCCAGCGGTTTGAGCTGCATCTTCGCGAACAGCAAGTCGTTCACCGGCGAGAGAAGAAGAAAAAAAACCCCCTGTACTATTCTTATTCTTGCCACTTTTCTGTAAGTTTGGAATTATTTCCAAATAAAAAGTTATAAAAGGAAGGGGGGCTGAATAACCAGAAAACATGACAAATGTCTACTAAAATAACCCGGTAAGATGAATATTATTATTTCCACTTTACAGAGGAAGAAACTGAAGTTTAAAAAGTTTAAGTAAATTGCTTAAGGGGATATAATTACTAAAGTGTTAGAACTGGGAATTAAACTGGATTCTCTTAATTCAATTCTTGTTTTTCTTTCTTTTGCATTGTCTCCTCCTCCTCCTTTTTCTTTCAATAACAGGAAGAACATGGATTTAAATGGTAATCACAGATAATTCTCAGACATCCTTACGACCAAAGAGTTTTACTATCCTACTGCTTCAAACTTTATCTTGAATTTCAGCTTTGTTTATTCTGCTTAGAGAGGGGCTGCCAGAGAAGAGGGAGTGTGGAAGGGAATGGGAGCCCCGCTCCAAAAATGGCCAATACCAGAAAAGCCAATAGGTAAAGGTTAAAACTGGGGCCTGAATAATCCCCCTGGCAGCAGCTCGAGCCCTGGATAAAGGCTCTTCCCACCGGGTTTAAGGTTCTAAGGTGCTTTGAGGACAGTTGGCTAGAGGGAGCAGATATTCAACACTTACTTGGATTACAGTTACTTTTTTGCCCAGAGAAGATCATCCGCTGTAAAATTACTGCCTTCTCTTACAATGACAGCCTTCAGTGAGAAACCTATTGTTCCTGTCTCTACGAAGGTGTAGTTGGAGGCTCTGTGCCCGCCCTTGCCTAGGAAAGCAACCATCTCACAATACGTGGAACCTCCAGAACAGATTCACAGGAAGAGGAGCAGTTACTCAGATAGCTTCAGACAACTGGGGTTGTGTGGGAAAGCTCCCCTTTTAGCTCTGATGCTGTAAGAAGTCAAGAGTGAAGCAAGTTTGGGAAACAGATTTGGCCCAACTGATAGAGCGTCCGCCTACCACATGGGAGGTCCAAGGTTCAGACGAGGGCCTCCTGAGCCGCACGATGATGAGCTGGTCCACGCGCAGTGCTGATTACGCGCAAGGAGTGCCTGCCACGCAGGGGTGTCCCCCCGTAGGGGAGCCCCACGTGCAAGGAGTGCGCCCCATAAGGAGAGCCGCCCAGCGTGAAAAATGTGCGGCCTGCCCAGGAGTGGCGCCGCCCACACGGAGAACTGACACAACAAGATGACGCAACAAAAACAAAAACAAGACACAGATTCCGGGTTCCACTGACAAGAATCCAAGTGGACACAGAAGAACACGCAGCGAATGGACACAGAGAGCAGACAATGGGGGGGGAGGGGGAAAAATAAATAAAAAATCTTAAAAGAATGAAGTAAGTTTAACGAGACAGCATCTGTGTCCCAAAGGAAAATGGAAACACACTGTCCAGGCTGACGAATAGGCTCTAAAGCAGTTGCTCACAATTGGGGTTGAACAGAAGCTATGCTGGGGAGTTTCCGAAGGTCCAGGAACCCATGCGGTGTAGAGGGCGCTGCACCTGCTAATCTTAGCACTGCCTGTAATATCCTGCCCCTGGGTAAGGCAGGTTGCCACCCCGAGGTATTTGGTGGATGCCACAGGGTGTATATTATGAATATTTATGGACACTGGGGTTGAAAATTCTTCTCTGAGCAGGATGGGCACATGCCCTATTAGACCCCCGGGCAGGTTTCTGATTTCAGAGCTTGCTACCATCCTCTAAAAAACTATGTACAGATGAAGTTCCTCCTGTATCTGTCAGGGGCCAAGCTGGAGACAGGTGGAGGCCTCAAAAGGGTTATTAAGTGAAATAAAACTTTGAAGGGGCAGAGGCATGGGCAGGCTTACAGGAACCATCAAGGGTTGGGGAAACATCCAGGTCTAGAAACATCCAGAAGCTGTTGCCACCCTGGGCCTGAGCCCAGTGACGGCAAGAGCCGTGGGAGTCCAGTGGACAGAAGTCAGCCTCCTGAGACACAGGGAAGAGCATAAAATAGACTTGAGGGCAAACAGAGACTAACTAGCACAGCTTCGCTCTTCAGGACAGTGGCACGTGCCCCTTCTGGGGGAAATCTCACACAGAAATGAAAAGGAAGGAGATAAGATGCACAATGACTTAATGCAGAGGAAAACAAGACACTCTTGTGTTCAGTTCAGCCACATAAGCACCTTCACATGCCGAATGTCCTTACCAGAAGTATCAAAGAGAGCGTGAGCTCTGGGGTGGTTCAACTTTGAGGAGCAGACAAAAGGACAGGGTCTCTTGGTTACCAGCGTCCCTTGATGCTCTCTGAGTATCCAATTTGAGGAAAGGGGCCAGTTCTAGAAACAGGTCAACATGTGTTCTTTCCTTAATTGTAACACTTTCTAGGATTTATGAGCGGCACCAGCTATTTGGGGAATAGGGTGTGGGCCTGCGACATATCTTTGGCAGAAAAAATACTACAAGGAGCAAAAGAGAGAACAACCCATATCTTAAATATCATCTTCATATTGCTAACACTTAACTGAGAACGTGTGAGCCAGACACTGTTCTATGTGTTTTTACTCATTTAATCCTCATGTAGCAACCCTAGGAAACGGGTGATATCAATATTCCCGGTTTTATAGATAAGGAAATTGAGGTATAGGGAAGCTAAGTAGTTCTCTCAAGGCCACTTAGTTTGCCTTTGACTTTGGTCTCTTTCCCTTTTGGGGTCCAGTTTGGGAAGGGGATGGTGGGTGGAACTAGCTCAGCCATACACCTCAATGTCAGCAGAGGTCAGGCAGGAAACAGGAATGAGTGAAGTAGGCTGAGTGGGGATTGTGGCAATCTGGAGAAGGCAACTACTTTCAGCTTCAACCAATTTTTGGCCAAGTGGCTAGTGTTCTCAGCTCTATGGTTTTACAAGACAAACTTGAACGTCTGGATCTTTTTGGGAAATGTTCTGGTTTTTCAAATATTGGCAGCACATTTCATCATGATACAGTGTGCAGGCCAGTTAAGACACATCTGTGGACCATGTTTGGCTCCTCTTGACTGGTTTGCCTCCTCTGGACTAGATCATCTCGACACTCCCTTCCCCTGCTGCCTCTCCTCTTGGCCACGATTCTCTGCCTTTGACAGGAATCATGTGTGCAGACTCCAAGCCCCTGTCTTCAGAAAGATTAAGCACCAAAATGATCCAGAGTTGTACCAAGGCATGGTCAATGCAAAAAGCGGTATGTAGGCTTGGCCAAGTCAAGTAAATCTGAGGCTGTTTCCTCATTTGAAAATTAGTCCAACAACACCCTCTCACAGGGGTTCTATAAGGATTAAAGAAGATCGTGTGTGAAACAGCCAATTGGTTAATAATGAACTCGCTTTGTACATTTTGCTACCTGTCAGAGGGACTGTGCCATGTGCTTCCCATACATCATTAAGTATCTAGCTGGTTGAGCCCCTTACACAGAGCCAACTGATGGTTTTGTTGGCTGTAATATGTTTGAAATAGAAATGATTAGCAAAGTTCTAAATGGTACCAGAGGATATTCTGTAGAGCCAGGGGCATGGCTGGGAGGTGGAGAAATTGCCAGGAATTAAAGCAGCAGGGATTTCACCCCAGAAGACAGAAACTCTTGAGTTGTGAGCTATTATTAGTAAGAATGATTGTATTGCTGTGAAACTTCTACTCAATGCTTAATAGCTGCCTGTAAAAATTCCAGAGCATCCATTTTTAGTCAGGGCTAATGAGGGTTAAAAACTCTCCAGACTGCCCAAAATACTCTCAGTGAAGTTCCCCGTGTGGGGTTTTATTTACTGCACTGCTGATTAAAGAACAGCTTATCTACTCTGGATCATCTTTCACCAATGCCTTTATTAGTGTGTCTTTGTGCCTCCCGGGGGGTTTTGTTGTGTGTGTGTTTTTTTAATAAATGGGAACAGATTATTTGTGTTCCAAGGCCATGACTCAAGTCAGCTGTTTGCCAGATCTGAGAAGGATGGAATTGGTTCCTCTGGAGCCAGCCCTCTCCCTGCAGAATTGGAGGGGAGTCACAATGAGAAGAAATGAAAAAAAAGAAGAGGCAAAAACTCACTTTTTTCCAGGTCTTTCTGGGAGGGATGATTTGAGGAGGAATTTAACCAGGAGAAGAATGAGCGAGTTAAAGGTCAATTGAGTGGAGGAAGGAAGGAAGGTAAGATCAACTGTCAAGAGAAGGAGAGGTGGAGCAGAGAGAGTCATGGCAGGAGGGTGACTTCCCCAAATCAGAATAAACCAGTGCATACACTTGTAAAGTGCTGATAGCACAGAGCAGAGAGGAAGATCTGAGTGAGCTGCCTTCTCGATTGGATTAAAACCAAATCCATTTGAGGCAGATCAAGGAAAGGCTAAAAGTGTTGCCCTCAGGAAGAAACTTCTGCTAGAAGAGCTGGAAGACCCTGCCATCCTTTTCTGACACAATGAGGGAGATGCCTTGGAATAGAGAGGACCCCCAGGGATTTGGGCTAAGCCCTGCCACTCACCTGCAGGGCAATCCTGGGCACCCAACTTTGGTCTCTAAGTCTTGGTCTACAAAATGAGGGGCTGGACTAACTAAACCTTGGCTATATATTGCAGTCACTTGGGGGAGCTTTTAAATGTTCCAATGCCCAGATAACACCACTGACCAATTAAATCAGAATCTTCAGGAACATCAGGATTCCACAAACTGGAATACTGTATAGAGCCGAGTTTGAGAACCACAGGATTAAATGGTCTCTGAAATTCTCAATCAGCCCTGACATTCATTAAGTCTTTAAGGAAAGGAAGGAGGTTGGAAGGTGGTCTTGAGAAGTAGGGGCATGGACCAGATGGCCTCTTGAGAGGTCCATTGTCCAGAAGATTCATTGATTTGGGATCCCAATGGACAAGGTTCTGCTGCCAAGGTTCAGCCAGCTGTGTTTCTCCCCATTAATTCTTTCCACAAATATTTATTGCACCTGCCCTGTCTCTGGCACTGTTCTAGGTGCTGAGGATACAACAATGAACATGACAGATGCTCTCCTACATTCAAATCTTGGGACAGACCTAAAACCATGTGTTTAAAAAGGAGGATGCAAGATGGTGCAGAGAATGGAAAGGGGTGGTTTGGAATCTGGTGATTCACACAGAGTTCTCCAAACTTACACATTATTTCCTTAAAGCCCCAAGATTATTATAGATGCTCTTGTCCCATTAATCTGATCTTCCTTTACTCCTTCCTCCTCCTTCAGTTCTTGAATCAGAAACCTTAGCATTTAGCAAGCAACCCTACAGTTAGAAAAATTCCACTCCCTCATCCCAAGTTCATACTTCCAAGTACACACCATGTCTTCCCAACTCAAGCATAAGTTCTCCACAGCCAAGGACTTGGTCTTGAGACTTTGGGGAGCAAATAGTGTAGTTTAGAGTGTGTGGGCTTGAGACAGATGGCTTGGATTCAAATCCTGCCTATGCCTCTTACTAGAACAGGGGTTCTTAACCATTTTTATTCCACGGACCCCTTTGCCATTCAAGTGAAAACCACAGACCCCTTCTCAGAATGTAGCAGCAGATAGATAAAACTATGACACTCATCTAGCATCAGGTCTCACAAGTACTGTAATTCTGAAGTGTGGACCCACATAAGCGATTTTTCAAGATATGCAACAACTGTAATATGTTATGAAATGAATGCCACTGTAATTTATTGCATACATTTACAAGTGAAGGAAATGCTAGATTTCAGAGGTCAATTTTTTTCAATTCAAGCTCATGAACCCCCTGAAATCTTGGGAGTCCACGGACCCCTGGTTAAGAACTCCTGTACTAGAGGCTGTCACTCCATTTCCTTGGTGACATTAGCTAAAAGCACCCAACCTCGGATCTACATCCAAAAAATATGGGAATTTTAATAGTACTTACTTCTTAGATTGCTGTGAGTAAATAAAGACTAAGTGGTATCTGGCACATGATAAACACTCAGTACATGGTAGCTACTATTATCCTAGACCAGGAAATGTTAAGTACGCTCATTCTGATGGAGTTAGTGGAGAGAACCAGAAGGTTGCACGTTGTGGTGGCATCTGCTATCTCTTAGTACCTGTGAGAACAGGCATCTGATGTAAAAGTTAAGGTCATGCTAGATGCTGTAACACATAGACCCTAAAACCTCAGTGGCTGAATTCAGTCTTCTCTCATGTAAAGTCCAATGGGACTGGGGGCAAGGTGCCCTGTCCCATGCAATCATTCAGAGCAGAGGCACCATCATTTTCAAGGTGTGGCTCCCAAAGTAGCCCAGGGCTCTGATATCCAAGTGGCACATAGGAAGAGAGAAAGAAAGAGGATCCCACAGGAGGCTTTTGTGGGCCAAGCTGGGAATGGCATCACTTCCACCCACATTCCATTGGCCAGAACTCTGTCACATGTCACACAGAGGCTGGAAAATGTGCCCAGGAGGAAGTGAAGGAGGGGGTCTCCAGGACCCCAAGACCTCCCTTGGGGTCTTCTTAGCTGGCTAGGCTGCCGCTTCCTTATCTCAGGCTCCCTCCACTGTCTGGGACAGGCACTGGGACCACTGCCCACCTGCGGGGCTCACTCCTCACATCTCCTTCCTCTCTGACCTTCTCCAGTTACTTTATTCTTCTTTCTGTTCTCTCTCCAATGGCACCTGCTCTCTATTGAGCTGCCGTGGTTAGAGAATGGTTAATTGTTTGGCCCTCTACGGCTTGGTGGAGAGGTGCTGTAGGGATTCAGTGACGACAAGGGACGTGGGGGTGGGATGCTGGTAGAGGAGCTTTCTAGGGGGAGAGCAAAATCCCAGGCAGGCCGGCTCCCAGGAGCCTGGGAGGGGCTTTCAGCCCAGAATCTGTCTCCTGAGCAGCAGCATCTAGGTATCACCTGGGAATATGTTTGAAATATAAATTCTCACTCTCACCCCAAACGTGCTGGGTCAGAAACTCTGGGGGCGGGGAAGCATTTTAACAAGCTCTTTAGGTGATCTGGCGCACACTCAAGTTTGAGGATCCTGGCTGCAGGCCAATGGAGCTGCCAGAAGGGCACAGCTAGGAAAGTGCTTCTCACTGCCACCCAGTGGCTGCGCAGTGAAGGACAGTCCAGCCTCCCGCCTTGGGGATCAACTGGGGGCTGCAAATACTTAGAAGATTAGGAAGCAAATTCTGGAAGGCACTGAGAAATCCACAGGCCCAGCAGGGTGCTCAGTCAAGGAGGTCCTGTGGACAGTTTTCAAGGCTTGGACTAGAGTCCAGCCCACAGACAAACCCAAAATCTGTTTCCAGAAAGGCAAACCCACCTGCATTCACCTTTCATGGGGACCGGGCTGGAAGTGGCCTCTCTGATCAGACCGATGGCCCCATTTGGAGTCAGGCTCCAAAATGCCACTGTCATGTACCCAGAGAAGAAAAACGCCCTCCTCCCTGGGAGGGCACAGCACTCCAGCTGGGATCCTTCCAAATGGTCCCTGAGACCCCGGAGCTCATCTGGTTTTGCTCTCCCTGGGCCTCTTTTTGGATCCCAGGGGGTGAGGGGAGGGGGTGAAACGAGATGACCCCTCAGGGCGCTGCCCGCTCCAGCTGGAACTCAGGGAGGCCACCAAGGCCACTTGCTTCCTCCCTCTGCGCTCAGAGCCAGGGGTAGGGGTGAGGGGGATGTTGGAGGGAGGTGGAAGGAGGCTCACGGAGAAGGAGCTGGCAGCTGTGGGGGTCCCAGGGGATGAAGACTCTTCAGTCCCATGTACTCAGACTCGGGGGGCAGGGGGAGGCGGGAGGGGGTGAGAGCCAAGGTTTGTTGGATGTTCCTCTGTCACTGTCCTGTTTAAACCTCTGCACTCACACCGAATTCCCGATATGCAAATAGTAACAGCTCGGAGAGGTCAGTCACCTGCCTAACAGGCAGGGCAAAAACCTAGTCTAAGATCTAACGCCCAAACCCACGCCCCCTCCACCACCCGCCACTGCCCACCTCTCCACCTCGGAGCCCCCTTAGCCTGGCTGTCCTGCCAGGCACTTCCTCACACCCAGAAGCCCTGGGGCCCACACCAAGAGGGCCTCCTTGCTCCCTGACCTCCACCCCTAGATCCCTCTTGGATCAAAAGCAGCTCTGAAACGAGGGGATCCAGTTAGTCGAGTTGATTTGTCCACACAGTCCGGGATCCCCAGATGTGAGGGAGAACCGCTGCATGCCAGGACAAGACCAGCATCCAGGGAGTCCCATCTCCACCCTCCGGGTCTCGCAGCTCGGGGAGCAGAGCAGGGACTCCGAGTGGGGGAGCGGGAGGGGCAGCGGAGCACTGGCTTAGATCCCCAAGGAGCGGCCGACGAATCCCTGGAGCAGCGCCGAGCCCGGCTCAGCCTGCGAGGGTGGACCCCTGGTGTTCCCCCAGGGGGACCCCAGCCACCTCATGCTCCAGGTCCCTCAAAACTAAAGTAGTTTTTCTTTTACTTTTGGCCGTCCTGGGGATTGAACCCGGGACCTCGTACATGCCAAACAGGCATTCAACCACTGAGCTACACCTGCTCCACAAAACGAAAGTAGTTTTTAAAACTACATTTTCTGCTGTAGACGTGAAACTATATAACACTCATTCAAATAAACACGAGAAACACATGAATGGGCTTATGCTTTAAACATTATCCAACATGCAATTATCATCAGCCTAACCTATATGAACCCTCGTGCTTTTGCTGGGTGCCGACCGCAGGGGTGGGTGGGTGTGTTCTTGGGACCCTTTGCCTTGTCCCCCAGCTTGGGACTCCCCATCATCCTCCCCTACATGCCTGCCTCTCTCACTGCCCCGGATCTTTCTTGCTTGGCCCAGAGGGCGGTGTGGGCATAGAAATGGGGCTGCCCTGAGGGTACTCAGAGTGGCTGCCCCTGAGCAGGTTGGTTTGGGAGACTCTCTTTCTAGAGGGTCTGCACAGGACCCGGTGCCATCAAGCACACTAAGCAATCATCCCCTAGGCTATCGGGAGGGACAAGAGCCAGCTGCAGGCGCATGCCAGGTGCAAGGGAGCCAGCACCTGATCCTCCTCGAGGTCAACAGTCAGCGCCGACTCCTTGAAGACCTCACGGGACCCAGGGATGGCTTGTTCACGTTCTCTGCCTGAGGCTGGGGCCGCTGCCAGCCAGCACTGGCTCAAGGGCGTTCTGCCCTTCCCTTTCCCAAAGGAGGCAGCTTGGGAAAGGAGCACGGTCTGCCTGGGAATCTGAAGAGTGAGGTGCTAGCCCCAGCTCCATCCCTTTTTAACTGGGCAACTTTTGGCAAGGCCAAGGCTGAGTTTACACTTCTGCGAAGTGGTAGAGGTCAGCGAGGCTCCAGGCTTTTTTATAGGAGGCACCAGTGTGCCCAAAGGGAGATGAACAGGGCAGGGAGGACTGGGGTATTGTCTAGAGGCATGTGTACATCATTTTACTTAGATTATTTGGGGGTGAATTGAAGGCTGGGGGCCAGGGCCATGCCAAAGGCCCTCCTGGCTGTCTTTTGGTTATGTTCATCAAAGCCTGCCTCCCTCATGGGGTGGATGCCACCGGCAATTGAGAATTGTAGGTGAAGCCCTTTGGGAGCTGTAATGCTCTTTACGGATGGAGCGTATTATCAGCCCTCCTTCAGTGCTAGTCCGTCAGGAGCCTGGCCAGCACTGCTTGCTGGTGGATCGGCCGTGTCTCTTATTAACCCCTCTGCAGAGGAGATTCCAGGGACCGCCTTCCCCAGCCCTGGACGATGGCTCCAGTTTGGTTGTCGGGAAGCTCCTTCCTAAGGCAGTGACTTGCTCAGTCGTCCAAGCCCCCAAAGCATTGCCCAGGCAGTCCTCCTAATAGGTGGGAAAGTGCTCCAAAGGCTCAAGTGCTTCATTCTGACAGATCAGTGCCTCAAAAAGTGGCCACTGCCCAACTGCTACAGGAGCACGTGGGATGCTTGTTAAAAATAAAATTCCAGGGCTCTATCCTAGGTCTAAGCAATCAATTTCTGGGATTGGCTTGTGCCCTTTTTTTTTTAATCACAAGCACCTCTGGGTTATTATTATCCACAGTAAATTTGAGTTTTGGAAAGGGATTATCATGGGATCCGCTCCCCTGCCCGGGATAAACTTCCTGCAAACCGTTCAAATTCCAAGAATCTCTCCCTTTTGTAAAGAGCCGGCCTGGCCCCGGTGGATGATGCGGTGACAGGAGCACACACCTGGCCTTTCTAGGGTTGATACAGGAGGAAGAGGCTTGCCAGAGAGGAAGTGCTGCGTAAACCGAGATTAAGAAGAAGAAGAAAAAAGGACTGGGGAGGTCAGGTTTTTTTTCTTTTCTCTTCTTTGTTTAAATTGATCTAAAACCCAGCTACCTCCTACCCTTAAACTGGGAGATAAGGCTGTGCCTTCTTCCACCCATCTCACCTTTCCTTTGGACTACACAAGAACAACTAGAGTTTATGGTTCTGACCCTCCAGAATTTTTTAGGACTAAAGGACACCACAGCATTAGGTAGAAATGTCACTTTGGGCTCGCTGCAAGCTTCTTTGACTAAACTGGGTAACTGCTTCATTTGAGCTCCCCAGAGAGGCACTGGACCCCTCCCTTGCCGGCCGCCCCCCCACCCCGCGGACTTCTCCAACCCCCACTTCCCCGTGGACCACCCCACTCTAGCCGCCAAAACCCTCCCCTGGAAGACCAGATTTTATTTATTAATTTTTTTAAAGAGGACGTTATACATGGGGAGCAGGAGCTCAACCACTGAGCTACATTTGCTCCCAGAGGTTTTTAAATGCATTTGGAGCTTTTGCTAAGGGCAGAAACTCCCATCTGCGGTAAAAGAGCAAATTTAGAGGAGCTCGTACAAGGAGGAGATGACAGTATGCTGGCAGGGCAGTCTTCCCTCACCCACCCTGCCCCACCACTCCCACCCACCCGCAGAGTGAATCCTTCCTAGAGTTTCCCAGCACCCTGAGCACCTTTCCACCATTCAAATTCTCTACATGCCTGCCCTCACCAGTTGATGAGAGCTGAAAGGCAGTATCGGGTCTTGCTTGGCTCTGCAACTCCAGCACCTGGCCTAAAGTGCTGTTAAAAGTGTGTGGAATGAATAAAGGAACAAATCCCGTAATAAAACTGGGACAGAAAACCAGAGGAGAGCTTGAAATTTAAGAGAGAATATAAAAAAGCCCTTATCATACAATATTATTATCCTTGTAAGTATTACAGAAAAAACATACGCCAAGGAAGAGTTTGGTGGACCCATAACTGATAGTTCCAGAAGGGAATAATTCAGGCACGTGGTATTGAGGCAGGATAAAATAAGGCCCTAAGGAGGAAGGGGATAGAGACACTAACAAGCCTGGTAAGAGAAACTGAGGCATCGGCCTGCTGGCCAGCATTAACTTGCTGAGTCACACAGGCAAGTTAGAAAGGGGCAGTGTTTCAGTCAGCCAAAGGGGTGCTGATGCAAAGTACAAGAAATCTGTTGGCTTTTATAAAGGGTATTTATTTGCGGTAAAATTCACAGTTAAAAGGCCATAAAGAGTCCAACTCAAAGTTGGTTTCTTACCAAAGTCCACTGCCACGTGTTGAAGCAAGATAGTGGGCGAGCTCGGTCCTCTCTCAGGCCTGAACTGCTCAGCTTCTCCGTTCTCTTCTGATGTAACTATCAGGCTAATGGTTCATCTCACCCTGGGGCTGAAGAATCAATGGACACAACCAATCCAATGTCCACATAGAAGAGGTGGCATTGGATTGGGAAAAGTGGACATGGTGGCTGATGGGTATGGGGAAAGGCAGGAAGAGATGAGAGGTGGAGGCGTCTTTGGGACATGGAGCTGCCCTGGATGGTGCCTCAGAGGCAATCACCGGACATTGTAAATCCTCACAGGGCCCACTGGATGGAATGGAGGAGAGTATGGGCCATGATGTGGACCATTGACTATGAGGTGCAGAGGTGCCCAAAGATGTACTTACCAAATCCAATGGATGTGTCATGATGATGGGAACGAGTGTTGCTGGGGGGGGAGAGGTGGGGTGGGGGGGTGGGGTTGAATGGGACCTCACATATATATTTTTAATGTAATATTATTACAAAGTCAATAAAAAATAAAAAAATTAAAAAAAAAAAAGTTCTCTCCTTTTCTTTCCTCGTGACAAAGTTCTCTCCTCTGGAGAGCTCTATGGAGCTCTTTCTCTTTTCTCGTGTGTCTCGTGTGTCTTCTCCTCTGAGAGCTCTATGGAGCTCTTTCTCTTTTCTCGTGTGTCTCGTGTGTCTTCTCCTCTGAGAGCTCTATGGAGCTCTTTCTCTTTTCTCGTGTGTCTTCTTCAGTGTTTCTGTTTGAGTGTCCATTTACATAGCCCACCAAGGGGGGGGGACTCAACCCCAAGTCACACCCTCCTGACATGGTCGAATCAAAGTCCTAATCTTAACGTAATTTAATCAAAGACATCTCTGCTGAATCTAACACAATCAAAGGGGATCACACTTAGAGGAACAGACCAGTTTACAAACATAATCTCTCCTTTTGGAATTCATAAATAGTCCCAAACTGCCACAGGCAGCTTACAAGCACACACCCTGCAGCTCACAGCACACACACCCAAAGGCTGTGTTATCAGAAGGCAGCCAGCAAGGAGGGACCACCGCCACCCACCCAGCTAGCTTTCAGGTTACCTCAGGTCTCGTGGACAGCGAGCAGAGGCCAATCACCCGTCAACACGCCGCGCAGAGCTCGTGCACAGCAGGCGGAAGCCAGTCACCACTGGACGGCAAACCCCGCCCCCCTGGGTCCCCCGCCCCCCTGGGTCCCCGCACCCCTAAGCCCTTGCTTATCAGCGCAGACCCTGGGGTCCTGTACCCCATGGAACAGTGTAGAACCTCGCATGCCCCTCCCTTAAGAGTGCCCATCTTCCACTCGGAAGCTGTGCTTTCTTTCTCTTGCTATAACCTCCAGTAAATTCTCTGCTTGTTTAATTGATTTGTGGCTCGTGCTTGAATTCTTTCTCGTGACCAAGTCAAGAACCTTGACGCCGTCTCCGGAGACAGTGTCAGGGGTAGTTTCTAGAGCATAAAAACCAAGACTAGAAGCGCCTCTGCTCTAATCTCCCAAAAGGGGGCTCTAGGTTCAAATCTAAGTTTCCCGCGTTGACAGTGGAGGCTTTCCCGCCCAGTTTCCGGGGGGGCCTCTTCTCTCTTTGATTTCCTTTTCTCCAAGGCAGGTGCGGGTGTTGCTTGCTTTCCTGTTTAGTGACAGGCCAGGGGCTGCAGGGAGGGGACGTGGGTGCTGCTTTCCCCGGAGAGGAAGCCGCTTTCCTGGAGCCCTCCTCAAATCCACCCTGACTTCCTTTCTTCAATCAGTCCGGAGAAAAGGGGAAGGAAAGGAAGGAAGATAAACCCCTGATGACACGCGGCCAGACGCTCCAGGAACCAGCCTCATCCGGCCTGAGGCTCCTGGGGATGGGGGATGGCCCGGGGGTGTTTCTCCACAGAAGCAGAGGCCGGGGCGCGGGCCAGCCGCGCCATCTGCTTCCTTCCTCCGCCACAGTCGCAGATGTGCCCGCAGGGCTCGTCCGCTGGGGTGTCAGAAACCCGAAGAGCACATTGCGCCTGCTCACAGGGCACGGTGGAGCCGCCGGTTTGGACAATGAAAAGAGCCACCAGGTCACGTCTCCACTCAGAGGAAGTGCGGCAGTCCTGGGGCAGCCACGTGGAGGAGGCGCGCGGGGAGCCCCAGCCCCAAGCAGGCTGTAACCCTGGGGCAGCCACGTGGGGGAGGCTCCCCGCGGTGAGGGGAGGCGGGAGCCCCACCCCAAAGGCGGGGCCTGCAGGCGGCCGTCCCGGGGCAGCCACGTGGAGGAGGCGTGCAGGGATGAGGGGAGCCCCACCCCAAAGGCGGGGCCTGCAGGCGGCCGTCCCGGGGCAGCCACGTGGAGGAGGCGTGCAGGGGTGAGGGGAGCCCCACCCCAAAGGCGGGGCCTGCAGGCGGCCGTCCCGGGGCAGCCACGTGGAGGAGGCGTGCAGGGGTGAGGGCGTGCAGGGGTGAGGGGAGCCCCACCCCAAAGGCGGGGCCTGCAGGCGGCCGTCCCGGGGCAGCCACGTGGAGGAGGCGTGCAGGGGTGAGGGGAGCCCCACTCCAAAGGCGGGGCCTGCAGGCGGCAGCGCCCGTGGCGCAGGCCCCCTCAGAGCGCGGTCCCCCGCAGCAGCAACTCCCCTGGGGACTTGAGAGGAATGCAGATTCGCGGGCCCCACCTCAGACCTGCAGAAGCAGAGCTTGGGGGGTGGGGCGCTGCAGAGTTGCGTTAGTGCGTTCGGTGATGTGGAGGCACGCCCAAGTCCGAGAACCTCTGGGTGAAGATGTGGCACGACAGCGAGCCACCGTCCCAGGGCGGGAGGCAGGGCCTGGGGACCGGAGGCCACCGCGAGATGTCACACAGCAGTGCCGTGCTTTGGGGACCCGGAGGGCCACGGGGGCTGGGAGGGGATTCCCACAAAGGAGCTGCCTGCAGTGAGGACGTACCTAGGTCTGTCCCGTTTTACAGACAGGACACACTTCCCCCTGCACCGAAGCGGAGGCTGGCTCGCTGGCCGGCTTCCCACCCCGAGCACGCGCCTGCGGGCTGGGAAGGGCACCAGAACTCTGTGACCGCCAAGGTTTCCCCCTGCCCCGTCTAGGCTGCGCTGGGGGTGGAGGCGGGAAGTCACTCGTTCAACAGATGTGTGTGTGTGTATGTGTGTGTGTTGGAGGCAAGTAACTCCTGATCTGGAAATGCGGCGGAAATGAACCGGCACGTCCTTGTTCCCGCTCCTCAACAGTGCCCCGCGATGCAGTGAAGTTTCAGCAGTGGGGATGCAAACGTTCACGAAATGACCAGGAGAGGGCGTGCTATCCCCATTTTTGCAAAAATGGTGCACACACTTTGTTTCCAGGTTGTGCCAGCTATGGGAGTACCCCAGCCAGGTTTTCAGTGCTGAGGAAAAGCCAGATTTATTATCTGCAGTCCGAAAAGGCACCAGCATAAAGCAGAGAGCCTTCAAGGACACAGGGAGGTCCAAAGCCAGTCTTGTCTTTCTGGACAACAGAGTGGGGCTGCATTTTATCCGTTTAGCCTGGACCATTTAAAAATGCAAATACAATTAGCATTACACTTCTGCGGTTACCAGTCCTTCAAATCTCATGGGAGTGGAAGGAGCTGAGAGAAGGTTTTGATAAACTAAAAGGCATGGGTTAGTTTTGAGAAGCATAAAGTACGGAAAACAATGAAAGAAGGGCCTCCCAGCATCACAGTTCTCTGTCAAAAGATGGGAAAAGTCTTGCTGATTCCAGCAATGAAAGTGGAGCCTTCCCTTGTGTGTCAGGCAGGAGGGGACACAGCTTCCCTGGGGCTTCCATTTGTTTTCCAACAAATGGAAAGTGGACAGTAATGGTTTGTGTTCTTATCTTTGAGTATTTTGAAAGAGGGACACTGTCTGTATTTCCAGCTTCTAGTAAAGACCCTAACAAAATCATAACTGCTTAATAAATGTCAAATAAGTAAATGAATGAACATCCCAACCAGGCAATGATTAACTAAATTATGATATATCAGCCTTATTGGAATATTATGTAGTTATTTTAAATGATGGCCATGAAAGCCATGTAGCACTGTGGGAAACTTTTATGCTATGTTAAATATATGAATTGTTTTATACTTTGTAAAGTTATTAATGCATGAGAACTAAAAGAGATCATGGGAAAATGAAGAGTTGCATGGGGATAGGGGAACTGTAGGTACCTGTAGGTAGAGTGGCAGAGACGTTCAGCCTGGCTGTGTTGCGAGAGACTATTGAGCACACTCTGTAGTCCACACACTTTTGGGCACACCCAAAAGATGGCGCACGGGCACTGAGCCAAATGTCTCCAGCCCCACGTCACCCTCCTCCTGTAAGCCTTCCACCTATCAGCTATGCCCCATAAGCCAAACCGCTATATAAGCACTATAACTTCCTCAATAAAGTAGACATGCGTCATGAACCCATCTCCGGAGTGAGTGTATCTCTGTCGTCCTTACCCCAACAAGCCCCTCATTCAACAGGTACTTTCCTTTCTAGCTTGTTCTTTAGACTCCTTTGTTGTGAGTTGCGCAATAAACTTAGAACCTATTTTTTTTCCTACCCACAATAACTCATAGTTTTGTTCTTTTTGTGCCCAAGTCCCCTGACTCCCTTCCCAGGGCTCTTTGCTCAGATCTTGCCATCTCCTCTGAATTCATTTTCTTTTATAAAGCCCAGCACTGCACCCACATGCACATGGAAGTGGTTAAATACTTTGGGTAGTAATGATTTTAATAGCAGCTATAAAGAACACCAAGTTCCAATATTTAAGCCCCATGTTCTTTCAAATCAGTCAACTGCTTTTCAAATGTGTGTGATCAGCAGTATGTCCATATTTATACTGCTTCTCACAAGAAAAATCATAATGGATCTCATTTGTTGAGGACCTGCTGTGTGCCTTCTGCTTAAAATTAACTCTCACACAAGCATGCAGGATGGAAATATTACCCTATTTAACAGACAAGAGAAATGGAAAATCAGGGAGTTTAAATTACTTCCCCAAGATCATAGACATTCAGGTTTTGAGTGCAAGTCTTTAAACCACCAAAGGCTATGTTTTTATCCAATATACCATGATGCTCCTGGTGCAAAAGAAGCAGTAATATAATGCACACAGATAATATAACCTAAGACCACACAAAGAATCTGCCTTATGAATAGGGTCCCAGGCATTGCATGGGGGTGCAGGGATAATGTGTAACCTCTCCAGATATTTTTTTTTTTTTAGGTACTGAGGCAGGGGATTGAACCCAGGACCTCAAAGGTAGGAAGCTGGCTAACAACCGCTGGGCCTCATCAGTTCCCCTAAATTGGTTTTTGGTTTGTTTGCTTGTGTTGTCTTTTTGTTTTCAGGAGGCATCGAAAACAGAACCCGGGACCTCCCATGTGGGAAGCAGGTGCTCAACCACTTGAGCCACATCTGCTCCCCCAGAGACATTCTTTTAAGACTAAGTTCCTGATTGCGAAATAGGGAGCTCTTCCCACCGATAAAGCATGCCCTAGCCTGAATGATCCTGAGCTTACTTGTCTTGGGGTTGGGTCCAAATATGTTTTTTTGAGAGACCAGGACCAGATTTTAGGTTTAGCATACCATTTATAGTCTCTTTCACATACTTTTTATTTTACTTTTTGCTACCCTTTTAAAATGTAAAAAGTATTGATTATATTTTTGTTTTGGAGATTGGAAGTCTGAGCTGGTCTCAATGGGCTAAAATCAAAGGTCTGCAGGGCTATGTTTTTTCTGGAGGTTCTAGGGGAATATCCATTTCCTTCCTTTTCCAACTTCTAGAGGTCACTGCATTTCTTGGCTTATGGCCTCCATCCATCCTCCAAGCCAATAATGGCTGGTAGATTCTTTCTCATGATGCTATCTCTCTGGTTCTGACTTTCTGCCCACCTCTTCCCCATTTATGGATCTTTGCAATTACCTTGCACACATCTGGATAATTTAGAAGAGTCTCCCTAAGTTCAGCTGGTTAGCAACCTCAATTCCATCTGCAACCTTAATTTCCCCTGACCATTTATATTAGTTTCCTAGCTGCTAAAACAAATACCATACAGTGGGTTGGCTTAAACAATGGGAATTTATTGGCTTACAGTTTTGAGGCTACAAGTCCAAAACTGAGGCATCAGCAAGGCGATGCTTCATCCTGCAGACTGCGTCATTTTAGGGCTGGCTGCCCTAGATCCTTTATCCCTGGTTTTTCTGTCACATGGCAGTGCACATGGCGGCATCTTCTCTTTCCTCTTCTGGGTTCTGTTGACTTTCAGCTTCTTTCCCTCCACGTGGCTTTCTCTTCCATGTCCAAGTTCCATGTTGGATTAGGGCCCTACCCCCTTCTGTTTGAGCACACCTTTAATAACATCTTCAAAGCTCCTTTTGACAAATGGGTTCATATCCACAGGAACAGGGGTTGGGACCTGAACATGCCTTCTGTGGGGAACACAATTAAATCCCCAACACCACAAAACATAACATATTAGAGGGTTGTAGCAATTAGGACACAGACATCTTTGGGGGTCATTATTCTGCTGACCATAATTACATGTCTTTGAAGATCAGTCTAATTTTGGTCACATCATCTGCAAGTGGGTAATCATCCACCTTTGCTTTTTTTTGAAATACATATTAGATTATAACACATTTTTAGATGCATCGAAAATGTTATATATATTTTTTTTCCTCAGAAAATTTCATTTGTTACAAACCAAAATATGCTTTTGTGCATGGAGAAATCTTGCAGAAATTTCACCCAGTCATCAAGTTCACATCAACAGTGGGTGAGGTGGTAGATCTCATATCCCTCATGATGGGCTGCACTGAGGAGACCTCGCTTCAAGCTGGAATGTTCCTGCTGGGAATCAAGGCTTGAGTCTGCTCAAGAAAAAACACTGCGCTGTTTAAATCTGGCAAAGTTATGAACGTGAGAGAACATCTCAGGAAGAGTTCCAGACGGAAAGAGACTGAAAGACAGTGGAAAAAGTAGATACCTTTGAGACAGTTTGGGATGACTGGAATAGTGAGTATTAAGAAACAAGAAAAAGGACAAGTACACACCTGAGACATGAAGGCAGGGGAGCTACAGGATGAGAAGCGGGGAAGGCTTGCTACAGTTTCATTAGAGAGAGAGAAAAGCATTTGTATACTTTATTTCATTTAAGTATCCCAACAGCCCATGCAAAGGTGGATACTATTATCCTCATTTTATAGCTGCTGGAATTGGATCTCAGAGAAGAAAGGACAGGTGAGCTCACCCAGCTCACACACGACAGTGTCGTGAGAGCCAGTATGAGTGGGAGGCGATATCTACTGTAGGAAAGGAGGGGAGGGCTTCAGCGTTGCCGAGGAGAAATGGAAGGAATTAGGGTGGAAATTCATGGAAAACTATGTACGTCTGTCTGACCTAAAACAGAGAATCAGATTTAAAGAGAAGGAATGAAAAAGGAAAACCGCAAGACGTAAGAAGA